>NW_005187549.1:571163-583989 GCF_000239375.1 Pundamilia nyererei | reverse complement strand
TATTTTTGTTCAGTGTACATAAAAATAGCAGCAGGCGATATCAAATGTTGTATATATTCATATACTGAAATCATGTTAGCCTACTGACCTATTTGCTTTTTTGAAATTTGATATGCATAACATCTTCACTACAAAAGTTATGCACTTGACATGATCAATGAGCTTGTGGTTAAATGAAACGAGACATTTCACAGCAGGGGCAATTCTAGAATCAGAGCTTTGAGGGTGCTGAGAGCTGCCCAGCCAGGAAAGATAAACTTTACTCGTCATGATGAGATGTCATCCCTGTCTGTTTGTCCCTGCATCCTTAAATGTCTCCAGTTGTCCCGAGTTCTCTCTGACTGTCTCCTTGGAGCATTTAAACCCCTGTTCCTCCCTGTCCTCGTCGTCTGTCGTCTTCATCTCCGTTATCAGTCATCATAATTTTACCATCTCTGTGCAAGTCTGCAAATTTCTTTATTAAATCATAAGATTCTTAAATTCATCAAGTCTCTCTGTGCCTGGGTCCTCGTCACAAAACATGACATCACTGTTTTGTACATTTTAACTCAATTTGATACCCACATTTGTGAAAGAAAAGCAAAACACTTTTTTTGAAAAGTCTGTAACAAAACCATCAAATCTGATAAAGGTTATTTCAATGCTGCTAAAGACTACTACTGCCAAAGAAGAATGGATTGGAATAAAAAAACCAAACATATCCTAACCTTAATTACTGGGGGAGAATAATGAGTAAAAAGTAAACTGAGTGCATTTTTTGGACAGAGATTCACTTTTAATGCGTATGTGTAATATAATACAGATACATAAAAAATACACTCCAAAAATAGAAAAATCCTTGAAATGTACAAATGTATAAAATATTAATAAAAAAATTTGAAAAATTGAGACACCTTGGCCTATGGTACAATGTATACAATGTATGAAACAATCTTTGCTGCATATACTACTATGGCTCTGCAGATTTTTTCTTTTCTTTTAACTTATGTCGCCTCACCTTGAGGTTGGCAAATCTGTCTATCACATTTTGGTGGTCAAGTCTCTCAAGCATCTCTTTCTCAACTGACATCACAGCCAGGTGCTGGAGTCTGCTTTGACCCATGGTCCTTCTCAGCCAGGTATGGAGCTGATGAAAGACACTAAAAGACCTTTCACAGCTACAGCTGCTAACTGGGTTTGTTCAGGCAACCGGAATAAGAGTTTTCAGTGTGGGGAAGATCTGATTATCCAGAAGATTGTACAATGTCAATATATCTGGAATGGCACCTGCCTCACAATTGCGCTTCAAAAAGTTTTTGGCAACCATGACTTCCTCTGACTGAAGCTCAATATGGTAATGCAGTGCCAGGGCTGACAACCCAGTTTGTTTTGCAGATTCTGTACAGCAGCTTTAATATAGGGAGAACACAACTTCCAGATTAGATGAGTAAAATTACAGTAGTTTGTTTGTTTTTTTCTTTGCCAGTTTAACAGTTACTGTTTTGCCTGTTAGTACTCCCTGTCTGTTTTCTTACCTGGTTCTCCCTGACCTTGTACTTTCTCCTCCTCTTTCCTCTCTCCCTCTTTGGACTGACAATCATACACAAATAGATTGTATTCAATTAGATTTAAAAATTACATTAATATGAAAAAATACTATTAAGATCACTAATAAAAAAAGTCCTCTCTCAGAGTACTTTCAACCAAAAGGCAAATAACCACGTGTACATCTAATAAAAGATATAGATATTGAAACACTGATCCAACATTATCCTTTATTGATGGATCATTTGATCTTACTGTTTTACCTGAATGTGGCTCCTTTTTTGAAAAAACTTCCTTATATCCATTATGAGCCTGGCTGTCTCTCTGTGTACACACCACACACACACAACAGGAGTTATAAGGTTAATGGGCATTCAGTCGGTTAGCTAGTACCTTCGGTTCAATATCGGCACATGCACATATGACAAAATAAGCAGCTTCTCTCATTCCATTTCAAACAGGACAGTGGTAACAACAGTAGGCTACGGACAATTTTAAGTTTTTGACGTTAAATAGGCTGTATACATTTCAATGGGAGCAACAGGACGGTCAAATGTCGCTGATTTTACTACAGAGCAGGACGGATTGTAGGGTAGCAAACATAGTCGGGAAACACATTTTCAACACAGCAGGTTACCTGGGTGTAATATTTTTCAGCTAAATAGAAACATGGTCTGACTCCTACCTAACTATATAAAGAGTAACTGAAGGTTAAATGCAGCTAATATGTCCCGTTTTAAGCCAGGCACTGCCACCATCGCTCTGGCAGAAAGGGCGCTAGAGCCAGAGCAGGGGAGAGCCGAGCTGGAACAAACCATTTTGGGAGGGGGGAGGGGTTATCTATACTTTTGTTGTTAAAATGTTACGTCTCAATTAAGTACTGTGTGCTTTTTATATTTTTAGGAGTGTGTCACACAAACAGCAAATATTGTCAAAAAAGTCATCTTTGGGGGTGCTTTGATTCATTTTATATCAAAGCAAAGGAAGCTTTGGAGCACACTTGTAATTTTACACTGTCGGAAGATAAACAAATAGAGAATGGTAAATTTACATGAACCTCACTCTAAATGGGTTTATATAAATACCATATCTACTATGGCAATGACAAAGCAGACTCTGTGGGTCCAGCTTGCGCAGTGAAGCACGAACGATTTGCTACTGCACTGGGCATTCCAATGTCCTCCTCTACCCACACAGTGCCATCTTTTGCCGTCTGGCTCTGGCTGGGCTTTCCAGTACCACGGGGGCCTCTGCCGTGGAGGCATGTTGGGTTCTTGTTCCGTCTCCTTTTCAGATTCTTCTGAGGAGGTATCAGTGGCCTGCTGGACAAATGAAACCGCTCCTCCATCAGAGTCTGCTTCGTCCATTTCCTGAAGCAAGGCCAAAGCCTGTTGCACGGAGAGGTTCTTCCTGCGTGGCAGTGATACGGAGGCCATCCTGATGTGCGTTCTCAGAAATGCGAACAAGAAATGATGCTCCCGCCTGGGTCGGTCTGCTTTTATGCACAGCACTGTGCTGTAGTCAAGCAATGCCACTCCCTCACATACACAGTGACAATGGAACAATGGAAGATCTGTGCTGAGAGTCAAGGAAGGTGTGAATGTGTGTCTTTCATATTTGCTGGTCAGTCAATGTGTGGGATATTTTGTATAGGTACGACAGGCTTTTCTGAAAGTTGTAACACAGAGGTTTGGCCTGGCTTGGATCTGAGCAACTCTGAGTGAGCAAATGCAAATGTGCCACGCCTCAAGGACAATGGGTGGTTTGCACAACAAAAGCTGGAGGAGAAACGAGCTGACGACCTGTGAAAATCTCAACAGGGGTGATTAACATCTCGGGACTAGTAATTCTACTAGGTGTTGGGTTGAGGGAAGTTACGCAAATTTGCACAGGTTTAGTAAATCTAGTGATGTCAGACAGCCTGTTGTTGCTCCAATACTCACACTAAAAGTGTGTCACTGTGTACACTGAAGCTCTATCACTCTTTGAATAAGAAAGCGATGGACAGATAAACAGAGCAGCAATAAACTATTACAGTGTTTTAACTTTATTGATGGTGTCCTACATGACAACTGAGAACACATGGAGGAGGTGGGTGATGTTTGCAGATTGATGTTGTTTTACAGATGGGACAGCAGATACAGACCATTCTGTCATCTTAGATGCTTCATTGGTTTTTTTGTTTGTTTGGTTTTTTTTTAACTATTATAAGAAGATGGATTTTATTTCAGGACAATTTTCAGTGTTGTGCATTCATGATTTTCTCAGGTCTGCCTGATGTCTGCATTTTTTGTGCAAGAAACAAAAGAATGTTCCTGGGGAGAAAGAAACAAAAATGTCTTGGGGAAAAAAAGAGAGATTTGTGCAACAAAACACTGTCTGAATGAAACAGAGCTCTCAAAATGTCAGAACAAAGTCATTTCCTTGACATTTATTCAAACAGCAAATCCACTTGCTTTCATGGGATTTCAGCAGGACAGCTTTGAGTGCCCTCACTTGGTATTTGATACTGAATTCTAATATTTGTTTATACCACCTTTAACTACCACAGACTTTTCTGACATTAAGCTCTTAAATGATATACATTAAGTAAAAATCACACCATGTCAGCAATACAAAACGGAAAAAGAAAACTATGAACAAAGCAGAAAAAAAATTCTGAGAGCTTTTTTCATGGCATGAAGTTATTTTCCACATGTACACCAAGCTGATACTCACACACAGACACACACGCACATATGCACACACACAACACAGGAACATAGATCTCAAAAAATAAGAGATTTCCTGAGAGCTGTAGAAAATATATAATTTTTCTACTTGGGTTTCCATCTTTTGGCAAATTAATCTCACTCTGGGCATTAACACCATAGTACACATTAAATATAGTCTGCATAGGCCTTGTTTGATCATACTGTCTACCTGCAAAGCGTGTTTGTGGATTTGCAGTGTGCTTATATTAATGTTTGATAGATGTCTCCCTTATTAATTTGCACGCTGGAATTTAGCGTGTGGGTGGCTCTGCCCCCGAGGATCCATGGGTCGAAAGTTGAACTTCATTTTCAGCCAGGAAACTTAATAGCTCTCAAATATGCCCACATGTTAATTAAACTGGATGCTGGCATCAGTGCACCTCACCTCCTTTAAAACACCTCTTCAAAAGAGTGAATGTAAGTCTTATGGATGATGGCTGCAGAGATGGAGAATCAATGTCAGAGGTGGATCGGTCAGGGTCCAGCTAGCTTGGGATGAATCTGGTGGCTGTTATTGCTCAGTGATGTGCTTGTCATTCTCACGTTACAGAGACCTGCAGTACCAAGTGCATGCTTAATATTCATTCTTTCCTTTGTTGTACAGATTTTGTGTGTAGTAGGCATATCTCTATTTCATGGTTACACGCTCTGTGACCACAGCTCAGATATATGAGCTTCATAAATATTCATCATTCTTCTGTGCAAGGGACAAAAGGGGAATATTTACTTATATATTAAATCAGAAAACATAAGAAAAGCAAAAAAATCTTTGCTGTAAGCCCTTGGCTATAAATTCCATCATACAAGTGAATAACACAAAGGTGTATAACAATCTGTAGCTCTTTAAGTGCCTTAAATACCAAGAGCATTTTCTTCCTGTCAACAAAAGACAAATAAATACACAAATATTGTAATACCTATTATTTGCATACAAACTTGTATTTTGTTGCTCTGTGTTACAGTGCTCAAAAATAACCTGCCAAAATATATTGAGGAGTCACACTATGTGGACATCACATTTTGGGTTGTGTTAGGAAATAAAATATATAATCTGTAGTTGTCTAGACCAAAATACTAAATTTTGCTCTACAAGGGCCACTGTTCTATCAAAATTTAAAACGAATGTGTCACGACCCGCAGAATCAGCAAGGCGCTGATCGTCATGTTCCTGTCTCTTGCGCTCTCTTTCTCTCTCTGTCTCTCTGTCTCTCCTGTTTTGCCGCGGTGGAACTCATGGTGGGTTAGGGTTACCTGGACCTCATCAAGACCAGCTCTTACTTAAGAGGGAAGAGATCTGCTGTTCGGCGCTGGATCGTTGTTAAACTCTCGTCAGTACCAAGTTCAAGCCTAGGTTTCTCGTGCCTGCGTGCTAGATATTAATGTGTGTATCTTTGTACCTAGATTCCCCGGGCCCATCCCTGTGTTTCCCCGAGCGGTGTGTGGAAGGAGTGACTGGTCACTAGTGAAGAGAGATGTCAGAGTGGAGCGTGTGTGTGATTCCCCTTTTCCCCCAGAGCCCTGTCCCCCTCACATCTTGTATATAGCACTATCCCTGCACAGCCTGTAAATACACTTGGTGAAGAAATTGTAAATAAACTTTCATTGCTAACTCGCACCTCCGGAGTCCTGCATGTGGATCCTCAAGGTCAACCTGTGACAGAATGTCCTCATATGTGGATCTCATTTTTTTAAGAAACAAAAATCAGGTAAAAAAAACAACATAAAAATCTGGTAATTCTTTGTTTTTACATTCATCAGGTCCCAAATAGCAAAGAGAAATTAAAAATGCATGCCATGGAAGTATTCGGGTCTTAGAAGGTTAAAATGAGCACATAGACAGCAGTTGGATTAGCACAAATACTCACCACAGTACCAAATGTGTGTGGGCATGTGTTTTTACTGTTGGGCACTTTTTCTTATCTTGGTACAGTTAATCAATATTAATGTGAGTGAATGATTACACTGCTGTCATCTTTGACACTGATAATTTGATGCAGTATCAATAATGTATTTAGTTCCGCCAACAAATCAAATTAAGCAAGAAACATTCCTCCCCTTTTTTCTGTCTGAAAACCCTTTCCTAAAAAAAAGATGCAGTCACAGAAAGTATCTGATATCTTTATTTTGTGTTGCTATGGGTTGTCACTGGGAGGTAGCATCTTCTGAGGTTCTGACATTGTACCCATATGAGGTATTTGTTTGTGACCTTGCAATTTCTGCCTTGTAGAGATCATGTCTGTAAAGGTTCTCAGTCATCCAGGTCATTGTGTGTGTCGTGTGTGGGCCGGCAGGTTAACCCAAAGTAAATGAATGTATACATCATTGAAATATTGACTGCCCCCTCAGCCCTTTCATCATTTTGAACCCCCATCTATGGGGTTCAAAATGTCATTGAACTTAATGCTAAGTTCAACAACTTGAAGGATTTTTAATATATTATTATTATTATATTATTATTATTATTTTTAATACTATATTATTTTTTTGTTTTGTTTTATTTTTATTATTTTATTTGTCTTATTAGTATACATATTAATAGAATTTACAGAGCACTGAGGAAAAAATATTAAAGTCTCATCAAAAAGTGTATATTTTGTGGCAAAATATGAAGCCCAAAGTAAACTAAAGATGGCCTCCTTTGTCAGTAAAAGCTCTTGTATAAAGAATAGGTGGCTCAGTATAGATAGTGTAGCTAACAAAAGGCAGGATATGTTTGCCTCAACTGGCTTGACAAAACCTAAATCACCAGTTGGACATAATTGACATCACATGGCTAAAGCCAGAAATAAATATTTTTAAACTGAAATATTTTTGAAGAAGATGTGGAGATTATTTTAATGTTAAGTGGCCAATCAAAGTAAATTTCCTTGAAATGTATCAAATGGTTATTCTTAGTAATAAATAATAGTTGAGTAATAATGATCTAACCTGAAATACCAGTGGTGCAAATCAGTCCCAGTGTAAGAAGGATATCAAGAAGGATCACAACATGTAATATTCCAAAGTTTCTATTATGACTGTAGAGTTTACTGCAGAGCTTTGTTCATTTCTATTATTAAATTACAATTCAGCAGCTTTACATAAAAAAGTATTACCTCAGCAGAACATGTATACTGCCCTTAGAATATATCATCAGGAAAAGAAATGTAGCCCTTGATTTTGAATCCAAAACAAAAGCTACTTGTGAAAAGGTTAGGTGTAAAGAATAGGTTAAAAGAAATCTGCCTTGACAGTGAAAACTTGAACATATACCAATATTCAATCGTTTTTACACACAAAACTACTCTTTGTATTATGTAGCCTTTGTCCACTAATCATGATGTCTTCTTACTTTTAATCCAAAAAAAGGCAAACAAACACCAATCAAAACATGCCTTTAACAAGACTATCTTTTATATTATCTTTTGATAAGACATAAATGTTAATACTTTCTCTGTTGCTCAAGGCCTTAACATTAGTGGTTTGCGTTAGTGAAATATTCTAATTTCCTTGGCTGGAGCAGTATCTCACAAGTGCAGATTGGCTCAACATAACTTCTTAGTGCAACTGACAGCTGATAACAGATAATTAAAGTTGCCATTGTTTTTGTGAAACAGTGCCACAGATTTGCTCAGACTTCCAAAACAAATACAGGTACATAAATTTCTTTGACTAACATTTGATGATTACGTTATTTGCTAAAATGCAAAACTAATTCATATGTAGAGATAAGATTTCTCCCTTTGTTTCTCAGTGCAACTGTTAACATGGAAGTGCAGTTGTGAACTGACAAAACTTTGTTATTTTTACTTAGAGCGCGTGACAAAGAGATAAATGGATTTCTTATCAAATATAAACAGGTTAATGTCTGTGCCAAAGTCTGTTATGTATTTAGTAAGTTTTGCCTGCAGACAAACAAAAACAATAACAGTGGTTTAGAATTCACAGGGCTGTTATTGTTAAACTTGAATCTGAAAGCTTGAAGTAATGTACCATTTGTTCTCACATTTGTTCACGTTGAATATTTAATTTGGAAGCACTTTTGGGACAGAGGTTGGATGAAAAAGCATTGCAAAGCTGATATCACAGGTGGCAGTATATTTCAGAGTGCACACAGACATCCTAATTTGCATTCAAATCACCACAGCAACTCATGAGAAATGTGTTTGCTTTGCAGCAGGTTGGTAATCCTTCTGTGCACCACAATTCCCCAACTTCCTTGTCAAAGCCAAGACAGAACAGGGGGGAAAAAGCAGATGCACTGGCTCTCTTCTAAAAGCAGAGTCACCAACCTCTGTTTCCCTCATTTGCCTCTCCTAACTGAGCATACACTAGATAGTATGTGTTCACTTATACACAGTCGTTGTCCTAGATCATTCATATAGTTCTTGTCCCCTTCATGGTTTGGTGTTGGCTTAGGGTTCTTTTCTGTTGCTCCTCTTCTTCCTAGCGGTTTATATCCCGCGACGCAGGGTCCGCTATCTTGCATGCCTTCCTCCACTTCCGATCAAGGGCGTCTTCTGGTGTAACATTCACAGCCTTCATATCATCCTTGATTGGGTCCATCCAGCGCTTTTTTGGTCTTCCTTGTGGCCTGTTTCCATCCAGATCTAATTGCTGGGCTGTCTTTGCGATAGAATTTTTATCGCTACGGAAAAGATGGCCGTACCATCGGAGCCTCGCCTCTCGCATCTTGTCTGTGATCGGTGTCATTCCCCATTGTTTCCTGACATCTTCATTCCTCGCTCGGTCAAGTCGTGTGAGACCCAGAGGCCACCTCAGCATCTCCATGGTGTGAAGAGCTTGTTCGTGTTTGGTCGTTGCTGGCCAGCACTCTGACCCGTAGAGTGCCACTGGGCGCACAATCGACTTATAGACTTTCGCCTTAAGATAGATTGGCATTCTCTTGTCACATAAGACTCCACTCATCTGATGCCACTTCCTCCACGCTGTGTTGACACGGAGTCTGGTGTCTGGTAGAGTTTCTCAGTCTGAGGTGACAAGGGACCTGAGGTACTTGGATTGGGCAACTTTAGTCAGCGGCTCGCCGTCGATAGTGATGGTACTGTTGGTCTGGGGGCCGCATTCAAGGTACTCAGTCTTCTTGATGTTCAGGCGCATGCCATTTTTGAAGAGCCGGTCTTTCCATGCTTGTGTTTGGGTTTGCAGGGCTAGGCAGTTTTCTGTTTCTGATAGGCACACATCATCTGCATACAGGAGGCTGGTGATTGCAGATCAGCCATCGCGGTGTCCATACAGAGGGTGAACAGCAGGGGCTAGAGGGCCGAGCCCTGGTGGACGCCAACGGTAATTGGGAAGGCTGGTGATGTTTCCGCTGAACATCGGACCTCGCTTGTGACATTACGGTAGAGCAGCTGAGTCCATTTCACATAGGCTTCCGGGGCACCATGAGTTCATAATGATCGCTAAATCAGCTTGTGGGGGACCCTATCGAATGCCTTTTCCAGATCCAGGAAGACCATGTGCACTGTCTTGTTCTTTTCCCGGTGCTTTTCCATCAGCAAACGGGCTGCGTTTATGCTGGTGTGTGTGATTTTGTATGTTTCCTTTTGCAGTGTTTCAGACTCCTTCACAATTTTCCCACTTAAGCAGTCAGTTTTCTTTTTCCCAGGTTTGCTAACCCAAATTTTGATTTCCCACATTAAACAACAGCATTCCTCTGTGTTCTCACCTGCTCCTTTCACTCCATTCTCGTCTCCCACTTCAACAGTCCAGTCCAGTTCTCTTTCAGCTTTGTCCTGTATTCTTGAATTCTCTCAAAACTGGCAAATGTCAAACTCCAACAGTCTCCTCAAAAGTTCTCGTCACAGCACAGTGAATTTGAAGTTTGCTGGAAACACAGTGCCATTCATCCAATCAGTCAGGATGATGGGTTTTCTCTTCTTCTCCGATGTTGTTTGTCCACACTGCTGCTGCTTGTTGGGTCTCTTTGCTCAGGACTCTGCTGCTGTATCTTTATCTGTCATGTTTTTGCTCTTTGGAACTGCATTCCTAGTCTTCAGGGAGGAGTGAGAGCTCACTTGTGAGGTTGAGGGACACATGGTGCTGTAAATAATTCAGCCAGAAACTTGGACTGAACGTTTCCAATGATGTTAAACTATAACTTTCTGCCGACCGCTGCATGTGGAAAATTGATTCCGGTCTGTTTTTCACCTGAAAGTGACAAAACTAAGACATTTTCATTATTACTGCTTAACCAACACACACATCTCTCTCTGTTTTTTGAACTCTCCTTTCTTAAAAGCAGAAAATGAGATTGTAGTTGTTCTTGGCTGATAAACACAAAACCTTTTTCCTATGATTATTTTTCATCTACAATGTAAATTTTGTCCTTTTTTAAAATTCTTTTTTTTCCTTTACGATAGCTGGTGACCTGCAGAATCAACGGTCGCACAATTAGAGACAGTGATGTTTACACAACGCACACACACACTGCGACGTCAGGCACATTGACACTCACTTTTTTCATCTGCGTAAATAAATCATATGGCTGGTGATATGTGCCATGGTAATCTATAAGTATGACCACAAGTTTATATAGTTATTTTTCAACCCAAGAAACAGAAACAGAAACATGATGCTGATGCTATGAACACTCTACACACATAAGTCAAGATCCAGGAAAACTGCTGCGCATATAAAAGACAAACTCACGGATACGCTACATACTCGAGTTATCATACTTCTATTTCCCTCTCTTTGATGAGTTCTCAGCCAGCTCCCGATCTAATATTGTGTAGCTTGCGATGAGCTACACATCAGAAGAGACCGCAACGCAACCTCACACAGTGGTTGCGTGCTTTGCCCCACAGTGGCAAAGACTTGCACTTTCATATTCAATTCAGCTTCTCCATCATGTAGTTATCAGCTGTTTCATACAGGTTTCAGCATATTAGGTGTTTTCATAGGTATGCTCTATATCTCAGAAATGGCTCATATTAGGATGACAGTTTTTCAAACAGGTCAAGTGCCTCTATGCACGTCATTAGTTAAAATATTTACCTATATCACTTCACCTCATATGTCATTGTACCGAATTTGAGCAACCGTAAGCTTAATGCAGATTACTTTTAACAATTATCCACCTCAATTAAATCTATGGTCTGGAACACAGGCTGTTGTTGATCAGGGCAAGCTAAAGAATAATCTAAACATTTTGTGTCAGCAAGGGGTGGGGGAAAGCCATTCACCAGAGCATATCTTAACTGCTGCTGATGTGGGCTGGCCTTCTCCACACGCTCTTCAAGGCTGCTGTGTTTTCTGAAAACTTCTAACATTTGAATCTAAACATTTTACAGCAACCAATTTACCCTCAAAATCACAGGTTTGTATGAGAATATAAATATCTCGCGCTGCCGGGAGTGAATTCTTGCATGAATGTGCGGTCTCCCTGTGATGCAGTCTTACTTGCTCGGGAACCCATGATAACAACAACAGTTGGCCTCACAGACCACGTGCCTGACACAGACGTACACAAACAACACAAAATAGGCCTATAACTTTCCCCAGCCTGTGTGAACCCTCACGACTGTTGAGCTCCTGGACTCGTGTGTACCCGCGCAGTCACCGAGCTGCACCTGCCTGCGTGAAACCGCACGGCATAGGCCCGCGTCAAACCGTGTGGCCGTACTCGCGTGAACCCACGCAGCTACAGCGCTCTTCTTTGTACAGTACTTACTTGGTGTTGCTCTTGCATTAATCTCGAATCCCGTCAATCATCATCCAGCGAGGAGAAAAAAACAGACAGCTAATCCACCGGCCCGATGACGAATTTTCACGTCTCGGGACTTTACTGCAGGAACTTCTATAAGTCCTGGCTGATGTCTTTCGGCGTGTCTCTTTTTCTCCTCGGTGAATGTCAATTCTAGCGATCCGGCGTCGAAGGACCAATTAATGATAGGTTTGTAGTTTGAACCTATTCGCTGGAACGTTCAAGACAATTTAATTACACAGCAAAAGCAAGACACAAGTAGGCAAAGTTCTTCATGTTACTCATGCATGAGGGAGAGACCACGACAAGCGCCGTACCTTCGCTTGCCACCAGTTGCTCTCGCCCGCTCCCCCATAACATTGTTCTTTTATTGAGCTCATATGAATATACTTAGGTTCATTAACATAAGACGTCTACATACACACAAAGAGTACCTTGCCTGTGCGTTGTGTAAGTGTGTGTGTGTGTGTGTGTGTGTGTGTGGGATCAGTGTGTGACCCCATAAATGACTTCCCTAAACCTGCTGGTCTGGAAGTCCAGCAGTTCATCTAAACAAAAGGCACTTAGACTAAAACTGACATAGCTACGTTTATCCTACCATAAAACAATAAGAGAAGGCATGCTCTCTCCCATGCTCCCAGGATGTGGGTGTGAATGCCAGAACACTCTGGAATGCACACAAAGTCTTTGCAGACTACCTATCACTACACACTCAATTACACACCTCTAAGCATATATGGTTAAATATTTCCTAATACAAATGACAATAATAAAATCTAAACCCATCAGTGACCAGTTGACGGATCCGATTTTCCAGGACACGTTCGAAGATCTTTTT
>NW_005187549.1:560743-570547 GCF_000239375.1 Pundamilia nyererei | reverse complement strand
AACACAAGAGACCATGGAAGACCAACAGAGGGGCAGCCGCGCCACTGTTCCAGTAAGAGCTGAGGAGAGTCCCAGATGAGGGCTCGCCCAGCAGCCGCGGAGCAGAAGCCAGGGGGAGTTGCAGTGACGCGCCCGTGAGCTCCGCCGGCCCCCAGCTGTGCCTGAGTGAGTTCGAAGATCTTCATTGCATGGCAGAGTAGACGAATTGGTCGATAGTTGGTGCACTCTGTGACATCTCCCTTGCCCTTCCAAATGGGCACTGTGATGCTCCATGTTCAAGCTCAGGGGGCTTTGTCTTCGACTGCGATATGGTTGAAGAGTGCCGCAAGGTATGTTGTACCGCGGTCGCCCATCATCTTCCAGATTTCAGCTGGGATGTCGTCCGGTCCTGTGGCTTTTCCGTTTTTCATTTTCTTCAACGCGTTTTGGACTTTGGCAGTGGTGATTGGTGTGACAGGCCCTGCGACTGGGCCCACGGGCGGGATAGGCGGATGTGTAAATTCGTCATTACTGATTCCAGCGAAGTAATCTGACCAGCGCTGAAGGATGTCTCGGGGGTCTCACAGAACCTGCCCGTCGGCTCCTTTGATTTGGACAACATGGTTTGTATCAAAGTCCTGCTTTCCGCGGTGGCAGGCTTTGGCAAGTCGATAGATGTTATTGGCCCCCTCTGCGGTTTGGAGCTGGTCATAAAGATTTTGGTAGTGTCATCTTTTCACGGAGGCCACTGCCCTTTTTGCTGCCGATTTCAGCGAGCGGTATCGGGTGAGATCTTCATGCACTCGCAATCACCAAGTCTTATAGGCCAGCTATAATGCCAGCCATTCCACCACCAGACCTGTTTCTCAATGTATTTTCTGCCCAGTTTTGTTGAACTAACGGTGTCCTGCGCAATGTTGTGGATGCGCTCCCCCACTTCAGTCCACATCTTCTCAACAGGTTGGTCAGTGTTTACTGCAAGTGAGAGGAGCATAGTTGTCAGTTTCTCCTTGTGCTCCTTCACCTTCCACCATTTGAATCGTTTTGGTCCTGTCCGGAATCTGGGCAGTTTTGGCTTGACAATCTTCATATCCATGACAAGTAGATGGTGCTGGGCGGCCACGGATTCATATGGAATTACTTTGGTGTCCGTGACCTGTTTGAGGTCGCCGAACCATCCAATAGTTGATCTGAGTTGCATGTCTGCCGCTGGTGTAGGTGGCCAGGTGCGATGGCCGCTTCTTAAAGAATGTGTTGGTAATGGCCAGATTGTGTGCCGCCGCAAAATCGAAGATACGTATTCTGTTGTCGTTCTTCACGCCGAGGCCTTGTCCCCCATGGCACTGTGGGTAGCCGCCCCTGTTTGGTCCCACGTGGCTGTTCAGATCGCCTCCGATTAGAATGTGTTCATCTGGGGCAATGGTCGGTATGATCCTGTCCAACTTGTCCCAAAATTCATTTCTCGTTTCATCGCTGCATCCAGTCTGTGGTGCATAGAAGGTCACAACATTAACGTCAGCTGTTCCTAGTTCGATTCTGATAGACGTTAATCGATCAGATGTTCGCTCAATCTTATACGGGGATTGGAGCAGGTGTTTGCTGAGTGCGATGGCCACTCCATTTTTAGTGGCTCTCTCTCCGCAGTAGAAGAGCTTATATCCCTCTCCAATCTCTGCCGCTTTGCTTCCGGTCCATTTGCATTCTTGAACACAGGCTACGTCGATGTTCCTCTTCTTGAGTACCTGGGCCAGCTCTCGGCTGCATCCAGTCAGAGTTCCAATGTTGATTGTTCCGAATTGTAGATGAGCTGGCTTCTTTTGGTAGAAGTTTCTGGCTGGCATGTCTCTGTCTAGTTACCATTAGTTACCATCCTGCTTCCAGTAATCTTGAACCTGCTCTCTCCAGCCAGTATGCTCCCAAAGAAGAGAACTGAAACCCAGAAACCATTCTGTTCCCTTCCTGCATTGAAGATTGAGGAGCAACCCTCCTGAGGAGAGCCTGACCCTGGTGGCGGCCCCACCAACTGGGGTGAGTAGAATGGTGTCCTTTTTAAAGAGTTTTTTCTGGTGGCTTTCTCTTTCAACATGTCAGATAGTATGTAACAGCTTGCACAGTTTATGCCAAAAACAAAAGCAGTTCAAGATCTCACACTGGACTGTGTCACCCTTTAACTGTTACTCTCAGGCTGTAGTCACACATAACTTTAGACTTTGTCACGGAGCTTCCCTCCATGAATGGGAAAAAAGTTATTCTCACTGTATTTGATTAAAAACTGCAAATATTGTAGTTCAAGTTTAACCTAGTTTGGGGTTTTCACTCTCAAACCAGTGGTCAGACAGAGAAAATGAACCATGAATTATAAGCCTCTCTTTGTTATATCGTCAAACTTGGCCAGTTCTCAGTTGTCTTGGGTATATTTGGCCCAAGGCTCACAACACTTTGACTTCCTCTGCCACAAGATTGTCTCCCTTTGAGGCTTCTTTAGGCTACGAACCTCCACTGATTCCAGTCCTGCTCCTTTATAAAACATCACCTCAGGTGATGTTGACAAATTTGAAGACGGGCGAAGGCTCGCTCTGCACCATGGACCAGAACCACGTGCACAGTCAAGGCCACCAGACCAAGCCTTATTAAATCCCAGTGATATCACTAGCCACAAGTCCTTGCTGTTTTTTGAACCTTGTGTAAATAAACGTACTGAACTGCACTCAGTAAGTTATTTGGTTGTGAATTCAAAATCCAAATCTTTTGACCTAAATTCAGCTCATAACAGTCCCTGTAAACTAGCCGTGTATTGGTCCCTTATTAGCTTTCCAAGATTGTGTAATGAAGTGGCGACAGTTTCCATTATGAGTCAGTTAACACGCCTGCATTCAGGTTGTGTCTGGAAATTCTCTCTTGATTGTTTGTTTCAACTCTCTGCATTTTCGTTGTCATTTAAGAGGAGTAATTCATTGAAGTGCAACAAAGAAATAAGGAAAGAATGCAAGGTTACTGAGAATGTAAACCTTGGCAAACTATACTAGAAAAGGGATTAAATAAATCATTTAAAGCTAAATATGCATAATCTTGAGGTTGTGGTTTTAACAGACATGTGAATTCTTTTTTTTTTAATTGCGTAAAATTGCTGCAATTACTCTGTAAAAGTTCAGTGTATATATTGTTCATATGCATTATTCATTAGGATAAATACGAGTATGCAAAATTTTGAAAAACACATTTTTTAGTTGTCTCTTCTTTGTCATTTATACACAGTAAGAAGAAAATAAGCATGTTTGAACAACACATACTATAAATTAGTGTATAAATGTTGATGTGATGCTGTCAAGTACAGTAGCATTGAAGTACCTGCATACTTATGCTGTATCCGTAGGGTGTTGTTACCACTATGTCTTAAGTAAGCTAGTAAGCTTTAGGGTTGCACTATTTCTGATTTCCGCTATGATAACAATACATAGGCTATATATTGATACAGAGTACTTTCAGAATACTGTCCTGATGCCAGTGATAAATTATAGAAAATATACCAAGGGTTTAAACTAAGATTACTGCCATTTTAAGAAAATAATTAGCTCATTTTAAATTGATGACAGCAACAGGTCTCAAAAAAGTTGGGACGAGGCCATGCTTATCAATTTATAGCATTTGCTTTTGTCTACTATGTTGTATCTTTTGTTTCATGATCCACCAGATATTTTTAACTGGTGAAAGGGCTACCAGCCTCTGCTGTTTTCAGTCTAGAAGGACCGATCTGCAGTATGCATACTGTGTTCAAGATCACTTCAGGAGATGTCAGAGAATTTTGAGACAAAGAAGAAACTGTCAACCTCAGATAAGAAGAAATTGGTTAAGATGTTCAGGAATAACCTAGGTTCAGGTGTTTCACAGAATTATCTGTACAGCTTTACTTACTGTAACCCGGCTCACTTACTCCTAATTTCTCACATGGTCAAAATCGCTGATTCATACCACCAGAAAAAGTTATCATAGTTCTAATCTAGGGGATCTCCAGGGGATAAAAAAAAATCACATTCTGACTCCAGCTTGTCGGTTCAGGTGAACCACCTCTCACCTAACTTAGACAGGCTGTCCTCCACACAGTCCGCATTCATAAAGTGCTTTACAAACCTGAACATTAAAACTAACAAGTGTTTCCTCCCGTTTAAGTGCAGCTTGCAGAACAACATAGAACAACTTAAAGCTAAAGAAACAGTGTTAAAAGGATAGTGTTACATCTATGTCCATTTTTGAGAACAGGATTCCATAATGTTTGCATTTACAATTTTATACATTTTTATACAAATGCATTTACAATGCATTTATGTTTAGTGTTTCATTTCCTCATTAATACATTCCTGCAGTTTAAGTAAATGATAAATGTTTTCACACACACGTGCTTACACACACACATATGTGTGTGTAAGCGTGTGTGTGTGTGTGTGTGTGCAATATGTTGTTTCCATGACAATCAAACCATCAACAAAAATAGGCTTGGAGTGGTTCTAAGAGAGAAAGACAGAAAGTCAAACAGACAGAGGGAGCATCTCAGCATTCAGTGCTTGCTGTCACCACCATTAGAGTAAGACCAAACTTGCCTTCCCTGCAGTGCGGCACTGAAGGTTGCAGTCACCGACATGCTCTCGAAAGTTGCTCCCACCCCCCACCCCCCACCCCCCAATAACTCCCACAGGCCATATCCTAATACTATGTTGTGCCTTTTATCTCCACCCCCCACCAACTATTTTGCTATTCCCATTCTGTTGACTGCGACCCCCTCCCTCTTCCGCCTGCTTTTTACTGTGAAACAGAGCCCTTCTCAATCATACAGCGCTGTTGGCCTGCTCTTTATTTCACTCGTCTTTTTTTGTTCCCTCTCTTTCTCTCTGGCTGGAAGCTTATCTGAGAGGCTCAGCTGCTGGTCGACTGTCCACAGAGAACCCCGAACCACAACAGCAAGAATAACAAAAATAAATAAATAAAATACAGCAAATATAGCTACTCTTTGGCATGGCTTTATGGTAAATACTGAGACACTTCAACTATTTACCATAAACTGAATTTGAAATGTGAGACATAAGAAGTCCCCACTTTTTCCTCACATTTTTAATCAAATTGAGTCAAGGAGTGAGTTGAATGCTATATTTTGTTTTTTTATGGTGGGGAATAAAAGATTGCATCTGGCTGTTCAATAAAAACAAACACTTCATTTCTTTTTTTTTTTAGCCATTGACAATTTGTTGCTATAGCACTTTATAACACTTTCAATTGTATTATAGTTAGAACTGATTCAATTCATAGTTAAACATTTAAACCTAAAAACATATCACATTTGTGACAGGCATTGGTTGTGAAAAACTGCAACCCCCCAAACAAAAAAAAAGAGAAAAGACCCCCACAAAACCTGGATTTTTGACTGGATTTGAGTTTTGACTGGCTGTACATAGAAAAACATATTTGTAAAAGTCTAGATATTATTTCATTCAAAAAAAGTTTGTGCATGCTCTAAGACCACTGAATGGTCTTATGGACCTTGCTTTGTGCACTGGTGTCATGTTTGACCTGTGATCAAAAAAAGGAGGTTGTACCATTCCCTGCCCCACTCCTTGTACGATTCACTACTAAAGTCAGGTGATGATAATGGAGTAAAATGAGAGCATGTAAGACTTTGCCTGAAGCTCAGAAAACATCTGTAAAACTGCTTTTGTGATATTTCTTCTATAACTGTGCCAAACGCTTTCTGATGACATTATACCATAGCGGTTAGCACTGTTGCCGCACAGCAATATGGTTCTGAGTTCAATTCCACCATCAGGCCGGGGTCTTTCTGTGTGGAGTTTGCATGTTCTCCCCGTGTTTGCGTGGGTTCTCTCAGGGTACTCAGGGTCCCAGCTCCCACAGTCCAAAGACATGCAGTTATTGGGCATAGGTTGATTGGAAACTCTAAAATTGCCCATAGGTATAAATGTGAGTGTGAATGGTTGTCTGTGCTGTGTCTATGGGTTAGCCCTGCGACAGACTGGTGACCTGTACAAGGTGTAACCTGCATCTTGCCTTAAGACAGGGTAGGGATAGGCTCTAGCCTCCCCGTGTAGCCTGGTCTCAAATATCTATTTTAGACCCTACAGGTTAAAAGGATATAAATATTGTCATGTAAAGACTTTATTGTAAATATTTCATAAAAGTATTTTTAAAAAAAAGAGTTCAGAAGCATTAAAAAAGTGTTTAAAATCACAATAAATGGAAGTCAATCATAATTTAAGCATTCATGGAGTTAAAAGTTACAAGTAAACCAAAGATTTGTTATCTAATGTGAAACAAGGGAAAAAAAAACTTTGTATTTGCTGCAAGTTGTTTTACAAGTTCATTTTGGGTTGTCAATCTTGTATTTTCTTTTATCCCATTGGTTGATGTAAACCTATTGTCCAATCAGACGTAAGGAAGGCGGGATCTAAGCGAGGCGAAAGAAAAAAACACTAACTAAGCTAGTGAGAGTCGGCAGCGGCACATTACCGGAGGAGGTTGTATACCAGAGCTAATAGGAGAATAGTCAAACAATAGCCGTGGATGCAGCGTCTACGTTCCTGTTATGGACTGTTTTACCCTGTGATGATGGACCGAGAGGAATTCTCTGGGTCCTTCTGCTGTGGATAGGATTTCTGTGGGTTCGTCCCAGTGTACTCAGCAACCTGGGTATGCCACTAATTCCAACCACGTTGCCGAGTGGAGGCCGCATGGTCACAAATCAAGCCTGCCCCTCAGCTTGCCCTTGCACTTAGCCCAGAGGATTTGTGAGTAGACCTGATCAGGTGCATTTTGTTTTCTGCTCGTTTAACAAGTGAAGCGGCCATTTGTGTGTTTTCAAAGGGACTGGGGTGTTTTTAAAGTAAGGACAGAGAAAAAAAAATTACAAAAACTTTAAGTTAAAGCTATGGAATGATTGATAAATGTAAATCTAAATAGACTTGAGTGTCTCAGACAATGCTATTCAAGCTGATGAGACAGGTATATTGATTTAATTTTATTGCAGACATGTTCTTTTATACCTTGAAGAGTCTGACCCAGTTTATAACTTTGTATAAAAGGCTGAGGATAAACTCATAGTAGTCCATTTATTGATGTAGATGCAGACTAAAAAAAAATTATAAATAAAAACACCAGCTTACTGCCTCTGTATTTTTTGACCCTGTAATTTCCTTCTCTGCGTCTCCTTCTCTGTTAGTCAATGTTATTGATGGTCCATTCGATGCCACAAAGGCACCGGGGAGGCTTTTTCATTACCATGCATTCAATATGTCATCAGGACAAAGACTTTTCTGAGAGATGATCCAGCCACAGCTGTTTGGAATCTCTGAGGTGGTACCCATATGGAAAAGATATATATAAATCTTATAAAGTTTGTATCTGTCTTGTGTGAAACTTGTATGAAAAGCATATGAGTATGAAAACAGATATAAGATCCCTTGAAAAATTATATAATGAAACTTGTATGTTTTGGATACTTACTAAAACAATGTATGAAAGTAATGCGAAAGTGGCCACTTTCACGAGTAAATCATGTAAGCCTTATATGATTTACTCATGAAAGTGGCCACTTTCATGAGTAATCACATATAAGTTTTTACTATTTCTTTTCCATATGGGTAGGTAGATCACCCTGCTTGTGTCATTTATTATAGTATATTTCACAGATATCATTATGAAAAATATGCAAAGTTTGCAGCAAATTGCAATTTAAGAATCATCTTTGGCATTTTTATTAGATTCAGCTAAAGGAATGCTTTTGTGACAGGTTTCTTGTAAGGAAATGCTTAAAATTTAACATTGGCTGTTTGATAAGGTGTTTCTTATTTGTAGATACAGTACTTGTACTGCGATTATGTTTTTATGACTCTTCCTTAATGTTCTATGTCTTCTATCTGTGACACCAAATATACCCATAGCTTTATCGGGTTGAAGCTCAACATTCAATGCTTCGGACAATGTTTTGAAAATTGTTGACCAGTAGGCTTTTAAAGTTGGACATGACCAAAACATATGTGTTAAATCTGCAGAGGGATTTCTACATCTCTCACAGCTTGCATCTATGTTTGGAAATATTTTAGTCAGCCACACATGGGTGTGCAGAAGTGAGACGGAAGTGAAGGTAAGTGACGGAAGTGACGGACGAGGTAAGCAACTCATGTTATAACTGATGTCAGATGCCAGAGATTTTGGCAGAAATTTAAAGCGAATGGTAGTTTACATTTGAACAAATTCCTTTAAGCTTCAGTATTACCAAATACACTTATCAATTGTCTTATAACTAACAACATTTGTCTAAATCATCTCCAACACCCTGGAGAACAACGGGGAGAGTTTTGAGGCTCTCCAAGTTTACATTGATCAGTGCTTCCAGGATCTCGTGATGAAGAAGGCCCAGAGTACAGCTTCCCCGGCCAAACCTGACACGCCGTCGTCGAAATGACTTCGCCCAGCAGATTTCCCCGGCACAACATTGGCAGCTGGCAAAGATATTGTCGACATACTGGAGTCAATCGACCAACGATTGTCCAGTTTCGATGCAAGGCTGTCCTTGGTGGAGATTCTTCACCGGGAATTTAAATCCTTGCGACAATCCCTGGAGTTCAGCCAGCAGCAGGTGGAAACGCTCACTGCTGAAAATGCCATGCTAAGGGAGTCGGTGAAATGTCTCACAGACAATGCTTACTCAGCTAACTACGGATAAAAAGCTTAATCAAAACCCACCTGAAGCGGCTTCATCCAGAAGGGCTCCCGCGCTGTCATTGCTGTGTATTAACTTCAGACCAGATAAGAATCTGCTACACCCTTTTCATATCCACTCACACTAACTTGCATTAACATCTGTTTAACTTACCAGTATCATATCGCATCTTAAATGTAATATCATAGCAAAATTTACGCCGTCACTCTCCGCCAATCGTTTAATTGGAATGTTTCCGTTTTTTTTTCTTCTCGTTTTTTCCCCCTCTTGTTTTTATGCCGCTCACCCTTGTCCTTGGTTTCTTTCTTTTTTATTTTCTTTCACTGCTTCGATCACCTGCTTCCACACTCATCCACAAATAACATCCTTTATTTCGACACATACGCACAGCACGATCATGCACAATCATACGCTCAACGGCAGCACATTTGCATCAGTCAGACAGTGCACACAGACTTATAGGATACACACACTTAAGCCAAGCGTACTCATATTAGTAAATATGCACACACATAGTCAAACTCAGGGAGCATCTCGCCACACATTTTTTCTCTCTTTATTTACAAAAAAGTGATGTATTCTCTCCACCTGTCTAAGCGACACACACAGCGTACACCCCTAGTTATACACAGACATCTATGGGTGCACTAAGGTTTGTTACATGGAATATAAATGGAGCTAGCTCCAGAGAAAAGAGGTTAAAAATATTTAACCAACTCAAAAAACTACAGGCAGATGTTGTCCTTTTACAAGAGACCCACAGACCTCTTAGAGGTTCAAATGAACTTAAAACACCTGAGTTTCCTAATGTGTTCTCAGCTTGTTATAATTCTAGACAAAGGGGAGTAGCAATTTTAATACATAAAAATATTAATTTCACAGTACTCGATACAGTTATAGATCCAGAGGGCAGATTTTTAATCATTCAACTTTCATGGTTTTTTCAGTACACTCTCTGAACACTAAGATGGCACACTTGTTCTTGGAGGTGACCTCAACCTTGGACTAAATGAAGAAATGGATAGGCTCAATACAGCGGGAACTCAGCGCAATTGGCAGTCCACAAATATAATCAAACAGTATATGAGCGACTTTGGTCTTTG
>NW_005187549.1:545301-546773 GCF_000239375.1 Pundamilia nyererei | reverse complement strand
GAAGTTAAACTTCATAGTTACACCTGGTAAAGCAGCAATGCTGATCGTTTTATTAAAGATGAAAGAATTTAGACAGTTTTTAACTCTCAGTGATGCTGCAGTGTTCGTTTGACCTGAAGCATACGGAGTTAAGGACCCAGATTACTCCCAGATTTAAGAGCATCTTAGTCCGAAAAAAACGACAATAACGACGGCCGCTTGCATGTTCTGCAAAAAAATGTGCTTTGTCGTGTATCTGACAGACAAACACCAAACCAGTTCCACATCACTGAAGTTGCACCATTTTTACAAACCAATTCTGGTTCATCTGTTTCACTCAACAATCGACCATGTGCGTATGAAAACAAAGGCACTGCGCATGCGCGTTTTACTTATATTCTATCGCGATATTTCGTTTTTCTATCGTTGCCTAACATTATACCGGTATTACCGTGAACGGTATAATATGGCCCAGCCCTACATACATATAGGATCTTGGGAGTTGGCACGCTACACGGAATCCAAAAGACCATCAGGGTGTACAGCCTCACCCCCGGCCTCGTTGCCCACCTCTCGCATAGCCCCTCTCTAGCAAGAGGGGCTATGCGCTTACCTGCTGCGCTTGGGCAGGTAGCTCCATGCCCTCCTGGGTTTTAAAGGCACCTTAGAACACACATGCATCAACACTACATATGAGCGGGCAGAGGGAGGTTTGGAGTCTTCACACACCCCCGTTCTCTGCGGCCTGCTGGAGCGGGGGGGCTAGGAGGAAAAGTTGGCCGTCCGACTGGGGTCTGGAATGTGTGGCTTCCCTGCTACTGTGGAGTCGGGGCGGTCTGATTCTCCCCACCAAAGGGAAAAGGGTAACACCACCTGGGTCTGGGTGCAGTTTCCCCCTCCAGGGGCAAGGGTACCTAGACCCGGGGCTTAGAGTACAGTTGCGGAGTGTGATTGTGTGTACAGTGTCTCTTTATGTCTGTCTCCACGTTGGGTGAGTGTTGAGTAATTGCATATGAGAGCATGAGGGTGGGAATGAATGTTTGTATCTGTGTGTGCCTGTTTGTCTGTGTCCATATGTCAGGTCGGGTATCAGACGCCACCTCTCTGGGGACATCCCAGGTCCTCCAAGACATGGAGGCCTATCTCCCCCCACCACTTCCCTTACCAGTGGCAGACGCCCTCAGACATCGGTGCGTTGTTGGTTCTTGGTGTCCGGGGATGGGCGTCCAGGTATACACCGGCTCACTCCTTGGTGGCTGCTTATCGGGGCCTGGAGCCTGGGGCTCGCTCGGGCCACTTCGGGGGTGGGGTGCCCTCGGCCTCTGGGGCTCAGTCACTCTGGCACAGCTGGCTGCCAGCGGAGCTCACGGGCACACACTGCAACCCCCCCTGGCTTCTGCTCCGCGGCTGCTGAGTGATCCCTCATCTGGGACTCTCGTCAGCTCTTTCTGGGACAGTGGCGCGGCTGCCCCTCTGTTGGTCTTCCTTGGTCT
>NW_005187549.1:542704-544957 GCF_000239375.1 Pundamilia nyererei | reverse complement strand
ATTTGTTTAATAGATTCCCCTTGTGTTTCCAACCCCTGTTAAGTCTCCCATGTCTTTCATGTGCTTCTTGTCTGTGTTTCTTATGTTGTCATATTTGCATTTCATTATGTTTCCCATTTTATTTTGAAAGAGGTCCTGTGTTCCTGCATTTTGTTTTACTCTTCCCCTGTGGCATTGTTATTTGTTGTCTCTACTGTGCCTTTCTGTTCCATGTTTGAGGTCCCTATGTTCTGTCTCCCCAGTCTGTTAGGTTTACATGTCTTGAGTTCCGTCAGTGTGTTTTCTGTTTTACTTTCAAAGTCTGTTCTATGTTAATGTTTCTAGTTTTGCTTCCCTTGTCTCGTCCTGCCTAATTACTCCCAGCTGTGCTCTCCTCCTGTGGATCATTCCCCCTCGTTATCTTTCAGTGTATTTAAGCCCCATGTTTCTCTTTGTCAGTGTTGCGTCCTCCCTTATAGCTGTGTGATTTTTCCCTGTGGCTCCTTGTGCTTTAGTTTTCCCAGTTTAGTTTTCTATTGTTTTTTGTGTCCCACTCCACGCCAGCAATAAAGCTGTGTTTTTTTAGTTTACTTTTTGTCTCTAGGAGTTTGCGTTTGGGTCCTACTCTTGCCTGCACACAGCCGTATTGTGACACCCATATATCATCGTGATGTTGTTTATTCTATTGCTCTTGTTTTCTTCTGCTTGTTTTCTTTTTTCATTCTCAACAGGTGAAATTAAAAAAGTATCTACCGCTATCTATTGTTAGCTAGTTTATTGTGATGGTGTTATTTTTATTATGTTGCTCTTTGTTGTTTGTTTTCTCTTCTAGTTTTTTATCTCCATGCAGGTGATCCAGGTGTTTTGTTTGTTTTTCTCTCCCCCCCCCCAATCTCTTCTCCCCTCTATTTTTCTTTCTCTCCCTCCCTTTCTTTCATTCTTTCTCCCTGTCCTATCCCCCAGTCATGTCTGTCCTGTCTTTAAAAAAATGAGAAAAAAAAAAAGGATATATTTTAGCCAGTCTTGCCTTGGAGTAATGAATGCGATGTAGAATCTTGAACTGTATGATGTTTAATTTGGCACGAAGAGTGGTGTTGTTTACTCTTAAAAGAGCACTCTCCCAGTCCACCCCCAGCTCATTATCCCAGTCTGCTTTGATCTTTGGTATTGTTATATTCTTAAAGCAGGCTATACAATTACTAAGTCTTGAGATAAAAATAAATGTCAGTTTCAACAGATCATCTACAGCAGTAAATGGAGTTATATTTGGAAAGTCAGGGTTGTGATGCTGAAGAAAGTGGCGAACTTGAAAGTATCTAAATAAGCTGGACCAAGGGAGGTCAAATTTGTGTGACAAATCCTGAAAACTTGCCAAGACACCGTCTATGTACATGTCAGAAAAGTTATGGAGGCCTCGTCTCTGCCAAAGAGCAGATTCAGAGTCTAATCTGGTGGGAAGGAAAAGGTGATTATTGTGTATAGGGGTTAAATGAAGAAGATTTTCAAACCCAAAGTTCTGAAAGAAACTCTTAATGCTTCAGCATACCAAGACATTTTTAACTTTGTGGGAACAATTTGGGGATAGCCCCTTCCTGTTCTAACATGACTAACATGACACGATTGCAGTTGTCGAGGTTTTGGCGAGTTTGTACGAGATGTAGCCTCAGTTTCCTGTTTTTAGCTGACAGGAGTGAGGTCTACTGCTGCTGTATCAAGGTGCAATGTGTTGTCACATTTTTGTCCCCACTCCGACGCTTGGTTTAAACTTAAGGAGGCTGTCTTGACCATGTTAACATGTCTGAATGCTAAATAAATAAATGGTGATAGGCTGATTAGATATGTGCACTAAGCACATAGCTGAACAAGAGAACCTAATAAAGTGGCTGCTGAATGTATGGACTGTGCTTTTACTTGATTATACAGTAACTGGTCATATGTTCTCATGTTATATATATTTTCTTTGTTTTCTCATGTATATAGATTCACATGTATCATCTTTTCACCTTTCCCTTTTGTGTATGAATAATTTCTCTTTTACATTAGGTCAAAATTTTTGCATTACTCTTTACAAAGTCAGTAAGATTTTAAGAAAAACCTAAGTCTTAAAATTGCAGCAAAAAGTTTTTATTTGGTGGTTAAAGAATTGAAGTGCATATTCATATTCATATATGAAAGAAGTGTTGATGAAAAAATGCTTTAATTGCTTTCAAACTGAATTAAAGGTGATGAAAATAACAGAGGTCAGATGGCCCAGGATGTGAGTCGGCGTTAAGG
>NW_005187549.1:537680-542216 GCF_000239375.1 Pundamilia nyererei | reverse complement strand
GGCTACATAGGGGATGACATTGTTGTTGCGTCTGTCCTTCTTATCCTCCCTCGCTGGTGTTTGATCTTGTTTTCTGTACCTCTTTGCTGACTTTAAGAACGCCCATTTAGGATAGCCGCATAATGCTAATAGCTAAAGGACTCAATTTTGCCATTTCTCCACAACAGTTGCCCATAGTGGACCTCATCACAGCCACAGAAACCGCCATACGGATTAATAAATTATCACAGACAGAAGCAGAGCAAATCAGGATGAAAGTCTCAGCCACCCTCTCCAGTGCCAAAGTCTCTCCATCCAACCTCACAATACAAGAAAAGAAGGCCGTCGCTTCTCTGAGCAAAGACCACAACATCACTGTTTTTCCAGCTGATAAGGAAAGATGCACCGTGGTCCTAAACACTACAGATTATCATACAAAGATCACTACTCTCCCCAGTGACAACAATACCTACGAAGCCTTAAAGAGAGACCCCACAAGTAGCTACAAAAAGAAAGTTATAGCTTGCCTTCAAGACTTTGAAAAGGACAAAATCATTGACCGCCTTACATATCACCGCCTTTACCCATGGAATGCCATACCCTGTATTTACAGACTTCCTAAAATCCACAAGGAAGCTGTCCCACTCAGACCCATAGTCAGTAGCATAAACTCAGCCACTTATAACATTGCAAAACACCTTGCTACCATCCTTGCTCCTCTCATGGGGAACACCCCACACCACATCAAGAACTCCACCGACTTCACTGACAAGGTCCAGAAACTTACCCTGGATCCAGATGAAACGATGGTGTCCTTTGATGTAGTCTCTCTCTTCACTTGCATACCCACCATCGAGGCCGTGGAGACTGTCAGAAAACGACTACAAGAAGACAGCTCCTTGGAGGACAGGACCAACTTCACACCCGATCAGATTTGCACACTGTTAGACCTCTGCCTTACCACAACATACTTCAAATACAACGAAGGCTTCTACAAACAAAAACATGGCTGTGACATGGGCTCCCCCGTGTCACCTATTGTAGCCAACCTTTACATGGAGGAAGTGGAAAGGAAGGCTCTTGGCTCTTTCAAAGGAAGAGTACCCAGCCACTGGTACAGATATGTAGACGACACCTGGGTCAAAATCAAGACACAAGAAGTGGAATCCTTCACTGCGCACATTAACACTGTGGATACAAACATCAAGTTCACCAGGGAAGACACAAAGGATAACTGTTTGCCTTTCCTGTGCATATGGAAGAGAATGGCAACCTCAATGGCAACCTCAAAATCGAAGTTTACCGGAAGCCCACACACACACGGACCAGTACCTCCTCTTTGACTCCCATCACCCTCTGGAACATAAACTTTGAGTAATTAGGACCCTACACCACCGGGCAGAACATGTTCCCTCTAAGCCTGAAGGAAAAAAGAAGGAACACACGCATGTAAAGGAAGCACTCAAAATGTGCGGCTATCCTAAATGGGCGTTCTTAAAGTCAGCAAAGAGGCACAGAAAAGAGGATCAGACACCAGCGAGGGAGGATAAGAAAGACAGACGCAACAACATTGTCATCCCCTATGTAGCCAGTGTATCAGAAAAACTCAGGAGTTTTCTCCAAGCATGACATCCCGGTGCATTTCAGACCCAGCAACACGCTCAGACAAAAACTGGTTCACCCGAAAGACAAAACTCCAAAACACAGACTTAACAATGTGGTGTATGCTGTACAGTGCAGCGAGGAATGGCTAGACCGCTACATTGGAGAGACCAAACAGCCACTTCATAAGCGCATGGCACAACATAGAAGAGCCACCTCCACAGGACAAGACTCAGCTGTCCATCTGCATCTTAAGGATAAAGGACACTCTTTCGAGAATGCCAATGTTCACATTTTGGACAGAGAGGACAGATGGTTTGAAAGAGGAGTGAAAGAAGCCATCTATGTCCACTGTGAGCGACCATCTTTGAACAGAGGCGGTGGTTTACGACTCCGACTAGGTTTAAATCTGGGACTCCCCACCATTTGACCTTAGAACTGAAGAAGCTTCTCGGATGAGAGGTGAAACGTCTTCAAGCAACTTAAAGAAGTCCAGACGCTTTTCTTTGCAGGCTCCTTTGACCACGATGACCTGGATGACTGAGAACCTTCACAGACATGTATAGCATATGGATCACCTAAACAAGGTGTGCTCCGTAAGGATAATGTGCTATTTTAAATGTGTGTGAGAGGATATACTCTTCTGATGCACGTCTGCCACGACTGGTTAGAGAGAGAGAAGGAAGACAAGATAAACGACATGCTGTGGAAGAGAGCCAGACATTAATAACAAGTATGATTCAATGAAGAGAGGTCTATTAACACATAGTGAGAAAGGTGACTGAAGAGGAAGTACTCAATACATCATGGGAATCCCCCCAGCAGTCTACACCTATTGCAGTATAATTAAGGGAGATTTCAGGGTCACCTGATCCAGCCCTAACTATATGCTTTATCAAAAAGTAACATTTTAAACCTTATCATAAAAGTAGAGATAGTGAAGGTGTTCTTGTAAAAACAAGAACTACAAGAGATCACTTTATGAAATCCATTTCAGATGCTGACCTCCTTGGCATTCAGTAGGCAGCTCCAATTGAAGAAAAATGAAAATAATTAAGAACCAAAGCTTCCTTTTGCTGTTGGTAGAATGGACTATAATTGAATGGAGAAAATTACGTGCAGCAGGAGGTGCAGTTGTTTATGGTACATCCAATTTGATTAAAATAAAAGGTCATTCGGGGATAATAGAGTCCTCCTTGCTATCGAATAGTCTCAACTTTAACTTCAAAATCTTCCCCTTTAATAAAAGTTTCTTGGCAGCTAATCTAGAAAAACAACCCAAACTGCTAGATAGAAAGAACCAAATAAAGTATAAGGCATGCGTTTGTTGTATTTCCCTAAGACATGGACCACTAGATGAAAAGCAGGAGGTATTGACTGTTGTGCCTGTAGCTGGATACAAAAGGCTTTTTGGAAGCTTACTGATTTCTTTTGAAGAATTCTCAAACGCAAACACATTTGTGTTTGTGCTACATTTTATTGTCTGTATAGTGCAAGATGAACAACAAACAGCTACAGCCTGATATCATTTAATCCTTAGGATCACCAGATGATGTGCTGGTAAATGAGACTAATTCCGAAGCAAGCATTGAGAGGAAAGAGATGAGATACCAGGCCTAATACCAATCTAATGGAGTGTAACAAGCAGATGTTGCAACAAAGTTGGACTAGAATAAAAGTAAACTAAACGGGCATGTGTGGTGAGAGAGACACACTCTTGTGGTAATGAATAAAGCCCAAGCAATAAGTTTTAAATAGGAAGACTTAGTGCAGTCATGGGAATCATTTTGTCTTGCTATTTACTTTTATGCTTTCAGAAGTGCCTCATCTAAGCTCCGCTCACATCCATCTCTTCCAATTAGTCTTAGTCCTGCTGAAATATGGCTTTCTGCAACCTTCTCTCAGTTATCGTGGTTGATGTTGGGATTTAGTTGAAGCAGGGAGATTTTAATGTGCTAGTTTGTCATCAAATTAGCAGGCTAAAATGCAGCCATCCATGTTAATTACTAGTCACTGCATGACTGGAATCTGGCAGCTGGTGTCCACTACTTGAAAGAGAAAGCTTATATGATAGCTTTGTGAATGTTTCAAGCTCTAGTTCTCTGGCATTTTTCATCTTACATGAGCAGTTCAGATCATCATTTCCCAAAAGGAAAAAAAATATTATTCTGAATACTGTGGTATACCATCAAATTCATCAATAATGGTGGTATGCATCCCCTGTCACTAACATATTTGTAATAAAAAAAAATCTCAACTTTAAATATAGTTCTCAAATACACAGTTTTTCTTTAATTTTCATTTTGTTAAGAATCTAATCAGCTGCAAGCAAATACTTCTTAAACAAAAAGATTTGACTGAGACTCTTTTTCAGTGGGGTAATACATATTTGATCCTGAAATGCATATTTAGAATAGCATGAGTCTATATGGAATTGAATAAAAATCTAAAAAACTTCATGTTTATGGAAATTCAGGGATAGATTAAGATTTATAGTATCCTAGTAGCATACACAGAAAAGTAACCAGATTTTTGAAGTCTGAGCTCGGACTAAATATTTTTGGATCTTGAACAACAGAAAATAACAGCAAAAGAGTGTCAGTGCACATAAATCACAAATTGTATGGAATATATATAAATATATGTTGTACAATAATATACTCTGTCTGTCTACAGAAAACTGCATTTTGGGGAAACTGTTCATGGAGTATTAAAAGTAAAAGCACATGGCTCAGTAGTTGTATATTACTGATGCAGATGTTTTAGCTTGAGCTAATCTTAAATACTTGAAATTCTGTTTAATCTACAGTAATGCATCATTGTATAAAACTATGTTTGTAGTCACTGTCCTATGAAGACAGTGTCACTGACACTATTAAAACACTGACAAGGGACATTTAACCAAATAATACTATACTTATTTATTTATTACTGTGTGTGTGTGTGTGTGTGTGT
>NW_005187549.1:510873-517757 GCF_000239375.1 Pundamilia nyererei | reverse complement strand
GCCTGCCTCTATCGCGTTCGGTGTGAACACACCGTCAGAGGGGGTAAACATGGGCAGAGGATGGATGGTGGAAATACTGGACAAAGAGGAGGACCAAGATTTTCAGGTAAAATATTTCCAAGTACATGTTCCACATTTCTCAGAATTCCATAATAACAAATCTAAAATGATAGAAAAGTCCAACTTGTATATTCATTTTTGTCAAATTTCTTATCCATGTCAAACTCAGATACCACAAAGGGCATGAAAACCAAATCAAGGATGCAAGGATGTCATACATACCTTAAAGGACATGATTGGGGAGTCTTTACAGTCTTCCCAATGTATTATTTAAATTTAAATTATTTAAGTAATATACTGTTTGTGGCTGATCATCCACACTTAGTCCTATCACATATCACACATAAATCTACTTTTAACTTGTTATTCACTGAGGATGTTGTCTCCTTTTAAAGATAATACTATTATTGCAGTAATATTTCAGGTTCAGTAAATATGATCAGTGAGTGTATGTATTTATAGGGATGCAAATGTGACCTTGTTAAAATACTCACAACACATCTTCCTTTACGGTCCATGCAAACACCAGACTGTGAGGTTTACTTTAGAAAAAAAAGTGACGGAGGAAATAACATTCATTTTGCCTTAGAAGATTGGAAAATAAGAAAAATCTATCCTAATTTGCACTGAAACATTAACCACATTCCTGGCTATCCAAGTGCAGAAAAATCAGTGAATAAAAATCATAAAATTTGTAAAGCATGCTATGATGACCAAGCTCCTTTTCAGCAGTGAACATGTGTATTTGTTCCCCATTTTGCATTTCAAGTGATCCTCACAATATGTGTAATGAGTAGCCATTATAACAGAGCTACAAATTGCATATCTGTTCATTTGTTCTGGTAGGATGTCAATTGCAGCAGGGCCACCTCCAGTCCAAATCACCTCCACTGTCATTTGAGGACCTCTAATCAGTGAGGGCAGACCAGTGTTACCATTGAGCGTGTCCAGGAAAGGAAATTTCAAAACCCTGTCTTCAGGGAATAGTAAAATATGTGTCATTGAGGCACATCACACTGGTTACACTTAATTCTAACCAGAATTGCAATTATAAGCTTTTGTTCTGTCTGCTTGACTGAGGTGTTCCATTCAGAATGCTAAAATATAGCACACTCAGAAACGTTTTACACCTTTTGTTATGCTTTAAACTCCACTCATCTTAAAATGAGATCGGATTCCACTTGTCTCTCATCAATAAATACACTATACTCCACAGTGATTTTTACTTTGTTTATATGACTGAAATATAAATACCCAGTTTTCATAAATATTCAGACCCTAAATGTTGTGCTTCATTATAGCACCAATGACAGTTTCAGATTTTACTGGGAATAATTCTACAAGCCGTTTCATATGATAGTGTCTTTCAAATAGCGGTTTAGCTACTAACCTAGCCTGACCTGTCTCCCCAATGTGATGTTTGTGTATTGTATTGTATCTTGGTTGTGAGCAACTGCAACTGACAAATAAAGGCTACCCCATCATCATCATCTCATCTCAAAGACTTCCACAGAGTTCCTTCAAAGCCAATCCTGTGTTTTCATTGTGGTATGCTTCAGGTCATTGTCTTTTCTAAACTTTTGCCCAAACCTGAGATCAGTGCTGGGGGAATAATAATATTAGTCATTTCAACTATGTTAACGCAAAAATTGATAACAGAAAGAAAGTTAGAAGTTATTATCAATCCATGATTCTCTTTCAGTGTGTTTTCCATCCTGTCTCCTTTTTCTCATCACTAACTGGTCACATCAGATGGTTGCTCCTCCCTGAGCCTGGATTTGCTGGAGGTTTCTTCCTGTTAAAAGGGAGATTTTCCTTCTCACTGTCTCCAGGTGCTTACTCATAGGTGGTTGTGTGATTATTGGGGTTTTCAGCTGTTGGCAACTGTTGCTGTGAACTGGCAGTATATAAATAAAATTGAATTATAAGATTCAATTCACAACAATCTTCACAAGGTGTTTTAGATAAAGATCTTACAGTGTTGAAAAGAAAACCTCAACCATCTGAAGATCTCCTGTTAACAAGAAGAAGAACTCCCTTAAAAGTAACCTATGGCAGACAGTCATCTACAATAATTAGTGATAAATGGACTGATTCTTATATAGCACTTTTCTACTCTCCCAGAGTACTCAAAGCGCTCTATATATTTTCTGCTATACATTCCTGACACTGTACCAGAACCTGAAGAAACAGGTGAGTCTTTTTTTTTGTGTCAAAAAATGTTTCTTATTGCAGGAGGACCCTCATATTTTAGACATATTTTAGTTGGCTATACATTGCTTGAAAATTTATATATAAAGGATTGATTAAGCTTCTTGATGCATAATCATTGCTATTTAGCTGACAATCACACAGACACAGGCCGATGGATGCATCAGAGAGCAACTGTGGATTAGTATTTTCGCCAAGGATATTTGGTATGCATACTAGGGGGAGCCAGGGATCGAACCACCAACATTCCAATCAGTAGCTGACCTACTCTACCACCTGAGCTACAGTCACCCTGGAAGGGTGAAAGTAAAGAAAAAAGAGAAAGTAAATGGCAAGCAGTTGCTGTATAGCAATGCATGGGATATAAAAGAAGGTGAATGGAGGAAAGGTGTTCACTTTAAATACTGGTTTAGCTAAACCAAATGACACACACGGGGGAAAACAAAATGGCTGCCATATAACCAACTAATACAAAACAATTAAACAAACTTGAAACACCCCCCAGGTAATGAAGCATGTAGTTTCATCCAATTAGGCTGTCAATGGTACTTCAGCTCTCCCAACCCTTTGCTAGACAGGAAAGAGAAGCCAAACCTCAGGTAGCTCAAACAAAGAAAGATGTATTAATATAACATAAAACAGAACTTTGACCTTGCAGTGTTAATCTGTGCACGCCATATAAACATTGGAAGGTGTAATAAAAAAAAAATCTAATAAAGAGACAATATTTGATGATATTTAAAGCAGTGACTGCAAAGTAAAGTAAAGTGAATCAAATGGTGGGAAGGTGTGGCGCTTACCATGTGTGGCTTGCCATCACAATGAGAATGATGTCAGACAAACAACCTTTGATGATACATATTTTACATTTGATTTTTTTTAAATCCCCAAATTCAGAATGCTGTTTAGCTGTTTTCTTGTGACAGTACAAACTTGTTCATAGAAACTTCACATTACCATGCACCAACTGTGTGTAATGGTATAATAAAAGTAGAAATAGCATAATAGTACTAGAAAAGTGCAAAAAAATAACAACAAACTTTTGAGGACTTTCTTTTTCTACAAACCTGTGTTACTTGTCTACAAACAGTTCTCTAACCCTCATGGCAATTTTTCTTTCTGATCCTTCATATGCTGGGATATTCTATTAACATTTTCTTCAAAACCAATTTTATTCTGACCAGATGAAATGGAGGCAGGATATAATTCAGTTCATTTAAAATTAACAATGACAGAAATTGCAAGGAAATAAGTCTTTATCTAGATGGCTAAAAAATGGCCTATATTGTAACCTAATACATGACTGTAGAGCTGAATCTACACCTGTTTGGTAAAAGTCCCAGCAGAAAATAGATACAAATCCAATTCCATGAATGTCGCTGTAATTTTTTTTTCTTCTGCAATTTCCGTAGAATTATATTTCCTTCACAGCAGAAAATAAAACATATTTTTGAACTGGGAAAATGTACCACTTTAAGAAATAAGATTAGTTTTAATTTGGCAGCAACATGTCTCAGACAAGAAAGGAGAGAATATTCCTCCCCCAAAAGTTCCTGCTCCCAGGCCAAACAGATAATGATGCATAATCAATCATCAAGGTAAGTAAATCCCCAAAAGTTGATTCTGTTCAAAAATAATCCTTTTCCTATCAGACCCCGCCCGCAACAGCAAAGCTACCCCACACCTTGCAGTTCTGCCCACCAAACAGCAACAGGCAGCAGTGACAAACTCAAGCATCAGAAGAAGAAGCTCTTGTTCCTTCGAGCCATCAGCCTCTCAAAATCCATCCATCACTCCACACAGTTGCTTCCAACCACCATATCATGCATTCTTTGAAGGGTTATTTCAGTTCCATTCTCAGCTGCTCTTCCATTACAGTCCTCTGCACCTGGCACCAGTTTGTCTCACTTCAGCTCCTCTTCTACACGATACTTAAGCTAACATTCTTACAACTGCATATCCAGCTATACATTCATCTAACTTAGAATCTTTTCCTCCTCACATCAGCTTCAAGCTGCATGTGGCAAAGTTTTATAGCTTAGGCCCCTTCTTTCCAATCAAATACTGCTCAGTTTTTGCTGGCTACATCAATTCCTCCTTCCAACCCAACGGATAAAAACCTCCCCCAGTATGCGCTCATCTTTGTTTTGCATTGCTGGTAAATGGATAGAGCTCATTCTTCCACCACTTAACCAGCCCGCACCACTCAGAGTGATTGACAGCCACGTGGGTCTTATCATATTCCATGGCTAATGAGCTCACTCTTCTGGAGTTAGGCATTTTACTGTAGATCTCTTTTACACTGCTTTTCCCTCCTGAAGACACGAACGTGACAACTACATGACTATCATATTTGATCTTCCTCAGTGATTCGGTGGGAATGACTTTTACAAGTAGCACATCCAGTTGACTGCTGAAGCTGAAGCCTGTGTTAGGTTCTATCCGACAACCATAAGCTACTATATTTAATCCATCTTCTTGATGATTACCTGGTCATATCTGCTCCCGTGTCACCTCCGGCTCGTGGGTTATCCAACCTTAAATCAGTGTTCTCTCGGGTTAACCTTCGACATCATGAGGCCTTGGATGGTTGAGGTGCAAATAAAGGAGCTGCTAACATCAGAGTTCCAGACAGAGAAGCAGCTGCTGACCAACCAACTAGACACAGTAGTAGCTGACAAGGAGCAGACGACTGCAGAAAAAAGAAGCAGGAGAAAATACAGATGCAATTCTTACCAGGGAACGATGGAACAACCGGAGTTGATGTATAAGATCTTCAACGTAGTCTCAACAGTAATAGAAGCATTAAGAACTGTAAGCATCCGATTGGGAATGGCTTCATTTTTCAGCATAACAATGATCCTAAAAAGACAAACACTACCCATGCAGACAGTGTACAGAATGGACACAATGGAACACTATCAGTCATGGATTGACCACCCAAGAAGCTGGACCTCTAAAATGATTAAAGATATCAACAATACTATAATATAAATAATCATATCAGTAACTGGGATATAGAAAGATAGAGGTTTAGCTCAGTACTTTCACTATGGTTTTGTAAGTGACAGATGGCAGCCATTGCATGTTCCTGTATATCTATCTGCCATCAGCTGGAGTAGCCAAGTTTGTTTTCTACAAATCACATTTGTTCAGTCACTCATTTCTAGAAAATAAAGGAACTTTTAAGTTCATCTGTGAAATTTTACATTCTAGATGCACTTTCTTTAAGTGCAGAAAAACTAATATTTGAGCATGTAATTTCTGAGGACAGCTTGCTGATTTTTTTTAATACTGCAAATGTGGAAATCGTTTAACATAGTAGGCAAGCTTGGAAAACAAACTAGCAATTATCTGTGGAAAGTTTGATGTTGGTGGGATTTTTTTTTTCCTCTAAGGGGACAACACATGAAAGAGTGTGTGAATGTGTGTGTGAATGGGTGGATGATTGTGTATAGTGTAAAGTGCTTTGGGGTCCTTAGGACCAAGTAAAGCGCTATACAAATACAGGCCAATTACCATTTTACCATTTATCTCACCCCCAGTGGATCGTGTTAGAGCTGCAGCTTAGTGTCCCAGCTCAGCTTTTTTTCCTTTTCAGCTGGTCATTTGTGATGCATATAGAGAAGAAATTTCACTTTAGCAAAATAATATTTGCTCAGACATATGTCTGGCTGCCCTTGCTTTGTAGGATTTATGAGCATGTGAAAAAACACGCATTCAAGTGCCTTGAATATCCAAAAAAACTTAATATTGAGAAGTTACATCCGTGCTACAATTTTAGGCGTGCAATCACAATGTTGGCAAGCCACAGTAAATGTGCTTTTTTTTTCAATCATCCATCCATCCATTCATGTTTTACCACTATTCTGTGACTGGGTTGCAGGAAGCCTTAGCAGAGAAGCCTGCGTTTCCCTTTCCCCAGCCACCTACTCCAGCACACATAGAACATAGACGCATTCCTGGGCCAGGCAATAATCTCTCCAGCAGATATTCTAGTCAAATGTCTAACCATGTCAATTGGCTACTTTTCATGTAGAGAAGTAGTGGCTCTACTCTGAGATCCTCCCAAGTAACTGAAATCATTCAATTCAATTCAATTCAATTTTATTTATATAGCGCCAAATCATAAAAACAGTCACCTCAAGACACTTTATATTGTAAGGTAGACCTTACAATAATACATACAGAGAAAAAAAACAACAACAATCATTTGACCCCCTATGAGCAAGCACTTTGGCGACAGTAGGATGGAAAAACTCCCTTTTAACAGGAAGAAACCTTCAGCAGAACCAGGCTCAGAATCATGAAGTTTGTATCCATGATCTTATTCCTTTAGTCATTATCAAGAGCTTATGACAATAGATGAGGGTAGGAACCTATATCAATTATAAACTGGCAGCTTGACTTTTATGCTCAGTTCACTCTTCGTATTTAGTATTTTAGTATTTTAGTATTTATTTATTTATTGTCATTGTCAAGAACAATGAAATTGCGTTTGGGGCTTCCATACAACCCAAAAAAGAAGAAAATAATAAATACCCCTTAAAACCCAAGTGTACATATTTAACCCAGTGTGACTCCAATGCAATAGACAATCCTTAGCAATAACA
>NW_005187549.1:506045-509660 GCF_000239375.1 Pundamilia nyererei | reverse complement strand
TCCCTGTATGCAAACTGGTGCGAGTCCAGGGATGGTGGAAAAGCAGCTCTGATGTGTTTAATGACCAGTCTCTCCAGGCATTTGGCGGGAATGGGGGTGAGTGCTACAGGTCTGAAATCGTTCAGACATGTGACATTTGACTGTTTTGGGATGGGAACAATGGTTGCTGCTTTGAAGCAGGATGGTACCAGTGAACAGGACAACGAGGTGTTATATATAGAGTGTATATAGAGTGTTATATATATACCACAAAACACTGGTAAAGTGTCAGGATCACTGCAGATATGACCCCAATCTATCTTCAGTCTACCGCCCTACTGTCCCGTCACTGATGAAGATTCCAAGATTTTTTAACTTCTCCACTTCGGGCAACAACTCATCCCTGACCCTGTGGGCAATCCATCCTTTTCCTCCTGAGAACCATGGCCTCAGACTTGGAAGAGATAACTTCAATTCATCCCAACCCCTTTACACACAGCTGCGAACCACTCCGTTGCAAGCTGGAGGGCATCACCTCATGAAGGCAACAGAACCATATCGACAAAAAGCAGAGATTAGATCCTAAGGATTCCACCCCTCCAAGAGACTGGCACCAGAGCCCTGTGCATTGAGCTGAGCTCAAATAAAGCTTACGCGTAAGTTCAATAAGGAAGTTCTATGGTCACACATCGGTCCGCTCCCAGGTACTGCCAGCTAAATCTAAACTTTATCACTTATACTTTTCCATGCTTTCAAGCTGTTTGTGTCATCACTGGTCTAGTCCAATCACTTTTTCCTGGCCTTCTCCAGGCCAATCAGCATGCCACATACTTTAAATTTCTCTGCGCATCTGTCTTTTCCATCACAGACGCCGTTGTGCAACCCACATCCTCCCCATCTCCACCTCTCATCCTCAAGCTCCATTCAAGGCACCACCTTGAGCAGCTGGATAGTGTAGTGGTAAGACTACACGTCTTTGGAGCGAGAGTTACAAGTTCAATTGCCACACAGTATCCAGTAAGGGTTCTGGCTTAGACATCTCACGCTAACCAAAAAGTCCTGGAGTGACGCGGATTTGTCTGCAACGTGTCTGCAGCACGGACACAAGAACGCTTCACTACACATTATATTCTGTATGATACTGAATGTGCCAAATAATAAAGCTTGTTTGTTTTGTTTCTCCACCACCAGCGTCTAGGCTCTGGCAGGTCCTGCTCTAATCCCTTTCACAGATGGGGTTCCGTTCTGTTCATTTTTTCTAATTGAACCATATCTCGCCAATATTTCTCAACCTCACACGCTAGATGAGGCTTCTTCCCTGACACTATACAACTCTACACAGATTCAACACTGGATAGATAATTTTTTTATGTACAAAAAATATATGACTCAAAATGAAAGGACTTTTAATGAATAAAAAAATAGTGTGAACCACATTTTACAGCAACAGCCTTTCTAAACCTTGAAGTGTCGTCTTGATTCTGAGCTTGAAAAGGTTTTCCATGTGCTACTTTGGTTATTTACAGAGAGAAAAGTTGACTGAAACAGCTTGACTTGACGACTGATTTAATGCAAGTTTTAATGCACTTTTCTTTTTACTCTACCAGTTGGGAAAACACACATTATACTAAGATTATTTTTTGTTGTAAAGATTTATGTGTGGTCAACAGACTGGCAAGGCCAAAGTGCTTTTATTGTTTGATATTGTGAAGGATATGGAATTGGTATTACTTCGGGTATGACTAGAGGAGGATTACAAGCAGAAAACAATGGATTTTACTTGAAGAATACAAGGAGAGGAAGCCTTTGACAAGAGAGTAACAATTTTACCCACTGGTATCTCTCCAAAATAATAATAGATCAACTGAAGGCCCAGATGCGTGTCTCAGCTCCTGCTTTAGGTCTTTTTAAAAATAATAATAATAATAATTTAAGGCAGGGGCGGTCCTGGCCTGTTTGGTGCCCTGGGCTAACACTCCCTCTGCCCCTAGTGCTCCCTAGGGGCAGTTGGTGGTTTGATCCCTGGCTCCCCCTAGTCTGCATGTCAAACATCCTTGGGCAAGATATTAACCCCCAGTTGCTCTCCAGTGCATCCATCTGAGCGTGAATGTTGATGCATGTTGTATAGAGCGCTTTGAGTACTCCGGGAGAGTAGAAAAGCGCTATTAGTCCATTTACACACATAATATATTCATATAAATATTTTATAGTGAGAGGGAGAGAGAGAGTATACAAATGGCTAACAAACAGCCATTATAATTTGCCACACATTAGAATAGGAGACAAATCAACAATACACCTCTACCAATTAATGGCTAATAATATTATGCTGAACACACTCCAAGAGAATCAGTAAGCCACATCAGTGTCTACTGTCTGTCTGCTGTTTACTATCATAGCCAAGTGGCAGCAAAGGTAAACAGAAGTTTTCCCAAACCATGCTAATGAATGTTGTCTTGTTTCATGATACATAATACCTGCCATTATCCAAAGATACATCTGCTTACCTGTATCTTTTGCTTGTTTGTCCTCCTTTTCTCCTTTTTCTAAACTGAGGATATGATTGCTTTGACCTTTTCTTGTCCATCTTCCATCAGTAATTTTGCACTCCAGTATCAACACCCAACCCCACAACATAAACTAACAGACTAATAAACCTACGTCAGTGTTTTTTTCTAGGATTTCACAGAACCCAGGAATGATAATTAATACATAATGGGCTTAGATTGACAATATTATGAATGAAATGTGCACTATTTGGAAGCAGCCCGTCCCCTCCCCTTTTGACAGGTTGTGTGTGAGCAACACACACAACCACACAAATGGGCAATAGAAAACCGATCTGTGCCCATACAATCCCCAAAATGCGCTGGCATGATTCAGCATGGGTGGAAGCAACTTTTTTTTTTGCCGATGCCATGATGCCGCCTGGGCAACCACCCATGTTACCCATCAAAAAACTGCTACTGATTTAAGGACATGACTTTTCATATGCTGTCGATAGGCTTCTTCTTTTATCCTTCACTTGTCCAATTACCTCAATATTTTTAGGGATTCCCTTCACACCATGTCAAGATCTGCCAAATTTTTATTTAGTTCTTCGGGACTCACCTTGTTAGTGCAGAAATATTATTTTACTCCTGTCACACAGTGTCCTCTTTGGCTTTTCTTCAACGTTTCTATGAAAGACACAGGAATAAAATGTATTCACTTTTCTTTAATTGTATTTTTGTGACAGTAATGCATATTTTTAAGGTGTAGCTTCAGATGCTTTGTTCCTAACAGCAGATTTCTGTCCTGTGTAGACACAACACTGGTTTATTCTTTGAATTTGGCACCTTTTCAGTGCTTGGATATTTCATAGCTCACGGTTATGTGGCTTGACCCTAGACTGATAACAGACAGACTCTGTGGTTGCAAACCTGGTTCCTGACTTCAAAGCAATTGTTTCAAAGGCAAGGAGATTGCAAGCTCATTGCACATAGTTGCAATAATTTTGGTTGTGCCACATTCTCCAACCACTGCTTTCCCTAGTGTCAAAGGCATGTTATCTCAACTTGTGATAGAGTGTCATTTAGGTTTAGAAATCAAATCAAATCAAATCAAATCAAATCAAATCACTTTTATTGTCACATC
>NW_005187549.1:503307-504340 GCF_000239375.1 Pundamilia nyererei | reverse complement strand
ACATCCTCCTCAGACACAGTGTGCGCGCTGACGTCATCCGCGGTGCGCCCACTGTCCGGTCTCATGGTGTTCGCTGTGTCGAATCTGGCGTAGAATACGTTTAGATCCTCACACAGAGAGGCCGTGGTCTGCGGTGTGCTGGGTTTCCCTCTAAAGTCTGTGATCGTGTTTAGTCCCTGCCACATACTCCGAGAAATGTATTTTGCCCTCTGCTATATTTTTCATGTATGAACAAAGGAAGAATCAGTTTTTTGTTTCATCTTTTTTCTAGGAAGATCTAGTCACTATTCTTCCTACAACTAACTCTTACACAGATATTATTATCTAATCCTAATTTGCTAACCAGAACCCTAACCTCACAGACATTCCTTTCCAATAACGCACACTGTAGTAGCAAAGGTTTACCTGATGATTTCAGGTATTCAAGCATTCTTCTTTTTTTCCTCCTCAAATAAAAATTATCCCAGACACTTCCTTTTCAGGAAAATAAATGTAATAATGCTAGTGACAGCAATAAAATGTACTGGACATATTCTGAATATGATCATTTTTAACATTTACATGTTGATTGGGTTTATTATTATACAGAAATATCATCCACTGACTAATTGAACCAGAGATATTTCTGAAAATACAGAAACTACATTCAAGAGTTTATCTCATCATGCTGATTTATGTCTGATATTCTGAGACAAGTAATTTTAGTTATATTATTTTGCTAACACATTTAATTAGGATTTTGGCAACATATTTTTGCACAAGCATGTGTTTTGCAAACTGTCACATTTTTTTCCTTTTACCAACCTTAAGTGAGTGGGTAAAGCATGTAACTTATTTTTTCTATCCACTCCTATTTGTATTATCTTGTTGAAACACATATATCTAGACAGACAGACAGACAGACAGAGACACACACACACACACACACACACACACACAGTGTTGGGGAGTAACGGAATACATGTATCGCCGTTACGTATTTAAAATACAAAATATGAGTAACTGTATTCCGTTACAGTTACCGTTTAAAAAG
>NW_005187549.1:491729-502713 GCF_000239375.1 Pundamilia nyererei | reverse complement strand
TAAAGCAAAGTTGACCCAGACAACAAAGTAAAGCTATTTTTCGGCTAAGAGCCCGACACGGAACCGACGTATTAGTCAGAGGTCCCTTCACTACGGTTCGGAGCCGCGGACCTTCAGTAATAGTAATAAATCACAGCAATAGTACATTGAGGTAGTTGTAAATAGCATGATAATATATTAAGAGCAGTTAAAAAAAAAAGTAGTAAGGGGCGAGAGGTGAACACAACAGGAGGGATACTAAGTAACAGGAGTAACAAAGTCAACCTAAATGCATGAGCCTTTTATGGGCAAAAAGACCTCTGCTTAACCTTGGACAATTTGGCAAGCCTTTTTTCAAGACTCAAGTCAGGAATATGGGCTTGCAATAACAGAAATCCAGGTTAGCTCACGTTTTTCCAAATTAAGGCCCTTTCATTGGACACTGAATGTGCGGCACTCACCGCTAACTAAGTGAAGGGCCCAAAATCTGTGTTGCGCTGGTCGCTGTGCTCTGTTTGTGAGTCATTTTTTTGTGGCTGCTCTACGTGTACTAGATGCACCTGCTGCTTGTCATTTCGAAACATGTATCTTTCTGACTTCATATCCTCTATGAGAGTTTGTGTTGTATTATGTTCAAATGTTAAAAAAACAGAATCACTCATTCAAATAGAAGAAAGCTTTCTAACTATCCCGCCTGGAGCCCCCCATACATGCACATTAACCTGTGACAAAAAGTTCACCGAACAAACAAAATGCACAGAACCTTTTCCTTAGGCATGTGGTTTAACTCAGAGGAGCTACAGCTTTCAATTCTATTGAAGGTAAACCACGGTTGAACTTTGACCGCAGTATGCATGAGTACTCCGTGCTAAGCAGCTAGAAACCATTATTGCATGGCACAACAATAGACACGAATGGGGTGTTTTAAAAAATCTCAGTTTTCGGTGATTCGAAACGCCGTTTACGTGTGGACGAAAGGCCCAAACGCATAGAAACAGCTGCATTTTCAAAAATACCCGTGCAGGTGTGCACGTAGCGTAAAAGAGTTAGTAGTGTATTTTATTACTACCTGTAATTTATTGAAGATTACTTGTATTTACTTAATTGTTTACTAAATGTTTGAGGTGTGAAATAAACCGCAATGGAGTTTGAAAACAAAATATGGGTGTGTGTGGTTGGAGGATGTGTTTGTGTGTGTGTGTGTGTGTGTGAGGGGGGCGCAAACATTTTTCTTGTAAAACAAAGGGGGGCCTAGCAAAAAAAGGTTGGGAACCACTGATCTAAGAGTTAAAAGAAGAATTGAAATTAAGAAATTCAATATTCTACCATGAGCCATGCGTAGAAATGATGTCTCCTTGGATGGCAAATCGCAGGAAAAAGTGCTGAAGTGTGCTCCTGTTTGTTGTCTTCAAGGTTATTCCTTTATTCGCTGTGCTCATATTCCATTTTAAACTGACACAAGTCACAACATGAAAATCAGATGAGAGCAACTCAAACTTCAAACTGAGACTGGAGTTATGATTTGAATGCATTCACTCCATCCTTTCCATCTCCTGAGACTCTTGATAATTTAGTCAAGAAATTGTTCTGTGTTTGTTTGTGAACCCTGCAGTCCCAGGTGGGTTATTCCAAAAAGATACAACACAATAGAAGGTTGCACAACATCAGAAATAACAATTCTTAAAAGCAGTTGTTGTATGCTGTTGTATTCACCCATCTCCATTTCCACTTCAGAAAATTAAGGTATGGTTATCACACACACGAAGAGTGGCCAGCTCAGAATTCTGAAATTACTCATCACCTTTAAATAGCATCCAAGCTTCAAGGTCTCTTAGACCACCATCCTTTTTATTATGTAGATCATAATCCCTCATCTGCTCGTGGAGGGGCCTATTTTCTTGTAATGCAGACAAATGGAAAGGTGATCATAGCACTTAATCTTCGCAGGGATTTCCTCTTGTTCTCTATGTCTGTCATTTATCTTCAAACACCAAAATGACCTTTTGGTGTTTGGGCTTGAGGGAGGATTCATCTGTCACCCTATAAATGCCTCCTTTCTGTTGATTGGAACACTATTTGCATCTAAAGCTGAGCAATAAAACTTGATATTGTACTATATTGGACATAAAAAATCCACTGAAGTATCGCTAATGAGGTGGTTTGCACTGTTGCCTCACAGCAAAAAGGTCCTGGGTTCAATCTGTATGGAGTTTGCATGTTTTCCCTGTTTTTGCGTGGGTCCTCTTTAGCTACTCAGGCTTCCTCCCACAGTCCAAGGACATGCAGTTACTAGGGTTAGGTAACTCTAAATTATACCCATAGATGTGAATGTGACTGTGAATGGTTGTCTGTCTCTTTGTATTAGCCCTGCGGCAAACTGGTGACTTGTCCAGGGTGTAACCCCTCCTGCCTTGTGGTAGCTGAGATAGACTCCAGCCCCCCTACAGCCCTGATTAGGATAAGAGGATAGATGGATAGTGCTAATGTCTTTTCTGGTATTGTATTTAAATGTTATACAAGATATGTCATTAAAATGATATAAGAAAAAAAAAGATATCTTGATAATACCAGAGAGGAGAAAGTGTGGTGCATCCCATACACAGATTTGTTTATTCTGGATTTATTCAACTGGATCATTGTACACACATTATAGCACCTTTACACAAATAACAATGTAGGTTGATGAACGGTGGGCTGAATCAGCTCTCTCAAACTTCCCCCAATGTGGGGATACAGATGCATAGATCAGCAGCTGAAGACACTTTTATAAAGCTGTGATTCCTGTTATACTTCTTTAAAACTGAATTGAATGGGATTTTATTTAATTAAGGTTTAATTATATAGCACAAAATCACAACAACAGTCACCTCCAGCTGCTTTATTTTGTAAGGTAAAAACCTTACAATAATATAGAACGCCAACAAGAATACCTCCTTTGAGCAAACACTTTGGCAACAGTGTGAAGGAAAAACTCCCTTTAACAAGAAGAAACCTCTGGCAGAACCAGAGTCAGGAAGGGGCTAGTTGGGGTGAAGGAAGGGAGGAGAATAGACACACTGTAGAACTGATTCAGAGATTAGCACATAGTGAGTAAAAGAGGGGACAAAAAATCAACTCAAAGTTTGATTGAAGTCTGCTTAAAGTAAAAAATGAATAGTTGGTCTATTGTGATACTAGAGCCAAGCCTCAGACTCACTGTCTAATGACAAAGTTTACATTACCCAGACCCAAGGTGGTCCTGTAACAACAAGAGGGTGAACGGTACCCATGTTTTGATGAATAATGTGTACGTGTAGATGGAAAGGTCTGGGCAAGAAACAGTGGGAAAGCAATTTTTCACGCTGCGTGATCTCAGTCGTGGCATCGTCACCCTGGTGTAGAGATTCAAGAAAAAAACTCAGTTTTTCATACCCTTAAAAATTCTACTGTGAGAAGAAGGAAAAAAACATAAAAGATACGAAAGAACAAACCATTTTTGTAAATTTGCCTGTTTTACAGAGGATTAAAAAAAAAACTTGTGTCCTGATTTCAGAGAACATGCATTTAATTTTGAAGACTGAAGGTAAAAAGACACACAGAAAGTAGTAAAAGGATAGCAGAGCATGTTGGTCATGTTCATAGGTTCTAGACTTATTGACTGTATAATCCTCATATCTAAAATGCTGCTAGTTTAACAAATACTTTTTTAGCCTCTGAATTTCATATTTTGTATAAAAACAATTTTAATTTCTAAACAGTTAATGCAGTCATTTTATTAAAACACCTTGAATTAAAGCTGAAACCAAACAATCAAATCTCAATTGCTTGATGTAAAACAAACTTGGGTGGTGTACAGTGTTAAAACTTAAAATTTCCTTGTTATTCAGTCTCTCTGATAGCTTTGGTGCCAAAGTCCTTATAGCAGCTCTGCAGCCACAGATGTGAGTGGTTATAAATGGGGACACATTGCAAAGTGTTTTTAGAAGGTGTTTTTAGATGCAGCACATCTTTAATTTGTGCTGCTCAGCTGTTTGCTTCTCATGGACAAATCTCTTTTCTAAGTTCCTTAGGTTGTTGGTTATATTTGTCACAAATTTTCTTTGCCTCAAGTGACTCTCAACACAGTCTGGAAGTGTTTCTGAGAAGCGGCATAACCTCTATCAATGCATTGTTTACTGGTCATGGCAATGGTCCCATCTATGCATTCTGTACACCCACACACTGAGGCAACTCAGTTTGATTCAATTTTAAGTCCTTATCTTAGGACCATTTACCTTTTACCATCTAAAATTCAATAAATCTTTTCGCTTTAGTTCTACCTTGAATTGCTTTGCAAAATAGCTCCACAAAGTCCTTCTCATTCACTAAGCAACATGTAAACTATTGTGTACGATTAGATGAGGAAAGAAAAGCACTGTCTGTGCTTTCGTATAGCTATTGTGCAAAAACCACTTGGACCAGAAGATAACATAAGACTTTACAGAACAAATTTACTAATTATCACACCATCAGCTGAAAGTACACAAAATGCAGAAGGAACAAAAAAAAATTATATGGTGCTTTTCTTGATAAAATGGTACTTTTCCCTACTCTTATTTTATGTTTTTTGTGCGACTTATAAGGTCAGTTTTGTTTTTTAGTTACAGCATGTCAAAATGAAAAAAAAAAAAAACTGTAAAATCAGACGTGTTATCTTGTGCTGAAAAGAATGGTACCAAAATAGGCAAGGAAAACATCCATCCATCTTCTAATGCTTATCAAGTGCTGGGTTGCGAGGGCAACAGCCTAAGGCTACGTCTACACTAATCCGGATAAATTTGAAAAAAATGCTCTAAAAACGGTCCGCATCCACACTGTCGTGTTCAATCGTTTTCATCCATACTGAATACACTACGTTCCTGTACCGTGCATGCGTGAAATGCAAGACGATTGACCTGCGTCACTTCCATCTGCCATTTATTTACTTTCCGGCTCTTTGAAAAGTTGCGCAAAATGTCAAGGAAAAGTGCAGAGTTTTATCTGGAGCATGTACAAACTGATATTAATCTATAATAGAGCTGTCAAAATTGACAACAAACGAAACAACTGCTGTCATCCACCATCTTAACTGAATTGGTGACATGACTGCATCATATGACTAAAATGTGTCATCGTTTTCGCAGTCCACACAGCAACGCAAAAACCATGTTTTCAAATTTATCCACTTTAGAGAGCGTTTTCAGAAAGATCAGTTTTCCTTGACCAAAGCACTGTCTCTGTGTGGACGGAAGGCCAAAACGGAGAGAAAAAGATGCGTCTTCAAACCAAAATGCATCAGTGTGGACATGGCCTAAGCAGAGAAGTCCAGACCTTCCTCTCCCTGGACTACCTCCTCCAGCTTGTCCGGGGAACACCAAGGCATCCACTGGCCAGCCGAGAGATATATAGCCAAGAAATATAATCCGTCCAGCGTGTCCTGGGTCTGCCCCGGGACACACTGGAGCCTGGAACACCTCACCCAGGATGCATCCTTATCAGATGCCTGAATCACCTCAACTGGCTCCTTTCGATGTGGAGGAGCAGTGGCTCTACTCAGAGCCCCTCCTAGGTGGCTGAACCCTATCTCTAAGAGAGAGGCTAGCCACCCTTCAGAGGCAGCCCATTTACACCTCTTGTATTCTCAATCTCATTTTTTCAGTCACTACCCACAGCTTGTGACCATAGGTGAGGGTAGAGACGTAGACTGAGCTTCGCTTTTACACTCAGCTCTCTCTTCACCACGATGGACCGGTACAACGTCCGCATCACAGCCGCAGCACCAATCCATCTGTCAATCTCCCACTCCCTTCTCCCGTCACTTGTGAACAAGACCCCGAGATACTTAAACTCCTCCACTTGGGGCAGGAACTTGTCCCTGACCCAAATTTGGGACTCTACCCTTTTCCGGCTGAGGACCATGAACAGATTTGGAGGTGCTGATTCTCATTTCCACCGTTTCACACTTGGCTGCGAACAGTTCCTGTGCGAGCTGGAGGCCATCACCCAATAAAGCCAACAAAACTGTACAATATAAAGTGCCTTGAGGTGACTGTTGTTGTGATTTGGCGCTATATAAATAAAATTGAATTGAATTGAATTGAACTGAATTGAATAGAACCGCATAATCTGCGAAAAGCAGAGATGAGATTCTGAGACCACCCTAGTGAAAGCTACTGGGCTATGCCTAGAAATTCTGTCCATAAAAATTACAGATGTGAGGAGTGTAATCCCCTTACACTTGGAACGTACCCTCTGGTCCCCCTTCTTAAAGATGGGAATCACCTCCTAAGCCTGCCAGTCCAGAGGTACTGCCCCTGATCTCTACGCAAAATTGTAGTCAAAAACGATCAGTTGTACCGTAGACAATTTAGTAAAAGTAAATCTAGTATAAAGCTAAAACCATCACAGATTGTATCCTTGATAAGTAAGAATATGAACAATAAAATTACCAGATTTAAATGCACGAGTTTTAGTTTACAGTACCATACCACCTTTACAGGGAGTGCAGAATTATTAGGCAAGTTGTATTTCTGAGGAATAGTTTTTTTATTGAACAACAACCATGTTCTCAATGAACCCAAAACACTCATTAATATCAAAGCTGAATGTTTTTGGAAGTAGTTTTTAGTTTTAGCTATTTTAGGGGGATATCTGTGTGTGCAGGTGACTATTACTGTGCATAATTATTAGGCAACTTAACAAAAAACAAATATATACCCATTTCAATTATTTATTTTTACCAGTGAGACCAATATAACATCTCCACATTCACAAATATACATTTCTGACATTCAAAAACAAAACAAAAACAAATCAGCGACCAATATAGCCACCTTTCTTTGCAAGGACACTCAAAAGCCTGCCATCCATGGATTCTGTCAGTGTTTTGATCTGTTCACCATCAACATTGCGTGCAGCAGCAACCACAGCCTCCCAGACACTGTTCAGAGAGGTGTACTGTTTTCCCTCCTTGTAAATCTCACATTTGATGATGGACCACAGGTTCTCAATGGGGTTCAGATCAGGTGAACAAGGAGGCCATGTCATTAGTTTTTCTTCTTTTATACCCTTTCTTGCCAGCCACGCTGTGGAGTACTTGGACGCGTGTGATGGAGCATTGTCCTGCATGAAAATCATGTTTTTCTTGAAGGATGCAGACTTCTTACTGTACCACTGCTTGAAGAAGGTGTCTTCCAGAAACTGGCAGTAGGACTGGGAGTTGAGCTTGACTCCATCCTCAACCCGAAAAGGCCCCACAAGCTCATCTTTGATGATACCAGTCCAAACCAGTACTCCACCTCCACCTTGCTGGCGTCTGAGTCGGACTGGAGCTCTCTGCCCTTTACCAATCCAGCCACGGGCCCATCCATCTGGCCCATCAAGACTCACTCTCATTTCATCAGTCCATAAAACCTTAGAAAAACCAGTCTTGAGATATTTCTTGGCCCAGTCTTGACGTTTCAGCTTGTGTGTCTTGTTCAGTGGTGGTCGTCTTTCAGCCTTTCTTACCTTGGCCATGTCTCTGAGTATTGCACACCTTGTGCTTTTGGGCACTCCAGTCATGTTGCAGCTCTGAAATATGGCCAAACTGGTGGCAAGTGGCATCTTGGCAGCTGCACGCTTGACTTTTCTCAGTTCATGGGCAGTTATTTTGCGCCTTGGTTTTTCCACACGCTTCTTGCGACCCTGTTGACTATTTTGAATGAAACGCTTGATTGTTCGATGATCACGCTTCAGAAGCTTTGCAATTTTGAGACTGCTGCATCCCTCTGCAAGATATCTCACTATTTTTGACTTTTCTGAGCCTGTCAAGTCCTTCTTTTGACCCATTTTGCCAAAGGAAAGGAAGTTGCCTAACAATTATGCACACCTGATATAGGGTGTTGATGTCATTAGACCACACCCCTTCTCATTACAGAGTTGCACATCACCTAATATGCTTAATTGGTAGTAGGCTTTCCAGCCTATAGCTTGGAGTAAGACAACATGCATGAAGAGGATGATGTGGACAAAATACTCATTTGCCTAATAATTCTGCACTCCCTGTATTTATAAAGCACTTTAACAAAAAACCAAGGTTCACAAAGTGCTGTACATACAAATAGCATAAACAAAAAATAAAATCAAACATGTTTAAAAAAGTGTAGCAGTAGGATTAGGGGATTTGCATTTTCATAAGATATTGATTTTTTTTAAGATTTCAACAATGTTTTAAATGTTTAATTGAGATTTTGTATTTTTTTTTACTAAGTCCTCTTATCCAACTTATAAATGATTAAATAAACAGATAACATTAAAAGGTAAATTATACATTAATTTAAATAAAAGATGTTTTCTTGCACATATTTTTCTTTAATTCACTATCAAATCAGGAAACATTTCATTTCAGTGCAACTCTATTGGTTCTCCATAAAGAACAGCTCATGGAACACAACAAACCACTTAAGTTGGCTCTTTAGATTACTTCAAAAGATTGAAAGGACAGGTCTGTCACAGTGGCTATGATTCCAAAAAAAAAAAACCAAACAAAAAACCCCAAACAAATAAACAAAGAAAAAAACAAGAACAAAAAGTAAACACATAACCAACAATGGCATTTCTTTTATATATTATATGGTCTTTATGACTGTGTTTCATATTAGCATTTCAGATTCAGATTATTACAGGAGGAAATGTATGAGTAAATGAAGAGATTAATGAGTGAATCTGTCACTAACATGTTTTCTTCAAAAGATCTGTTCTGTAGCCACATATCTAAATTACAGAACCTTTTTTGGGGGGGAATAATACATGTTTAATGCAAATGTCTAGAAAGAAATAAAAAGCATGGTGGATGACTGGTCTCTCTCTCACTCACACACGCACAAATCTATTCCACCTCATCCGTTTAATTCTGTGATGGAATAGTAATTACATGTTTTAGATTGTTTTTGAATGAATGAATGAGAATTACTGTACGACCAGACAAAAACTACTCATAAATTTTCTACGTATTCTTTACTACATAAAAAATAAAAATACATATTCTTGTTTAAATTATTCACTTCTAAGAAAGAGCCTGGTGTCAAAAAATGCTTTCAAGTAGATATGACCCTGGTGAGACTATTATTATAATATTTATAATTTTATCCTTTTAGTGTCTCAGCTCTGCCTGTTGTCTGAAACCTATCATGTCATTTTTAAAATGCACTATTTTGCTTCCAGAAAATGCATTTCAAAAAGCTTTTCTCACTTTTGTTAACAACCATGAGGTATAATCCCCCTCTAAAACTATTCTGTATACAGTGTTTTGTACAGTTCAGCACTTTTCTTCAGGGAGGTCACATTTAGAGATGCATTTTTCAGAGAACAACATTCTTGTCATGATTAACTGACTTGGAACAAATCAATATCGCCCACAGCGTGAGGGGGAGAAAAAAGAGGAGGGAAGAGAGACATGCAAGAGTCTTTCTGAAAGTCTGTGACCTTCAAATTACTGGATAGCTCATACCATGTGACAGAAATCAATTTATATAGATGAAAGTCGACGAAGATGGAGATTTGTGGCTCAACGGGAAAAAGAAAAATGTTTCAAATCATTACCTAGAGGCTGTGTTTGCTCAAATGTGTAATTTCAATCTATAAAAACTGAGTTTTTGTTTTTTGTTTTTGTTTAGATTTTTTTTTCTGAAAACACTGTACAGTTTTCCAAATGCATTGCATAACCCATAAAAATGAATCATAACCTGTTATTGCTGACAATGATTTAATGAATCATTAGCTGAAACAAACTTCTGTCAGGTGTCATATTATGCCATCTGCCATTTGGCTGAACATCTAAACATCGTGAATTCTCTGGTTCATTTTTGTGCATACTAGTTGATGAATTTTAGTCCTAGTCTGTTTATGGAGTTTATTTAGTTCCTTCAGTGTTTACTTCTGTTTCATCCTCCTGTGTTTTATCCTTCATGTTCACCATGTTTCTCTGTTTCAGTTATTGTTATTCATGTCCTGTTTTACTTTGTTAGTTAACTCCTGTGTTTTGCATTTAGTTCTATTTCCCCATTTCTCATCATCTAGATTACTTCGGCTATGTGTTGTTACTCTGATGTTTCCATGTAGTCTTAGTTTGCCTGTATTCTTTGTTACCCTGACCCTGTTTTTAGGCTGTTTGTCTGCCTGTGTTTTGTATTTTTTTAACATCTACTGCTAACCTTGGTTTTTAGTTTCCATTTTTTGTCTCTGCTTTCAACTTTTGTTATCATGGGTTGATCAGCCTACATAAATGGCTTGCCTTGTGTTTAGTGATGTCGGTCAGGAACGAAACAAGTCTTACAGCCAGCTCTTTGAAGTTAACAATGGGATCTGGTTCCTGCCTTGGAGCCAGAGATGCTTTTTGTTTTTTTTCCTCTCTATTTTTTTCTGTTGACGTTAACTACATGACATGTACTGATGTCTTAGTGCCTGCACCAAATTGGTCTGCACAAAGCAGGAAGGAGTGGAGATGGGTTACAGACCCAACACAAACACAGGAACAGAAGAGAGGGAGACAAGTGAGAGAGAGAACGAGATCAGCCGATACAAAGAGAACAAACTGGAAAGGTGAGAAAATGAGTGACAATAGCTTTTATCCCGACGTCCCGGGGCTAGCAATTTTTCCAGTCGGGCTACCAAAATCTATCTCTGCCCTGCCCGTCGGCCTATCGAAGGAAGGAAAAATATATGTCAATACCTTTGCATTCTTTCGGAAATGTAGCTGGGTAATTATGTCATTGGCATCGGTGAGCCACTGTCAATATGTGACATATTGAAATCGCGTTTGAATTTGCGCTTGTTTTTTTGCTTTCCCTTTGCAATCGCGCGAACTGTGTATAGAGAGCGACAGCACTGATCTGTGAGTGATGATAATTTGTGCACCAGTTCCTCTGACATCGTCTTATCAATCGTTAGCTTACTATGCAAACATGACAAGTGAAATCTCCCGCAGCTTAAACATGTGAGAGGTTGATCGCGCAGAGAATCGCTGAGC
>NW_005187549.1:484015-490071 GCF_000239375.1 Pundamilia nyererei | reverse complement strand
TTTTTTTTTCTTTTTCCTTTTTGTTACACATTGCACCTTGCTTGTGTCCTTGTTGTTGCTAGGCAAACAACTATTTTCAAGACCATCTGTAGTAGAGAATTATTTAGCTCTAAAAATATTTGGTTTGGTAAGGAGTCCCATGGGATAATCTAACACATTTTAAATTTAGGCCCACACCTATCAATCAACAACAAATTCATGGTGTTTATTCATCCCTGAGCGTTTTATTTCAGCGGTTTAATGTGTGTCCATACTAATATTTGATGTATTTTACGGTGAAAAAAACTTTTTATCCAGTTGCATAATTCTGAAAATATAATTACCTTGACGTAGTTAAATCCTAACTCAAAGCAAAACCAGAGTAATGAATGTACTGCTCAGTGCATCTTCCACTTAGAACAAAATGACTGGACAGCTTATGCAAAACTCAAAGTGAATGAGGTATGGGTATGCATCAAATTACTCAACAACAAAGTAACTTGAGGATATATCAGTTCCTCAACAAAAGTTTGCCTTCTTTTTTGTACTTTTTTCAATAGCACCTGCCATTCTTCTATAATTGACTGTTAAAAGCAGTTTGTCTCATCTGTGAATCACATTGTGGCTTATTACAGTGGTCAGAGGGCCCGGTGGCGCCTGTGTCCGGCAGCCTCGCCTCTGTCAGTGCGCCCCAGGGCAGCTGTGGCTACAATGTAGCTGCTATCGCCAGTGTGTGAATGTGTGTGTGAATGGGTGAATGACTGAATGTAGTGTAAAGCGCTTTGGGGTCCTATGGACTAGAAAAGTGCTATACAAATGCAGGCCATTTACCATTTTACCTGTACTTCTATATATGAGTCAATTTATTTCCCAAAGACTGCAATTTCTTTTGTTTATAGAATGGAAATGAGTATCAAAATGAAAAGGAATCACAATTTTATTTTATCGACGCTTGCTTGATTGTGATAATGAGATTACATTGTACACCAGCAATTTTAAGATATCTCCAGTGACAATGATGGACAACAAACATAAAACAAATACTAGGGCTGTGTGCATATAAAACAAGGTTTAGGAATTTTTAGTCCCTTTCAGACTTTCTATTAATGTGTTGACATCTTAATGTCTCAACTTAATGCACACTATATGGACAAAAGTATTAGGCCAAAAAAACCATTACTGCTAGAGAAGCTTTCATTAAACTCAGCTCAGTGTTTGTGTTGATGTTAATGCCAAGAAACTCTGAACTCTGCAGTTATTGATTCATCAGAGTGCTGACTGGGGTCGCCGAGTTATACCATGCTCTTTTAGTGTAAAATTAATTATATAAATTGACTAGAATTACCACATTGCAGGTGTATGCTTTTGTCATGCTGGTAGGTTGCAGTGTATATCCATGTCTGTTAGAGTCACGTAGTACTTTGAAGCATGTTAAAAAAAAGTGTTATTCAAAGGTTGCATGAAAATACTCAACTTAGAGCAGGACTACAAGGTTAGCTTGGAGTACTGTGTTTAATTTTCCGTAATGCACTGTTTTGGACTGGTGAGCAGGGGCTCTGGACTCTGGATGTTGTAGTTCCTGTGAAAAAAGCCTCAAATCAGAAGTACACGACTCCCTGGTATCATTCTTGCACCTGAAAACGGATAACTTGTAAGCTGGAGAGAAAATGGCTTCTCACAAATTTAGAAAATCATCATTTAGCCTGGAAAAATAGCTTGTTGCTTTATAAAAACAACAACAACAACAACAACAACAACAAAAAACCCTTAGTAAAGCTAGAACATCTTATTTTCTTTAATTAGTGATGAATATTGAGTGATGAAAACTTTGCCTAAAGCACTGTAGCCAGGCACTGTTGAGCCAACCATTCCTTTAACGTCAACTAGTAATGACTTCATGAATTTCTTCATAAATAAAATTGTAACCATTTGAGAAAAAATTACTCATAATCATCCCACAGATGTAACATTACATACAGCTACTTTCAGTACCATTGATATTTATTTAGAGTGTTTTTCTCCAATTGACCTTTCTGATTTCACTTCAGTAATTACTTCTGCCAAACTATCAATGTGTCTTTTGGACCCCATTCCTACAAGACTGTTTAAAGAAGTCAAAGAAGGATTAATTAATGATTCAATCTCAAATATGAGCAACCTGTCTCTAATAATCAGCTATGTACCACATGACTCCAAGCTGGACTCCATTACCTTAAAAGCTATCTCATGACCCAGTGGTCTTAGCTAATCATAGGCTAATCTCCAACCTTCCTTTTATCTCAAATTCTCAAAAGAGTAGTTGTCAAACATCTAACAGATCATCTTCAGAGGAATGGCTCATTTGAAGAGTTTCAGTTATGTTTCACAGCCCATCACAGCACAGAAACGGCTTTAGTGAAGGTTACAAATTATTTTCTTATGGCCTCTGACAGTGGACTCATCACTATCCTGCTAGACCATTACAGGTACAAGTGCAGTGGTTTCATATTTATCTAATAGACTGGTTTATTCATGTAGAGTTAATTATGGACTTCCACGGGGATCTGTGCTAGGACCAATTCTTTTTACATTATACATGCTTCCCTTAGGCAGCATCATTGGAAAACCTAGCATACACTTTAACTGCTATGCTGATGATACCCAGCTTTATCTATCCATGAAGCCAAATAACACACAGCAGTTAGTCAGTTACAGATACTTCTGATCTTAGCTTTTGTGTATAAAGCACAGCTGTCAAGAGAATAAATTCCATCCTTTCCCACCTAGACCAGTGAGCCATCCAGCCAAGCCTACCCCTAGGGCGGCCCAGGAGGTAAAAACAAAGAGATTCAACTGCCCACTGGATTGCAAGGCACTCTTTTTCTACAGTGCGGTACCAGGCTGCTCGCCCTGACAGTTTCCTGCTGGACTCAACAGAGCAATTAACCCCCATTACCTCCTGGACCAGATGGCCCCCAGCCCTCTGTTTGAATCGTTGGTCAGGAGAAAGAGGAGAAAGTAATGACACACTCTCGTCAGTGTTTTATTCACAGTATGCTTTTCAGTACTGTTGTGCTTTTGCATGCAGCTTTTGTGTGTGTGTGTGTGTGTGTGTGTGTGTGTGTGTGTGTGTGTGTGTGCAGTGTTGGGAAGGTTACTTTTAAAATGTATTCCATTACAGATTACAGAATACATGCCCCACAATGTATTCAGGAACGTATTCCGTTATGTTACTCAATGACAGTAACGTATTCTGAATACTTTGGATTACTTAAATTAGCACAAAAGCAACTTTTCACCACCAAATTTTTATTCAAACATTCTTTAGCTTTGAACAATGTCTCAAAGTAGTGTTTAACATTAATTAATAGAATTAGACATAAAATAACTGCAGTAAAAATACAAATAGGCAATACAAATGTATTACAAAATGAACATGACATGTAAAAAATTCATGGAAAACCAAACACCAAACTCAACATGAAGTGTGTGTGTGTGTGTGTGTATTCATGCACATGAGTGGCATGTGACACTCAGGTGAGAGTGGGCCTTGCAAACATAGGCATCACATTTGCAGCATCTCAGGCTTGTTTTGTTGTCTCTAGGGGCACAGAGCTCACAGCGCTTCCTTTTCTGCCCACGTCCTTGTTGGGGGAGAGTCAGGGCAGCGGCTGGGGCTTGCACACTCTTAACCAGACTGGCAGAGGCTGGTGTGCAGGGAATGTACTGGTGCTGTTGAATAAGAGGAATCACCAAAGTTTTCCCCAGCTCTGCTAGGAAAAGTCTCCTCTTGAAACTCCTCCCCTGATTCCAGGTTGGGTCGATGGCTGTCCGCACCACATATGCGTTGAAAGCAGACACATCAAGGATGTTGTGGAACAGTGCCACAGGCCAGCGGACTGTCATTCACTTGCAGGTGTATGCAGGGCTGGAATGGGACAAAAAATTAAAAAAAATCGGCCCAGGCATTTTGACTAGAGACCGGCCCACCAGGTATTATAGGAAAAACCATAAAGCTTTTGAATGAAAACAAACTCTGTTGTGACAGTGATGTACACTGTCTTGTTGGTAAATATGTATCTAATAAACTTAAACCTACACCATTCTCCCTATTCTGGTATTCTAAACAGTACTTAGCCGAAACCCAAAGACTGCTTGGTTGAGTTAACCTCCTGAACTATCTACAACACATGGTGGAAACCTGACATTAAGACAGAGAAGACTACAGGTGAGACATGATCCTTACTGAATATTAAAAATAATAAATGAACGATTTAGTGATATTTTCATAAATGATTTATTTACCACATCAATAAACAGCATGGCAGGGCGAAAAAAATTTTTTCTAACATGGCAACCTTTATCATGACGAGCATGATATCGGTTTGGATATGTGGTGAGAGGGAAACATGAAGATGAAACCAGGAGATGTCCATACTGAATCATCTGAACAGGTGATGGAGAAACAGGTTTACCTTTTAGGTGACATGTATTAGTTGAAGGGAACCTATGGACTGTTTCTCAGAGACAAATAACACCAGGATCCTTTTCTACGTAGCTGACAGCTGGTAACTGTGCAGGGGCGGATCTAGCATAGTTTTGCCAGGGGGCCAGGTAGGGCATTAACAGGGAAAAGGGAGCACAAAGAAGTACTTTTCTTCCTTATTCTCATTTAAAATGTCTAGCTTTTAATAAATAATTATCTGAATCTTACAACCAAAATTTTTATCTGGTATAAAATCTATAGACCTCATACATATACCAACAAGACAGTGTACATCACTGTCACAACAGCGTACACCTAAACTTGGTTTATATCTGACCCAGATAGACTGCAGATCATAACTTCTTACCTGAAGTTCAGTTCCCCTGATACTCGGACCGGCGGCCGCCCCGGGTCTCTCCTGCCTCCCCTTTCCTTCATCCACCTGCTGGCCTCCACCACTTGCTAATGTTACTGAATCTGTGGAAGCTCCGCCATAGCTACCTTATCAAGGCAGTCAATGCCTCCTTTGTTCTTGTTGAAGTCCTGGATCATAACGGGCTTCCTGTCCTCTGTGGTGCTGACAGCAACGTCTTTGTGCAGCATGCTCATCAGAATGACATTTCTATTCTTCTTGGGAACATATGACACAAGAGTGTGTGTGTCAGTGAAAGCAAATTTTGATGAGGGTGCCTCTCTTCCTCCATAACAGTGCAGGGGGAAGTTCAGGCTTGTTCTTCCTCACTGCCCCTACGATGCTTTCTTCTCAGCAGCTTCTGACCAAGAGCATATGATGTGAATCAGTTGTCACAAGTGATATTATGCCCTTGGAGGCTGGTTGGCATGTCCAGCACAACATGCGTGGCCTGGTTTTCTTCTGCCCTTCCAGTACTGGGTTTCCACGTGTAGACCTGCATATTCCAGGCATAGCTGCTTCTGGCATCACACGCAACCCAGATCTTTATACCAAATTTCCCTGGTTTGCTTGAAATGTACACCCTGAGGAACACCGACCTCTGAAAGGAACCAGGCACTCGTCAACTGTCACCTCTGGGCCTGGACTGTACATAAGTGGTAGGCACCACCACTGGGTGAAAAACTGGCTGCTAGTGATGTGACGTTCTGTATCGAGGCTTCGGAGCATGTGTCGAGTAATGGAGGGGGCGTTTCCGCAAAGCGTGTATCGAGGCTTGCTTCATTTATGGGAGGAGCTGAAAATGATGACGTCCGAAGCCTCGCTGCCCGGCTGTACCACGTGACTGGTTCATGAAGTGGTTCGAACTTTGCCGCGAGATATGACAGTGATATAAACCCCTCAGACTACATTCAAAAATGTGGGTGTTTGATGGAGAGTTGTTAGTGAGAGTTTGGAGACCGTTTGGAGGTTTATGAGAGTGAGGAGAGAAAGTCAGGAGAGAATGGAGCCAGCTAAGAAGAGGAGGATGTCCTCCCCTGTGTGGGAACATTTTGATCTTATTCCTCCCAACAAGGTATGTAAATTTCTACAGAAGATGTATTTCCATGATACTGATGGTGCAATACAATTTATGTTGAGCTGTCTTGACTTTTGTACAAGGTGAAGTGTTTGCTATGTGCCAGGGAGCTGGGATATAAC
>NW_005187549.1:476272-483432 GCF_000239375.1 Pundamilia nyererei | reverse complement strand
GTTGACATTTACAGGCTGTGTGCAAAATGCCACACTCTTCAAATTCATGCCAGCTATTATTTCTACGTCCAGTAGGTGTCCTGCTAGAGCAAATGAAGCTTCATGAAGCTTCGCGTTGGGGTGAACCAATTGGATGAAAAGCTTCAGTGCTTCATGGGGCTTCATCTGCCCATCACTACTGGCTGCTGTCATGAACTGGCTGTGTGGAAGCACAAGAGGACCCAAACGCAAAACTCACAGAGACAAAAAGCTGAACTCAAAGTCACTGCTTTATTGCAGGCTTCACAAAGAAACAGAACTAAACTGGGAATGCTAACAGAAGACCGAGGGAACACAGAAAGACACACATTGACGACACGACACTGAACTGAGGGAGACATGCACATAAATACACAGAGGGTTAACGAGGGAAGTGGGAGCACAGCTGACACAGATAATCATAACGAGACAGGGCAGGAGTGAACACAACATGACTCACTTAAAGTCAAAACAGTACATTTATGTGTAAAAAACTGTGCAACTATGTACAGCATAGTATGCACAGTGGTGAAGGTTCCAGTTCCCATGTCAAGGGATTCTCCATGCTCGATTCTCTTTATAAACACCCCCTCTAAACTCAACAGAAGGATTATCCTGTTCCTGCACAAAGAAGACACAGGTAAGTTTTCCACAGAAGTTACACAACTGACTAGCAAGCATCAGAGCCAGGAGCTTCACTAACTGTAAATAGTGCAACAATACAGCAATGACTGAAGTTCAGCTACTCCCTTAAGTAGTGGCTAAGGAATCAGGAGGAATCAGAAGCACACATGCTCCTCCATGATCATGGCTCAAGAGTGATCGTGGCTCAAGAGTTGGGAGTTCGCCTTGTAATCGGAGGGTTGCCGGTTCGAGCCCCGGCTTGGACAGTCTCTATCGTTGTGTCCTTGGGCTACTGGTGGTGGTCAGAGGGCTTGGTGGCGCCAGTGTCCGGCAGCCTTGCCTCTGTCAGTGCTCCCCAGGGTGGCTGTGGCTACAACGTAGCTTGCCATCACCAGTGTGTGAATGACAGGATGTATTATGCTGGGCAGACACTGTGCGATTTTTTCAGTCGCGCGATTCAGCTCCTGCTCAAACTGCACGATTGACTCGCAGGGGTTAGAAGTTCATAGGTCACGATGCAGGGTCTCACACTATACGGCCCGATGCTCCGATGCGACCTGAGTGCTCACACTGTGCGTCCATAAAATGAAGGTTATAACAGAAATTCTGTCGCTCGCTCTCTCTGTCTTTCACTCACACAGACACACCACCACCATCAACTTTGCTAAATTGCTAATGAAAAACATGATCAGGCAGCTGTGATTGAGCAGCAATGTAAATCCAACTATTTTCACGGTTGTTGTGGTCGTGATAATTTTGTGAGGCCACATCGAAAAGGCTCGGATGAGCTTTCCATAGTTCTACAAGTTGTGCCTCCATCGCTTGTGTCCAGATCACACGCTGCACTGCCATGCTGCGCCGTCTTTTTCGCTGACATTTGTGTTTGCGCGTGCGCAGTATGACAAACTGCGGTGACACCCTCACAATGGTCGCGGTTGCAAACAGGTTTGAAATCCTCACGACCAAGCGATTGATGATCGGGAGCTGGTCGTGAGGTGTTAATCGCTTCTTGTTACCCCACGTATACTACACGATGCACGACGCACGATGAAGGCCAAACTCGGGCCGATCGCCAAAACGGTCGCATGACTCATAAATTGGCTCAAAATGGGCCAAAAATCGCACAGTGTAAGCCCAGCATAAAGTGCTTTGGGGTCCTTAGGGACTAGTAAAGCGCTATATAAATACAGGCCATTTATTAACAGCAGAATAGCAGGAGTCCTGCCCAGACACAAAATACAGGCACACTGGTACTCTCTCTTTCACACACAGACACACACACAGACACACAGGGGAGAAAGGAGAAACAATGTATAGAACCAGAAGAGGGAAAATAGACAGAAATGGCAGGACGGCCCAACAAGAACTTAGGGACCAATACTGTACACTAATTGAACAAAGGGCTACTTTCATGTATCCTTATATTACCTATTGAAAAGTTATTTCTCCAAGTGTTGTACTGTCTAAATTTTGGCACACTTTAATCATGCTGCTATCCACAAATTTCATGCTTTTCAGTTTTATATCTCCGCATAATTCTCTCTGACCTAATTTCCCAAAGGGGATTGTTTAAATTTCATTATATCTATCGTTACATCTATGTCTTATCTTAATAGGTCTTAGCTTTTTGTGATTGGAGTGGCCTGAAATCTGTTCTCTATCAGTCGTCTGGGCTGCATGTGTGGGAGCGTAACTGAGTTTCTCTCAGACAAGCAAATCATACTGAAGTTGACAAAGAGATTGATACACCTGATGTTGATCAAAGTCAAGTCAAGTGTACAAATTACAAAAACATTATTGACACAAATGTGAAATGACAAGGCAGCAAAGAAAAGGGGTAGATAGGCGCTTTGTTTATTCATCTCTTTTTAACCTCTTAAACCCCAAAGGGGTTTCTGAGCTTCCTGCTCGAAAATGCAATGCTCAAATGTAATCGATCATTTATCTGCAATTACAAACTCTGTGCTTACAATTTTGGTATCAAAATAAAGCTAACACTTGTGAAATTTCATCAGATGTGTAAATATTGAAGCAGATATTACTGTGTCAAAGTTACTGAGACTGGAACACAGAAAAAGTAAGTAGATTTTATCCTCGCCTAATTTTCATTTTAATTTTTTGGCATTTAACCCTTTTAAAAATATACCTCAGTTAACATTTCATTCCATAAATTCAGGAACCAACATATAAACATCATCTGTGCAAAGATTTATGTTTCTAAAGTGAAACAGTGAAAAATTACAGCCCTGTCAATACATGAATATCCACAAATGTCCAATTTTGGCACACAGTTGGACACCATGCCAGTTGATTTTTTTAGGTATTAAAGAGCAGAAATGAATTAATTTTATTAACAATCCTAAAAATGCATTTTTAAAAAATATATATTTTTGAAGAAATAACCACACATTTTTTTTTTTTTTGCCTGTCCTGTTTGGCTCTTTTGCCATCAGAATTATTGTCTAAAGGCGAAGAAAGATGCCCAACGGATTTACTTTACCAAATGGACCATCCCAACCTTGCCGTAATGGTCCATTTGATTCACCTTTTATTGTTTATTTTATTTTATTTTCACTTGCTAAATACGGGACAGACTTGACTGGGGAAAAGAAAAGGGAGAAAGAAAGAGGGAAAGAAAAACAGCGGGGAAGAGGGACGGTATAAAGGGCAAAAAACCCCCAACAACAACAAACTAAGAAGACAAAAAATACATATATCAATCACCTGGATCACCTGTTGAGAAAGAAAAAAGAGAAATCAAGCAGAAGATAAAAAGAGCAACATAATAAACAACATCACGATGATCTATGTGAATATAACAGTAAATACTAAATATTAATCATTATTGTCCAGCACGTAAGATCGACAGCGCACAGTGTGCTTTGAGGTAGCAGCCAAAAAGGGTGTAGTTTGTGTGTGTGAGCACCCGTGTGTACACCTGTGAGCATGAACGTGCTTGTATTTAAAAGGTTCCTTCATGTAATGATCTGCTAGAGGGTGTGGGGAGCCACTGCCCCGTCCACCAGGGCATGAAGCAGGTATGGAGGAGATCAAAACTCCAGACATAGAGGCCCTCAGAACACAAGAGACCAAGGAAAACCAACAGAGGGGCAGCCGCGCCACTGTCCCAGAAAGAGCTGAGGAGAGTCCCAGATGAGGGCTCACTCAGCAGCCATGGAGCAGAAGCCAGGGGGGGTTGCAGTGACGTGCCTGTGAGCTCCGCCGGCAGCCAGCTGTGCCTGAGTGACCGAGCCCCAGGCCAAGAAGCTGAGGGCACCCCACCGCTGAAGTGGCCCAAGCGAGCCCCAGGCTTCAGGCCCCGACAAGCAGCCACCAAGGAGTGAGCCGGTGTGTACCTGGACGCCCACACGAAGAACCACCAATGCACCGATGTCTGAGGGCGTCTGCCACTGGCAGGGGAAGTGGTAGGTGAGATAGGCCTCCAAACCTTGGAGGGCCTGAGATGTCCCTAGAGAGGTGGTGTCTGATACCCAACCTGACATATAGACACAGACATACAGGCACACACAGATACAAACATCCATTCCCACCCTCATGCTCTCATATGCAATTACTCAACACTCACCCAACGTGGAGACAGACATAAAGAGACGCTGTACACACAATCACACTCCCCAAGCGTACGCTATACCCCAGGTCTAGGTGTCACTTCAACCAATCAGACGTTGCAAGGCCAAAACCCACGTGGGCCCAAATTTACTGCATGTGACGTCTGTCCAGTCTATAGGTGGGTCTAAAATGGAGGTTTTGACGAAAAACGGCTCTGATGTGGCTAGGTAGGCGTGGTAACTGCTGATAATCAAGTGGCTGCAGGCTACCGGCAAAAATAACAGAGGAAATCGGTACGCCAATTTCTGTCTTAGCGCATTTGCGCCGCTGTATGTTTTTGTGGTCTTCTTTTGTGGCTCATTCGGTGAATTATCAAATAAAAGTGAAAGCAAAAGGGAGTCCTAAACTCTGAGATAACAAAATCCAAAAAGCCCAAAGAAAGACACAGGGAAGCAGACTGGCTGAGTATAACTCAATAAAGGGACAGGAGACAAACAGATAACCAAAAAAAAAACAGAAAGTCACAGATTACACAGATGAGAAACAACCAAAACTGGTATAGAAAGACAAAAGAAGAATGGCTAATAACAGAGACAGCTACTGTGCACAACTGTAAATAACCCTCAACCAGAATACTAATATCAATAAACAGGAAATGAAACAAAGAACTAATGTTGAACACACACATATAAAGGGCGAGGGTTCAGTATCTTGCCCAGGGACACTTTAAGATATAAACTGAAGGAGATTGTACAACAAAACGCCAGAACCCATTCTACAAGAATTAAAGAAGCACTAAATAGCGTAACTCTTTCTCCACAGTTTTTAACAGCATATAAACCTCTCCCCATGTATTTTTTTTGAAGTGCACTTTGCTTTTCACTTTGGGAAGCTCTTTTGTACTGAAGCTTGTTACAAATTGACAATATTGAAAACCACAAAACTCTCTTTCTCTTTCTCCCACGTCTGCTGACAGCTTGGAATGAAGAGTGCCCATTCAAATGCAGACAATGGAGACGGGATGAAGTGAACAGAAAGTGAGTCGTTTATCTCTGGCTAACAAGGGTTAGCAAAGAAGGACTTGAGAACATAACTAACTCAACGAGAAACACAGGGGAGGCACAGGAACAAAACTGAAAAACTAGAAAACACAAAATAGAATCAGAAAATAACTAAGGAAGCTAGAAATGCAAATTACTAAACCATGAAAAACACTAAACCATAGCCATAAATCAGAAAACACACACACTGTGTTTCCAGACCCAGGACCATGACAATTTCAGTCTTTTTAAAAATATATTACTTTGAAAATGAGAATGCATTATTTAAAAAATAATGAAATAGCTAATTTCTTTTAAAATGTTGTACCTTACTTGCATGTGTTGTGCCTGCATGGGGCAGTCTGTCTCTCCCTAACAACATTTACCTCATCAAACAGATGTGACTTCTTTTTATACTTCTAAAATGCCACGATCAAGTTGAAATGCCATATTGCCATGACAGATAAATGAGGCACCTTGCAAAAAATATACAAAAGAGAGTTGTTGCAGTTTTTTTTCTTTTGTTTTCCACTGTAAAGAAATTGCACCCCATAAGATAAACTTCAGGCCTGTATTTATTCATTCTCACCCTTTAACTGACAAACTGAACTGCCTGCATGTCAGATGTGCCATGACGCACATCAGTCAGATTAATTTTTATAGCTAGGCCCTCAATCAGTAGTTATCAGCAGGGGGAGCAGCTGTAACCCTTCATTCAATCCTAGCTTTGAATTTCATTTTAAAGACAAATTTAAGGGAGCCTTACAGCACTATCACAGCTCAGACTCTGATGATGACATTTGAAGAAATGACTGAGGTGCCTCAGAGTGATAACATCATGACTGTTTTGAACAGTTTGCTGGTATTTTTTCCCCTTATTGATTTACTTTTATCTTGCATGATGCCCCAAAGGAAATTGCTTGGCAGGAGAAGATATCTTTGCAAGAGTGGTGTGTATCTGTATATCCTATATATGACACGGCATCCTTTCAAAGCCAATTAGTTGTGGCATTAACAAATCCTGTAGCCAGCATTGGCCATGGGCACATATTATAGCTTTCATGGCGGTAGAGTAATGTCTTTGTGTTGGACACTCAATGATAGCAGTAAATCCAGTGAAGAATCTCTGAGCATTGCAGTAATGACACCATCAAAAGGTTTCAAGATAATTTGTGGCTGTCCTCAGATTTATAAATATTCCAAATGGGATTTGCAAATGAACAATATGTGAAAGCCTAAAGAGGAAGCGATACAAGAAAAATATGTTCTTTGAACCATGTTTGCAAAATAATTATTCCCAGCCTGTGATGAAGGTAATTATGCAGGTTGGCTGGCATTATTCAAATGAAAAGCAGTTTAGCAAAACAGTTTTATCTGCTTTTGTGTGTCTGGTACTCTTCTAACAAGGGAGCAAAACTAACCAAAGAAGGAGGACGATAGAGGACTTCACAGCTATGTGTGAAATGAAGGCTCTTGAGAATTTTGTGCTTTAAATGAGTTTGATGAAAAAAGTCTGCAGTTTCTTGATGTGAGTTGAAAGCAGGTTATCCTAAAAATGTCTCAAATATTACCCCTGAATATAATTTTTAATGGTACCTTTTTTATATTAACATTCTATAACTTCATGAGCATCTCCAAAAGTTGATTCTGTTCATCTGGACGTAGCTTTTTGTGGGAGAAACGTTTCGTCACTCATCCAAGTGACTTCTTCAGTCTCAGCTGACTGCAGGTTTCCCCAATCTTAAAGACTTAATGAGCAATTCTTTTTTAAACTAGACTTTTTTGTTTGTTTGTTTTTTTTTGGCTTCTTCCACCAACAATCAAATTTTTTACCTTAAATATTTTCATAGTTTTGTTTTCAGTTGCAACAGCCTTTTAAAAAAAAGCCCCACTATACAGTATAAAAAA
>NW_005187549.1:466495-475949 GCF_000239375.1 Pundamilia nyererei | reverse complement strand
CTTTTAAAAAAAAGCCCCACTATACAGTATAAAAAAGGTGGCAGATTCCTTCAGATGACTTGGCTGGATGCTGGTGATGTAAACTTTGTCCCTCTGGAGGCTGGTGATGGGGAGGACTTGACACCTCCTGAGACTTGGATGGAGGCCAGTGGCCTGCTCAACGTGACTGACTGATTACATCCCACTTCCCTGCTCTGGAGCCTTCTTATCCTTCCGTACCTAGTGTGGTAATGAATGATCCTAATGATCATCCTAATGATCTTAAAGGCCTCACCATCTGATTAGGCCGTATTGCCCTCCTATGTCCAATTTAACATGTCCTCCCATATCTTTTTTTCAGTCGTATACATTGTCCACTATCCCAATTACTAAGCTGAGATCACAATTTTTTATATTCCCCTGTTGCCTGTCTTGTGTTTCTATGGTGTATTGACAGTCATGTGCCTTTTGTGCTAGGGTGTTTTTTCTGTTCTCAAACTTTTTCCTAGCAGCCTAGATCTCACCCTGGGTCTACACACCTGAATCACATGATTAGTTCATTACCAGGCTTCTGGAGAACTGCAAGACATGTTGAGGAAGTCATTTAGCCATTTAAATCAGCTGTGCTGGATCACGGACACATCTAAAAACTGCAGGACACCGGCCCTCGAGGCCTGGAGTTGGGGACCCCTGCTTTACAGTATTACAACTGTGTATTTACTTTTCAAATATTTCTCACTTACTCTCAATACATGTTCGGTATCAAATACATAAAGAGAATCAACATATTTCACTGTTCTGATTGACCCTTGATTGATTTATTGAAGTCTGTGTTACTTGGTCCACTTTTTTTTTGCCAGGTGTCTTTTTTTTGGGTGCTCTTTTGAAACTCTTTGCTGGCACAGCCTTCACTGTCAACTGATTGGGTCCACTGGCACTTCTCAGTCTTTTTGTCTGGCACTCTGGGTTTGTGTTGGATTTCCTTTTCTTTGCAGACAGGATGCAATTTTCTCCCAAGATGTGCGGGGCTTTATTGGTGCTGCCAAGGCTCGCTACAAAAGAAATATACCCAGTTATTATCAAGTCAATGAGAGCGTGTAATTTAAAATGTTATTTTAGTTTTTTTAGATTTTGCAAATGGATATCAATAAAAAAGATATTAAGACGTTGCTTGAATGTATATTGTAAAAGAAAGTCAGTATAGTTTTTGTGTAATAACGGGATATCTGTATTATAACAAGCTGCTGACTCTGATGGAGTAGTGTAACGAGCCAAGTTGTAAAGTCACACTAACATCATACTGTAAATACTGCAATCCTAACTTTAGAAATAACTTCTATTTGAAAAGTGTTGACACTTTTTAATGTACTGGTGTCATTTTTAAGTTGCATTACAACTACAATAAATTCTAGACATCAATTTTCAGCTGCACTGCAGGAAAGGGAGCAGCTGACTCACCTGAGATTCTTTTAGAGGCCACAGGATAAAGATCGTTTATCGTCTCATAGACCGTGCTACTGGTAACCTTGTTGATTGCAATAATACAAGAAAATACTCCACTGTAAATATTCAGAAGATAAGTTTAACTGTGCTGATAACTCTGCTGTAATCGAGTAAGTGAGTGCAAGAGAACAGTTCATCATAATCTGTAGTAAGTTCCTGTTCAGATAGGACACTGTGAACCCTGAGTACACAGAAAATGCTTTTTTATCTAACATAGATCGAAGCGAGAGATCGAACAACCAACCTCCTGATTAGTAGATGACCTGCTCTACCTCCTGAGCTACAGCCAGCACATAATGATGAGTGTATTTAAATTTACTTTTGAATACGTCGACAGTCTCCTGTAGCTTACTGCATTCTGCACAGACATCTTCAAGTCTCTGCATAACTGTAACATATTATCACTTATGTATTTAAATAAATATATACTATCTTCATAAAGATCATTTGTCAAAAAATTAGCAGTAAAACACGGTAAAAACACGTCACTGTATATAAAACTGTATCACTGGTAAAGTAAAGCCTTAAATGTAAACGGAAAGTGTTTTCCGTCAGTTTTATGGATCGGTATTACTGCTGCAGATGTTTACGGTTGAGTTCATTTTAAACCTTTCATATTCTGTCTAAGCATAATATACTGTGAAATTTTATATTTTCAGTGTTTTTTTCTAGAAATTCTACTTAGAATAAAAGAAAGAAAAAACAGCAATTAAAAGGCCTGAACTGTGTGTGGCATTGTTGGCTGTTAGTGTCTACCGAGAGAACTAAACCACTAATGAAAAATGAAGATGGTGTTTTGGCAAAACAGCTTGAACTTAGTAGTGATCTCTCAGAGAGGCTAGTCTGAAAGTGCGGGTGATCCTGCACCTCTTCAGCTTGCTTGTGTAGCAGGGGAACAGCCGATCACAAGGGCACTGTTTCCTGCATTTTCTGTGAAATGCTGTGTTTCTTCTTCCCTGCAGTTTGGACTGATTGACACTTTTGCATAGTGATCTCAAACGGTGGACTTTTTATTGGTAGTATTAGCCACTGTTGTGTTTTGTTTGTACTATATTTTTATTTAATAATTTGTAGATGCCGTAACTTTTATTGTAGAGGGAAAATGATGTTTGCATGTGAAGCGCTGAGTGCAATGTTTTCTCTAATTGTTTTAGCTTTTTGCTGTTTGTTCAATTTCTTAACAGTTAAGTAAACTGAGAAAAATTTCCAGTGTTTCTAAACAAGAAAAGGTAGATGGGGGAAGATTTCCGTGCAGAGTGCAGACGGGCAGTACAAATGGTCTGTTTCAGTTTTAGTTTGTTATGAACTGCTAAATAGTGGAGGAAGATGTTTTTGTTTCTCTGTAATGGGTGGTGGTCATCTCTGCTTGGCTTTCTGTAAAAGTCAAGTTTATGCACAGGTCTCTTAAGGTCCAGCCATTACAATTCAATCAGCCCCCTTCATTCTTTCCCTTTTCAGCTTGTTGTAGATTTGCCTCTGTACTCGGGATCATTGTCCTGTTGCATGACCCAGTTTCAGCCAAGCAATTGTGTCTCCCAGGAAGAGATGCGAATCCCTTTGGTTTTGCGTCAGGAAGGTCAGTGAGCATAAAAACTCTGACAAATTAAACATGCAGAGCTATCTGCTGCCCTTCTGCTGTGGGGACCCCTTGTGAATAAAGGAGCTGTAAGTAGCTTAGTAGCTATTAAAGGCATCCTGTTTGAATAGATACGATCAATAGGTGATAACGAAAACCATAATCGTAATACTGTATAAATACAAAATTCAAAGTTCATGAAGTCCTACCTCTTTCTGTTTCGACAAAGTGTTTCTGCTTAGCTGTTCATGGGTATATGCGCCTTGATGAACTGGCTACATGAATAGAGATAAAGACCCTCTCTTAGAAAATTTGGAGTTAGAAGTTGGAGGGATGGTGGTCAAAGTTTGTCAGGGCATAACTGGGGTTCAGGAAATCACCGACCATGTTCTTTGGGGATATTTTATATTTAGAAAAAAGACCCATGATGGTTTTGTTGAAAAGATGTTGTGTAAATGGTCTTTTACAAGTCTGTGAAGGTTCTCAGTCATCCAGGTCATCATAGTCAAAGGAGCTTGCAAAGAAAAGCGTCTGGACTTCTTTAAGTTGCTTGAAGACGTTTCACCTCTCATCCGAGAAGCTTCTTCAGTTCTAAGGTCAAATGGTGGAGAGTCCCAGATATAAACCTAGTGGGAGTGACCCCCCACAGAGGGACAAAATGACCCCCTGATGATGCTCTAATTGCCTGAGCCAAGGTGTGAAACTGGGTGTGGGTCCTAATCAGCCAGAGTTTTGGGTGTGTTCATTGTGAGAGCGACCATCTTTGAACAGAGGCGGGGGTTTACGACACCAACTCTCTGCCATCTATAATCCAGTTTTGAGATCCCTTCCCAGACGCCTTAACGCCCACTCACATCCTGGGCCATCTGACTTCAGGAATTCGCATGATAAGGTGGGGCTAGGTTTCACAATGAACTCACCCGAAACTCTGACTGATTGGGACCCACGCCCAGTTACACACCTTGGCTCAGGCGATTAGAGGATCATCAGGGGTCCTTTTGTCCCTCTGTGGGGGGATACTCCCACTAGGTTTATATCTGGGACTCTCCACCATTTGACCTTAGAACTGAAGAAGCTTCTCGGATGAGAGGTGAAACGTCTTCAAGCAACTTAAAGAAGTCCAGACGCTTTTCTTTGCAAGTTCCTTTGACTACGATGACCTGGATGACTGAGAACCTTCACAGACATCTCTGTAGGAGGTAATAAAACTATTTAAGACTTCTTGGTGAGGTTTGGGAAATAAAAAATATATATTTTCAAGTTTAGAAAAAGTCCATGGTTTGGGTTAAAGTACAAAAAAATGCCTGTATTTTTTTTCCAAGCTTGAGTTTCTTTCATTGCCTGGGTGATGTTCCCTCTGAGGAGTTGTGAAATGTTCTTCCAACTATAATACGTTAGTTTCAAGGATATGATGTCTGCAAAGACGACATGGGGCAAATTGTGCCCATTTCCACAGAGAAATAGACTGTGTGACCTGACCGCATACCCCAGCTTTCACCATGTGACACCTGTCCTCGTGGACATGACCCACGATAGCTGGATGGATGGGTGCACTGTTATCAGTAGACTGAACTTCACTAAAATGTTTATCAGTGGTAACGGTGGATGCTTGAAGAATCAAAAGATTTCAACTTCTTGAAATCTTTTTCTCATATTTAATTTTGATGCCTTGCATTTTTTTCTATGCTGTAGAAAATGTTAATTAAAATGTGAAGAGGTAGGCTTGTCTAAACTCTCTAACTATACGTGCTCAGTATTATGCCTTATAAAATACAAGAGTTGTGTTCTGAAAATGCCTTTTTCTGGACGTCTGTCGTTGTGTATTGTATATTTTCTGTATCAGAAACATGTCACGTGAAAGTTTAAACAACAATCATCCTGACACCATGGGGGTTTACCTACTTATGACAAACCAGACTTTTCCACACACAGCCCACAGAAACATCACTGCCCTAGCACTTGTTGTTATGGAAACCCTTAAACACGATTTTTGTTGTCCTTGATGCTCCTGTCCTCAGTCCACAACAAAAAACAAACTCATAAATTGGAAATCAATAACCGAGGCAGCCAGCAGCCATAGACACACTGCTTTAGGCTGACTGTGGCAGTGGTTGACATTCAGCGGCAGTTTCAATGAGGCTGTTTGAAAATGCATAGAATAATGGGAATTATGGGGGCGCCAATCTGTCCAGCTTAGCAGAGTGTGGGGCAGAGCAGTGAGAGAGAGAAAAGTGACACTCTGACAATCTTCAAATGCAGCTCGCTCCAGTCAATCAGCCTCAGGCAAAAACTTTGATGCGACTTTGCTATGGGAAAACATTGCCGACCAATTTGCATGTTGCTCTGCCTCTTGTTTCACTGCTGCTATCACCTTTTAAAGAATTGGTGTAATCCATCTATCTATGTCTAACCTTGACAAGATAGGGTTCCTCCTCTCATCCCGAACTACCTGACTGAATCTCAATGAACTAAAATGCAGAGTTTACATATGAAGTCTTGATTGGATCTCCAAAAACTTGCCTTTTCTCATTCCAAGGGCTCAATCACCAGAGTCTGATTGGTGATCTTAACCCCAGCGAAACCATAGAGATAGACTGCAATGCTGCGCTGTGTGGGTGGCCTCACATTCCCCTCCACAGAGAAAAGTTTCAAGGAGCTGCCCAGAGGACTTTTAAGAGCCAAGCTCTCAGGTAGCTTTAAAAAACACATTTGTTCCATTCACCAACACCCACTTTCAGCTCGCTGGGGGTGCACTGGGGGAGGGATTTTGATCATCTGCCAGTGCACTGTTGATGCTCCAGGAGCTTTGTGAGAATGTGTCTATAGAGGCCAGACTGTGAAGGGCACTCCTGCGGCTCTTCTGCCATCAGAAGCAGCAAATACATAAAAACAGAGTATAGCTCTTCAGCAGATCAATTTTCAGTTGGTTTCAATTAAGCATGACAAAAACAAGCAGCAGAAAGAGAGATGTATTACTGTTGAGATCTGATGGATGTTAGAGCACAGGAATAAAAAGAGAAACTCAGTGTTTATCTCTATGGATCATATGTAGCAGAAAGTACAGTGAGCGAGGCAGGTTTAGGCAACTCACAGCAGGGCAGAAAAATACTGGCCCTGTGGTTTCACAGAGGTGGAGAGACATAAAAAATGATTTGCAGAGAGAGATAAACAACTTTGTAAAGTGGAGAAGACTTGGCGGCAGAAGATGAAAAGAGCCCTCTGGTGCTGTTTGACCAGGTGCAGTGGTTTGCTGTGCTCAGAAAAAGCTGCCGTGTTTACTTCTGTGTGGAAGCATTTTGAGCTTTCGCCTCCACATACTGTATCCCAGTGAAAACCTCTTTAGGTTACAGAAACAAACACACACCATTACATCCAAAATACCCAACATAATTAATGATTTACTAATTAATTCATTAATGGAACTAGACTGCAGTTTTCACTGCATTATCTGACTTAATAGTGTTTCTGTTTTACACTCACCAAGATATCAGCGTAGTAATATGTACAAGTTGAAGCAGTAGGCAAGGAACAGTATCTCTGACACAGGAAGATGGACTCTATTTATAGTTCCCTTGTTTGAGTTTGATTGAGTTTGGTTACATGCAGTTAAACAGTCTGTGTGGAGAAATAGGGGGAACACATTTGCGAAAAATGAAATTTTGAAACCATCAGTTGGAATACAATTGAGCTTTTTAATAAAACAAAACAAACAAGAGGAAAAAAACCCAAATGCATCTGACTTTGTGAACAATGAGGCTGGATGGAAACAGAAAAATTGGCCATTGCCTCCAGAGGCTAAGCCAGCAGACCGTCTCTTCCAAGATTGTTCACAAAGCATTTTATTTGGCACGTGCACATCAACTTAGCTATGACTAATGACAGCACTGCAATCAGTGGAAATCAAAACAACACAGACATGCCAAAAGCTGCAGACAATGTATATTCTCAGAGCAAATTGGAATCTTGACTATTGATTTATGGTTTAACTTGGGGTTTTTTTTCCAGCCAGCTGATTTCCTGGATTTTCACTAAAACAGCTCAGAATAATAAGAGACAAAAACACTTAAACTAAAACAACAGCAGGAACAACAGGAAAACTCCAGGAATATCAAATGAGTGAGTTTGGATTAGAGAGTGGCTAGAGTTGGAATAAATGCCACTTAAATAACTGCACTTTTTAAAAATTGCTCAGCAGAATGCAAAACATCTTTAGGTGGGCGGGCAAGTGCAGAAGACCAAGCACATCAGGTTCCACTCCTCTCGATGAAGAACAGATAGACGAGGCTGCAGTGAGCACAAATGGATGGATCTTAATTTCTCTCAGAATTTCATATTAGCAGCATAAATCTGCGCCCTTAACCTTCTTTGTGTCAACAGCCTAGGCCTGTGCTGGTGATATATTTTTGTACATTTATGTAATGAACCATGAATGCAGGTGGTACAAACAGAAAGTGAGCTCTAAAGATGCATAATCCAAAAAAGACAAAGAGCCAGAAACAAGAGAGCACAGGGACATAGAACCAGGAAATTGACCCAATGTAATACGAATGATTACATGACAAGATTTGACCAAATCCCAATTAGGGATTAGAAACAGGAGGGGAAGGAGTCCCAGGCACATGCAATCAACAACAAGGAGACAGACAGGAAGCAAATCTGATGCAGAATATGAAGAGAATAAAAAACTGACTTTTAAAGTAAAACGTAAAATCAAAAGTGATAATACAAACAGGAATACTGCCACTTGCAAAATTCAATCCAATTCAATTCAATTTTATTTATACAGCGCCAAATCACAACAACAGTCGCATCAAGGTTCTTTATATTGTAAGGTAGACCCTATAATAATACATACAGAGAAAAAACCTGACATTCATATGACCCCCTATGAGCAAGCACTTTGGCGACAGTGACAAGGAAAAACTCCCTTTTAACAGGAAGAACCAGGCTCAGGGAGGGGCGGGGCCATCTGCCGCGACCGGTTGGGGTGAGAGAAGGAAGACAGGATAGAAGCGCGGAGAGGTCTATTATCTATTAGGTCTTATTAGGTCTATTATTATTATTATAAGACAGGATAAAGACATGCTGTGGAAGAGATTCAGAGATTAATAACAAGTATGATTCAATGCAGAGAGCTCTAAAATCAAGACATAGCACAGTAGACAACACACAAAGGCTAGTTAGCCAGTCACTTTAATTTAGTTCCATTGTGCAACCTCATTGTAACATGTGATGAGTAACTGGTAGGGTTAGCTGACAGCAAACTAACAATAGCCAAGTTACAAGAGCATGCCCTGTTTGGATACATTTCCTGACCATATCCACAGAAAACAGGATTTTGTTAAGTTAGTTTAGTTAGTCTGGACTCAGAGGGTAATCATAATTTTTCATTATCGGTGCATCAGGTAATGATTAATTAACATTTAATACAGCTTGACTTAAAGTCAGCAACGACTTATATCTAATAACCAAGTAGAACAATTGTAAACCCTTCTACTGCCTCCTCCCTTTGGACATCACAAACACAAAGTGTCTGTATGAAGCTTAATCTGCGCTGCGGAGGAGTGTATGTGATAGCATAGGAGAACAGAGATGACTAGACCTCGACTACATCGTGAATAGGAGACATTGTTATCTTGCCAACTTGTATTTGCAGTGCCCCTGAGAATAAATTGGTACTAACACTACAATGCATTGTTAACCTCTACACAGGGAATTTTATATTAAGTGATTCTGAGCATGAATGCAACTTTTACTTTGTACAAACATTGCTGGGTCTGAAATTCTGTTCACATTCTCAGTTCAGAGGCAACTGAGTATAGGAAGACAGAGCCAATCTGTCTTCCTATACTTCTGCCAATCTGGTGATTCTGCTGGCTGGGAGCCGGGAGGGAAGAGAGTTCAGCAGTCTCACAGCCTGGTGGATGAAGCTGTTGGTGAGCCTGGTAGTGCGGGAGTGGAGACTTCTGTATCTCTTTCCAGAGGGCAGGAGGCTGAACAGACAGTGCGCGGGGTGGGTTGCATCGTTGACAATTGTGATGGCTTTGCGGGTGAGGCGAGTGGTGTAAATGTCTTGCAGAGAGGGGAGTGGTACACCAACTATCCTCTCAGCTGTTCTCACAATGCGTTGTAGAGCTTTTCTGTTATAGTCAGTGCAGCTACCGCCCCACACAGTGATGCAGCTGGAGAGGATACTTTCAATAGTTCCTCTGTAGAATGTAGTCAGGATGGGTGGTGGAGCATTTGCCCGCTTGAGTTTGCGCAGGAAGTAGAGGCGCTGTTGTGCTTTCTTGGCCAGTGATGCTGTGTTGGTGGTCCAAGAGAGGTCCTCACTGATGTGCACCCCCAGGAACTTGGTGCTGCTCACCCTCTCCACCGCAGCGCCGTCGATGGTCA
>NW_005187549.1:463505-465391 GCF_000239375.1 Pundamilia nyererei | reverse complement strand
CTCAGGCCTATTTCATCCCCAGCTCTGAAGGCCTTGTCTCTGGCCTTCAGCAGCCTGTGGACATCTCCTGTTAGCCATGGCTTCTGGTTGGCTCGAGTTGTGATACTTTTCACTTGTGTTACATCATCAATGCATTTGGTGATGTATGAGCTCACCGTGTCTGTGTACTCCTCAATGTCTATGATATTATTGTAGGTGGCTGCCTCCTTGAATATGTCCCAATCAGTTGACCCAAAGCAGTCTTGAAGAGCAGAGGTGGCCTCCTGTGGCCACACTCTTACCTCTTTCATAACAGGTTTGATAGACCTGCTACACTAGTTGGTGAGATATTTCACTCCAGTCTGTGCTAATCCCTGGGGTGTCGTTTAATACTGCCTTCTCTTTACGTCACAGGAAACATGGCGAACAGAGCAAGGTGTCCTTTGCTGTGATGCACTGGCACATAAGTGAAAATTAGGTGTCACTCCCAATATGTCATGTGTTGTACTGCTGTGAAGGGTTTTTTTTATCACATGCAAAGTTATATAACTTAAATTATTGTATACATTTTTAAGTTTTTAATTCAATAACACAGAGCAGAGCCAGTAGATGGATTTAATCTGTATATAAATAAATGTTGGTCTGTCTCAATATATCTGTGTGATTTGTAGTTTATAGTTTAATTTGAAAGGTTTTCCATCAGTGTAATGCCCTGACATCCACTGTCTTTGATGTCATTAAGTTCCACATACATAACATAAAGCTGAATGAACACATCACTGCACTTACCATCAGTGTTGGTCAAGTTACTTGAAAAAAGTAATCAGTAACTAATTACTGATTACTTCCCCAAAAAAGTAATCCCATTACTTTACTGATTACTTATTTTCAAAGGTGATTAATTACTTAGCTACTTAGTTACTTTTTAAAAACACGATTTACAACCTGAATAAAGCAATAGGTCTTTCAGCCCAATTCTACTTTTTCTGCATAATCCATCATACAAAATGTAATCAAATGGAAAAGTCTATTTTTTTTAACTTGTTTTATCAGTTTTAATCTTTTAAGTTTATGCATCAAGTAAAAATTAAATTATATGCACCATTCTCTGACTTGAAGAAATTAGTTTAACATTTAAACCTATTTTCTGCACATTCCAGCACATAAAATAAAATATTTTTTGTGTTTGCACTCAGTCTTTCAAATAGATGCAAGTAAAACACAGCAGAAAATAAATAAAGTCAAAGATTAGCTGTCCTTTTGCTCTATTTTCACCTGTAAAGCAGGAGTAGGGTAGGCGGAGGTGTGCTCTGGTGCAGGTGTGCCGCAGTGGTCAGTGGAAGAATCCGCGAGTTTCTCGGTGAATTTCCCATTACGTCGTAGCGCACTCGGTGCTTGTTTAGGGTTTTTTTTTCTCTGTAAAAAGAAGTTTTCTTCCCATGCACAACGGACGCTAATGTTTTTGTCACTTTTTATGGAATCAAACTCAAAATAAGGTCAGTACTTCCACGCTTTAAACGCTGCACGCTCATACTCTCTCCCGCACTCGATATATGATCCACTGTTGATCTGCACACAGCTGTTGTCACGAACGTTGCACTCGCTTACGTCATTGTCATGAGACATTCTTGAAAAAAAAATCACGGTTTTAGTAATTCATTAACACAGTGTTCCTACAGGAAAGTAACAGTAATCTAATTACCGTTTTTGCGATAGTAATCCCTTACTTTACTTGTTACTTTAAAAAAGTAATCAGATTACAGTAACGCGTTTACCTTTTAGGTGACATGAATGAGTTGAAGGGAAGTTATGAACTGTTTCTGAGAGACAAATAACACCAGGATCCTTTTCTAAGTAGCTGACAGCTGGTAACTGTGCAGGGGCGGGTCTAGGAAAGTTTTGCCAGG
>NW_005187549.1:461118-462404 GCF_000239375.1 Pundamilia nyererei | reverse complement strand
GTTATTAAATTTATTGCTAATGCAATCATATGGCACACTGACTTCTGAGGAAATTTTAAATGGCACTCGTCATCAGAAAGGTTGCCGACCCCTGGTGTAACGTAATGGAATACATTACAAAATACATTTTGGAGCATGTATTCTGTAATCTGGAGTGGAATACATTCTAAAAGTAACCTTCCAGCACTGCTGTTGATGAATCACTTGATTATAATAATTTGAAAGATGTTGTAATAAAATAAAGTAAAAATATGACTTTAACCCAGAGGTTTATAGACAAAGTCCCAAAGAACTTTGTCTACGCATAAGGAGTTATATAGGAAGTGGATTCAGCTTAAAGACAAAATGGTTATTGGTGAAATGATAATTGTGGAACAATATTTAAGAAGTTTAGAATTTCAGTTATTTTCTGAAATTCAGGTTTTGGATCACATAATTTATGTAGGATTGTGTTGACAAGAGCACAATCCTACATAAATCAGCTGCTGTGAAGCTGCCACATGTGACATGTTTGTGGCAGCCCAAAAGAAGGGTCAGCCATCGACCAACACTGGCACGAAGGGTAAAGACTCTGAAAGGCTGCTACGCTCTCAGCACCACCACAGATCAGCAGCAAGTGTGACTAAACCCCTTTTTAAGGATGATCATCAAGCAAGTGCGCTCCAAACCTGCTAAAAGAATACCAGTTTGTTACGTCTGTGGGGGAAGAAAGGTCACATTAAGTCTGTGTCCAAAAAATCCAGCAAAACTGATCAAAAAATGCTTTGTACCACCATAAAATGTGGGTGTAAAACCACAAATCTGTGATATGATGAGGAAGAAGAGGATGATGATCGATACCATCGGTCTCTGCCTCTGACCTGGTTTTTTTTTGTCTGAGGGAAAATCTTTATTTAATTCACATACATTTCAAAAATATCCATGCATGAGTAACAGGACACTGCCTTTGCAGACTGATCACTGAGTATTACAGTGGTTGGATGGGATGAAAGACACAAACGGGACAATTACTCAATGATCTCTGGAATCATTGACTCCTGGAAAAGAGAATACGTCCCTGACAATTACTGAGTGATGATTAAGTTATTTATCTTACACATGTCATTTTGTTTTTGTTTGATTCCCGAGTTGGGTATTTGGTTAGTTTTGGTTTAATGGTTAAACTTTTTATTACTATTATTTTCTTAAATTTATTGCACTTGATCATAGCTGATAGGAGGAGACTGGTTAAAGTCACTGTTGACAGTGTTAGCCTGTGGGACAAATTCATTGTGCACAGTCCTTAG
>NW_005187549.1:450603-458548 GCF_000239375.1 Pundamilia nyererei | reverse complement strand
TTTGACCTTAGAACTGAAGAAGCTTCTCGGATGAGAGGTGAAACGTCTTCAAGCAACTTAAAGAAGTCCAGACGCTTTTCTTTGCAAGCTCCTTTGACTATGATGACCTGGATGACTGAGAACCTTCACAGATATACACTGTTTAGTAATTACCAGATTTTGTTTGTCATTTTAACAAAGGTTTTGTTACTTTTAAGTTAGCTCGTCCTCATTCCCAGGACTTAAAATACTGTCAAAGGTCCATGTATTGGCATTTTTGCAATATCAACCAGTTCAGCTTAACTCAAGCTACCATCTTTTACTAAACCTATCCAAGGAAATTATACTGTTTAGTGACTAAACAGCAGACATGAGCCCAAACTGCAGTCAACCCCAACCTGCCTATTTATATGAGTCAGTTCAGTTACAGCCTTATCACAGCCATCCAAATAACTGTTATACAGGAGATAGAATGAGCTGCCTACTTATCAGAAGATTTTAGTTCCTAAATGTTGAAGGGTTGTTGGATAAGATGTACATTGCTCGGATGCATCAATCAGACCAATTATTAACCAATTAGACATTTTTATTATTTAATTGCTGTTAACAATTTAAAAAAAGTTTACTGCACATCTGTATCACTGCAAGGAAGAACTCAAGAAGACATGTGACACAAAATTCAAGTGAAAAGGCCATACGTCACACTTGTGTACAAGAGAGAACACGGTGTAATTTTGGACACTAATTGCTGAGTCACGGTAGATGCAGCTGTATTACGTTGATATGCAATCACTATAAATGAGTCTAAGTCTTCTTAAATTACATTTCCTGTTTTTCTCAACTGCAAATGCTGTTTTTTTCACATGGGAAATTGGTGGTGTTCTGAAATAACGTTATGTTGCACAGTTATCTCATACTTGCAATATGCACGCATGAAAGCAGGTGTCAGAAGGACTGGGCAGAGATGTAAAGTAAGTGGTGCCTGGATGGAGTGTTTTGCTTGTCTGCATGAGCCATTGATCATTTCTGCACAGGTTTCAAGCCAAATCTCCCCCTGGGGATGATTAAATACTATTGCTTTTCCTTCCTTCAAATCTCAAGTATGTGTAGCTAAACACACCACCAGGCAATGCAAGCTGGCAGTATGAATGATGGTCATTACTCTCACCACCGAAGCTGCAAATGCCTCATTCCAGGAAGGAGCCGTATGGTGAGCATCCTTAATGAGTGTTCAGGGCCAGGAATTCATATATTTGCTCATGTGATTAAATTACAGTGCTGGCAAAACATCATAGGGTGCTGTTGTTTACCTAACAATGCATTATTCCTGTATGTGCAATCAATCTAGCAACACTGTATCACAGATAAAGTGCCATTTTGTTTTGTTTTTTCCCTTTTTCTGTTTAAAAATGTAAAACAGGACTATACACAGCACTCAAGAGACAGGAAGATTAACCATGAATGTATTTTGCATTTTATATTGCAGAGATTTTTCAGCCCTCAATCCCTGCCATTTTTTTAGAAGAAGAGAGAGACATTAAATCAATGTTGAAAAGGCAATAATGTTGAGCATTTTTTCCTGGCACACAAACATCCCATTGAGTGAATCTGACAGACATGTGAGACATGGGAGAATAGCTGGATGCTGGCTATAAAGACCGGTGATGCTTTTCCTCCCCACAATTTAGCAGAATGTTCAGTTGATCTCAACAAATACCACACCATTTGTCATCACTTATCAAACCAATGACCATAAGTGCAGGAAAGAGCAGCACACGACTCGGGAGAATTAATGTGAAAATGAGATGCTGCATTTCTTATGTTTTTTTGGGTTGTTTTTTTTTTTTTTTTTTACATGTTCACACGCACAAGACATTATTGCTATTGTTATTTCAAAGCCTGAGAGAAGCCGAGGCGGAGTTTTCAGACATCTTTTTAGATGCTCTTTTAAGAAACTGAGGCTTGACATCAATGCACTCTTATGCAAGACAAATAACGAGTGTTTAATGTGAAATTTGGTGTTTTATTCACAGTAATGTTGTACGTAATGTGGAACTGAACAAAATATGTGAAGAAATATGTGAAGAAACTTGTCATCTAGTTTAATGCAATTTCTTCTGCATTTACATATGTTTACATGACATTTATATGCTTTCAGGGCTTCATGATGTTTTTGAAATCACACATTTACAAATCACCTCTTTGTTTAAATCAATTGGCAAGATTATTCAATGTTTTTCATCTGAGGAATAACACTGTTAATAAATGGAAACCAATTTTACACAGAACAACGTGGGTCTATATTCTGAGCTTGCTCTATATGTGGAAAGGTTGTATGTAATGACTTTTTTGTGGTTCCAGTGAAAGCTGTGTGAAGTTTGATAAATGGCCTCAAATGTCAGCATCGTTTGGAGTTGAAGACTAAAAGAAAAAAAAAGTCTATGATGTCAGACGGAAGCGAGACCTCTATAACACACCTCTCTGGCTCATGGCTTGAGGCTGCTACTAGTAAAATACACCAAACTTGAACAAAGATGCCTGAACACTGGCGTGCTGGTAACATTTGGCACAAAGGAGCAGTACGTAAGATAAGGAAGTAAGCATGCATATGTGACAAGATGAAATGGTATATGAGAGTAAAAAAACATTTTTAATAGCTAGGAAAAGCAGCAAACAGCTCAGGAGAGGGAATGTGGGCAAACATGTACATAAAACCCTAACTGACACACACCATTTTTGCATTATATTTGTGTTTCTTTAATGTTAGCACTCTCTAATACAACCAGTTGGGGAGTAACAGAATACGTGTTACACATTTAAAATACAAAATATGAGTAACTGTATTTCGTTACAGTTACTGTTTAAAAAGGTGATAATTAGAATACAGTTACTTTGTTGAAATAAATGGATTACACGGTGATCTTTTCCTGTTTCATATGTAAGGCTATCCCCTCTCTAATGCTGGTAATTAAACGCTTTGCCAGAAACCCAAACAAATAAGAGGATCTAATGTAAGCGTTCTGTTAATGTTGGTGGTGTCAGACACACAATGGACCTAAAGCCAGCACACCAGAACCAGCAGTGTACAGGCAGGAATGCATTTCTTACTTGGAACAACAGCACATTTAAAGAAGAATGGGATAGCTGAAATCTGACCATGTAATGCACACTTTGCCAGCAACTAAGCTGCTCTCAGCATCAAAAGGCTTCACCTCCATCCAACCCAAAGAAACTTATGTTAACATAATTAACAGTAAATATGTTGTCTGTTCAGCTAGATTTGGGCTTAACAGCCAATTGGTTGAGAAAAACAAACAAGCATTTGCAGGATGTGATTGCTACATTCATGCAGTTGTAAAAAGCAAGACAATATATTAAGTAAGCCAAAGAATTCAGAATACGTTACTCACACTGAGTAACTTAACGGAATACGTTACAAACTACATGTGGGAGGTGATAAGAAATGATAAGAAGACTGAGATTGTGGTGTTCAACAGTGCCCCTGGTGTTGATGAGGTCCACCCCGAGTTCCTGAAGGCTCTGGACATTGTAGGGCTGTCCTGGTTGACACGCCTCTACGATGTTGCATGGAGATCAGGGGCAGTACCCCTGGACTGGCAGACTGGGGTGGTGGTCCCCATCTTTAAGAAGGGGGACCGGAGGGTTTGTTCCAACTACAGGGGGATCACACTCCTCAGCCTCCCTGTGAAAGTCTATGCCAGGGTGCTGGAGAGGAGAGTTTGTCCGCTAGTCGAACCTCGGATACAGGAAGAACAATGCGGTTTTCGTCCTGGTCGCGGAACACTGGACCAGCTCTTTATCCTCTCGAGGATACTTGAGGGTGCATGGGAGTTTGCCCAACCAGTCTACATGTGTTTTGTGGACTTGGAGAAGGCATTCGACCGTGTCCCTCGGGGTGTCCTGTGGGAGGTGCTGCGGGAGTATGGGGTGTCTGGCCCATTGCTACAGACCATTCGATCCCTATACAACCGTTGCAAGAGCTTGGTTCACATTGCCGGCAATAAGTCGGACTCGTTCCCAGTGGGTGATGGGCTCCGCCAGCGCTGCCCTTTGTCACCAATTCTGTTCATAATTTTTATGGACAGGATTTCTAGGCGCAGCCAAGTGGCGGAGGGCTTTCACTTGGGTGGCCTCAGAATCTCATCTCTGCTTTTCCCGGATGATGTGGTTCTGTTGGCTTCATCGGGTGAGGGCCTCCAGCTCACACTGGAATGGTTCGCAGCCGAGTGTGAAGCAGCAGGAATGAGGATCAGCACCTCCAAATCTGAGGCCATGGTTCTCAGCCGGAAAAGGGTGGAGTGCCCACTCCGGGTCGGGATGAGTTCCTGCCCCAAGTGGAGGAGTTCAAGTATCTCAGGGTCTTGTTCGCGAGTGATGGGAGAAGGGAGCCGGAGATCGACAGACGGATTGGTGCTGCGGCTGCAGTGATGCGGACGCTGCACTGGTCCGTCGTGGTGAAGAGGGAGCTGAGTGTAAAAGCGAAGCTCTCAATTTACTGGTCGATCTATGTCCCTACCCTCACCTATGGCCACGAGCTTTGGGTAGTGACCGAAAGGACGAGATCGCGGATACAAGCGGCGGAAATGAGCTTCCTCTGAAGGGTGACTGGCCTCTCCCTTAGAGATAGGGTGAGAAGTTCAGCCATCCGGAAGGGGCTCAGAGTAGAGCAGCTGCTGCTCCACATCGAAAGGAGCCAGCTGTGGTGGTTCAGGCATCTGACAAGGATGCCTCCTGGGCACCTCCTGGGTGAGGTGTTCCGGGCATGTCACACAAGGAGGAGGCCCCGGGGCAGACCCAGGACACGCTGGAGAGATTATATCTCTCGGCTGTCCTGGGAACGCCTTCGTGTTCCCCCGGATAAGCTGGAGGAGGTGGCTGGGGAGAGGGAGGTCTGGGTTCTCTGCTGCCCCTGCGACACGGGCCCGGATAAAGCGGATGAAGATGGATGGATGGATGGAAGTGTGGAAATACAAACAAGCAAAGAAACAAAGAAACAAAAACTTTACAGTAGGAATAAACACGATTACAACATGGTGCAAAAAATGGATCTGATCCCTACGCAATTTCTAACAATAAAGTAGAAGCACATTTTCATTGGACTCACCAGTTTAACGGTAGCCACCATGGTGTCACAGATTGATCTGTAAACATTTTGAAACCTCAACTTTAGCGCTTAAACTGTCTTTTTGCAACCAAATTATTGAAATTATTTAAAAGCGCTAAGTTATCGGCTAATTGTTAATGGTTTAGATAGCAAGATCAATCCATAAACTGTGCAGGTGCAACACAAACATGCCTGCTAACTAGTGTCTATAGCCACCAGCAGTGTCTATATATATAGCTCCACCTTGCTACATCCAACTTCATATATCAACTTGCACAGTCAAGAGAAAATTATGAGCTCTAAAAATAAAACTGTGTTCACAGAACTCACAGTGAATAGCTTTTATTTCATGAGTACACAGTTTTAGTATGGAGGAGAGAAGGGATATCCAACACAACACACATCACAAATGTTTAGATCTTTAAAGGTTAAGAACAGCTCCTTCAGCTGCCACAAGTCACTGACTGAGTTTCACTAAAGATTGATTCTTGGCACCTAATGTATGAAATTGCAGCGGTTGGGTCAATGATGGAAAAATGTCAAGAATCGATTTTGTGAGGTTTTCTGATCTCAGATAATATGAAACTGTTGAGGTTAGACTGTTTAGGCCTCGTGCCAGAGGGGAAGAAAACACCTTTTATGAGTCAGTCTGAAGGCTGCTCTCTGCTTGTCTTTATGATTTAGAAGTGGAGTTTGTTTTGACTTTATGAAGAGCAACAGCTCTGTCCTTCTTTGAGGAAGGGCACGAAGACAGAAGAAAACATTTGCTGGCAGTTGGATTTTTAATGCTGTAGAAATGCAGATTCCAATTTGTGTGATGAATTTCCTCTCAAAACAAATATTTTGTACTTGCAGTATGGTCCTGACTGTCTGTGTGTGCCTGCCTGCATCTTTATGCATGTGTTAATATGGATTTGAGTGTCTAATTGGATTTATGATGTGGTGCTGAGCGAAACGGTGCCATCTACATGAGTGACGTCTGCGATCGGGACTGGGTTTTGGACCCAGCTTCCTCCCACAGCCCATCTGCACCTCTCATCTGCTCCAAAAGCCATTATAATCCCACCAATCCCACAGCCTCTCACCACGACTCCCTCCTTTCTGGCAGCTCTGCTCTACACATTAGGATTTGGAACTGGGCTGGAGGCTCCTCTTTCCCCCCATTACCATCTCTGAGAAAGCTGATTCTCCTGTCAGTGTGCCTTTTCCTCATCATCAGTGGAAAATGCATTAGAAGCTCAACCACCAGGGCTGAGGGACATGGCTTAGGGGAGGTGGGAGGTAATTCAGTTACAGGCAAGAGTTTGTTTTTATTGGTCCTTGGGGGCCTATTTTTGCTCTTGTCTTTACTCATGTGGTATTATGAAAAAAAAAGGGGGAAAGAAACAACACCCAAGCAGTGGAGCAAAGTTGCTGATTTGTTTGCAGAAAATGTGGCCTCACGCAACTGATAGCAGGTGGATTCTGGTTGAACAAGCTTATTTTAAACCAAAAAGCCATAAATTGGACTTTTTAGTTTATATATGTATATAGTTTAGCATTTATGTAATCGGACACCTTTGTTCTTGCTAGCATGGGGTTACATTTACTTAATTTTTTGACAGATTTTAATGCAGCATACTTTCATGTCATTTAGGGAGGTAGGTCAAAACTTTTGCTCAATTTAATACACCAGTTTTATGCTTGATTTGGTCTGCTGATCCTAAGCCAGCCGTGTCTCTCTGTTTTCACAAAGCCGTGCTCCTCTGCCACACCCTCCTCTGACTTTTAAAGCTAGCAGGTTTGCCAACATGTTGGTCTGACATCAGTCCATTATTTTTGAGCCTGTAAAAATTGACGGACTAAAATCAATTGCTTATTTCCTAACAATTAATGCAATATGTTCATTAAATGTCTCAAATTAAAGCTGAAAGCATGCACTTTAGCCACATTGTGATTGCCTCATTGAAAATCCATTATAGTGGAATATAGAGGCAAAGCTATTAAAATTGTGTCACTGCCCAATTTCTTATGGACCTGACTGTGAGTATTGTTTTTTGGCTACACAGACCACCTGTGTTCTTGAATTGGTCCTAAAATGTCTTCGAGCACACAATTTAATCTTAATCAGCCTCCAGCAAAGTAGAGGCTTTTATTTTCATCCTAGCGCTGCAGGATTATTCCATCCCTCGCAGAAAAATACAGAGCAGGCCAGCTGCAGTATTATTTCTTGGTATTCTGGTTTATTTAGCACTTGCGGTGTCCTGTTCTATGAGTGCGGACCTCTCATGCCATCTGTTCAATAATGTCAGTTCAGAGCTGTGTGGGACTGCCTGCTCGACCAGGCTTACCCTCATTTAACAAGCTGCCTCTTCGCTCTCAGGAACTGTCTACAGCAAATCACAAATTCACAGTCATCCCAGTGGAAGGCACAGGTATTCATTGTGCTTAATGTGCTCAATCCCTGAGACTGCTTTTTGGTTGCATCATGGCAAAGGTTTGTTTATAAGGCTGTGAAGATGGCAATGGCCAGTGCAGCTAAAGATAATCAGAAAATTAGGTGACCAGAGTTTATTAGTGCATTTTAAAGAACATCTTTACACTAAATTCACCTATTGGTTAATGAATTGGACAAGAAACAGGGTAACTATGTGCGAATGCTGTTTGTTGATTACAGTTCAGCGTTTAACACAGTAGTGCCCTGCAGACTGTTCACAAAGCTGAGGGATCTGGGACTTAACAGCCGTCTGTGTGCATGGGTGTTGGACTTCCTCACTGGCAGAACTCAGGTGGTGAGGGTGGGCAGGTGCTTCTCCAACAGCATCACCATCAACACAGGAGCACCTCAGGGATGTGTCCTCT
>NW_005187549.1:447893-448902 GCF_000239375.1 Pundamilia nyererei | reverse complement strand
GACAGAGTGGCCTCAGCAATGAGCCTAACATGCCACTGTATGCACGATCTATATGTGCTATATATGCTGAAAATAGGTATTTTCAGTTTATTTATGCATATGAAGGTTATCAGTGCTATCGAACTAGGAGCAGAAATCTCTTAAAACATATGAGCTACAGCAACAGCAGCAGAACAAAGCAGCAAAAGACCAATGAGAAAGGAAATATGTATGATGAAATATGCAAATGCTGCAATCTGTGCACAAAAACAAAAATGACAAACTGCAAGACATTGAGATCTAAAGTCCACTCTGTTGCTCTTTAACTGCAAAATAAGCAGCTTGTGCCCCCAGCCTGTTTGGACTCTAACATATTATACTAATTTAAAACCCAGTCAAAAAAAGCAGTAGCTCGATGTCTGAGGAAAAACAGCCCTGACCACCGGGGATGAGGGATTTTAATTTAGTATATTTCTTTCCACATACTGTGGTGGTTATGGCAACACAAAATGTCACAAGTGATGCTTACCATGCAAACAGAAACTACTTCAGACTACATGTTTGTACTATAAATATATGTTTAGAAACTGTGATCTAGATTCTTTGAACACATTCAATGCTTAATAATTTGTAGAGTTGCTTTTGAACCCTAAAATGTAATCTTTTAGGTTTTCTGCAAATAAATTGTTTTGTAGATATATATGTATATGACCAATATGTTAATGTGGTTACATCTGAACATGCTCAGATACTTGCAATACCATGTGAAAAGAAATCACAGTTTTAAATTAACACCATGAGAGTTGTTCTCTCTTTTATCACATGTCTATTAAAGAGCCGTGAGGGGACTGTTGTTGTGATTTGACGCTATATAAATAAAATTGTATTGAATTAAATTGGATTTGACTAAGCTTGTGATTGTGCCCCTAAAGCTAACTGTCATGGTCCTGGGTCGGTGACCCAGCGCTTTTAGTTTGTTATCATTTTCTAGATGATTGTTTAAGTTCTGTGTTATTTTCGATCTGCCTCT
>NW_005187549.1:405871-416611 GCF_000239375.1 Pundamilia nyererei | reverse complement strand
GGTGGGAGACACAGCTGGGAGTGATTAACATGACGAGACCAGGGAGGCAAACTGAAAACACTCACATAAGACGCAGACCTTCACAATAAAACAGGAACACACGGGGGGGAACAGGGTAAACACCAATTAGAGAACAGAACCAAAATCGCGAAGAGAAAACACAAAACGCTGGGTCAAAAGGACCCAGGATCATGACACTGCCAGCCAACCACAGACCATTAGAAATTCTTTATTTCCTCAAAGAGGAAACAAATATTTTAAATTTGCCTTCTACTCAATGCAAATGCTGCATTTTATGCTTACAAAATAATCAGTAAAATCATTAAAGAATTTTTTTTAACAGCACACTACTGCAAACTTAAGATCTGATGAAGTTATGATGGATTCAAAAGCCCACAAATACCATCCCAAAATGATGCTGTCTGCTTTTCCTTTGACTCACACAGTCCCATGCGAAATGTGTTTTCCAAATGTAGCTACCCATATGGAAAAGATATATAAATCTTATAAAGTTTGTATCTGTCTTGTGTGAAACTTGTATGAAAAGCATACAAGAGTGAAAACAGATATAAGATCCCTTGAAAAATTATATAATGAAACTTGTATGTTTTGGATACTTACTAAAACAATATATGAAAGTAATGCGAAAGTGGCCACTTTCATGAGTAATCACATATAAGTTTTTACTATTTCTTTTCCGTATGGGTACTAAAAAGATATATATGCATATGCGCCTCAAATGATCGACAGATGTTAAATTAAGTGTAACCTTGGGCCTTGAAGTAGAAGTTCTTGTGAACAAATAAAAAATGTTCGACAGCTGATCCTTCCTGGGTGGACAAGATGAAAATGTGTTACATGGTGGCATAGGAAAGCCACTGAAGATAAGGCTGAATTGCCAGCAAAGTACGTCAGTAAGTTCAGGTGCTGTGGGTTTTGTGATTTTGCAGATCGTATTAGCATAAAAAAAAGCCATAAAACACAGTAAAGGAAGGGCAGAATCTAATAAAGCTCTTTCAAGACGGTGCATGTAAATCTCTAGGCCTTTCTTCCCAGTTTCTATATGAGGCTTTCTCTCAGCAGCTGCTGTTGTAAATCCACAGCTGGAGCCAAAGTCCAGCTGCCACTGTGAGAAGCCCACTCATATCTCTCCTATCTCCTGAATTTGTCTTGCAAGCTTAGTGGCGTTCGACAAACCGTGGCTTCCTCATTTGTTTTCTCTGAAAAGAAGTGAAAAGTTATAAATGTTTCCTCGGTCCAGCAGTGATAACTTGCCATGGTGTGTCACGAGTGTCAGAAACAAAACAAAACAGAAATGAGGTTTGTTGGTTCAGGGGAAAATATAAAATCCAAACAATAGCATGTCATTTTGAATGAGGTGTGAGTGCATTTTAGAATAGCAGTGCACCCAAGTCAAGTAATATATATGTCTAAAAGGTCTTCAGAAGATTGTAATAAATTCTCATTTCTGCATCCATATTTCCTTTGGTCAGTGCAGCAAAATTAATGCCATGGCAACAGGCATTAATATTATGCATATTAATACATTATTCTTTCTGATTTAAACAGAAATGCTAATAGCAGTCAACATTTCTATCCACATACAAGAGTTGAATGTAATGTTGTATTGTTAGCACATTACATTTTTTGGCAACACTTTTACATAATGCATTTAAGTAATAAATAATTATATTGCAATTACAATAATGCTGTGAATTCCATTGTGAATGTGCTTTTATCTGCACAAGAAGCTGTTAGAAAGAAAAAGTACATTAAAAATGCTTTTTTGTTTCTCTCAAACAGCTGATTTTAGTTTGTTTGCAAGGAGGGGTAAAATACTGACATTCTACAATGTTTGGGAAGAGTAATATGCATATTACCTTTATTTCTATTGCATGAAAGGACACCAATGTGAGGTTAAAGTGCGAGTAGCACAAATGCAGGAAAATTATGCTACCTTCACCAAAGAATTACAGTGGCGATCGCTCTGAAGTGTCTTTACGCTGGTTTTAAGAATTTCTGTCAGCTTTATGCTCACTACAGAAGAGATATTGTTTTTGTGGGACTGTAGACTAAGGGGGGGGGGAATGGTGTTTGGTATCCTGCCCAGGAATACTTTAGGACATGGAGTGGATGAGTCAGGGATTGATCCGCCAACCTTCTAATTTTCGTCTTATTTTTTTTTTAAAAAGGTGAATGACATGCTGTCGGGCATGTACATTAAAACATCATTTAAAAACTACATTTTGCATGTACTCTGGTTATCTTCTGTTAACATTTGCATAAACTTTTGTACAACAGTATAGTTGAAAAGACCACACTGTCCAGTAACAGTTAAAACTGTCGTTAGGCTAATGCAATGGAAAATGAATGATCGGTTGTGAAATACCATCACACTTCAAACATTAAAAAATTGCAGTGTCATATTCCATTAACTAAAAGTATAAGTGGTGTCCTGAGAAACCAAAATGATTTTTAAAAAGTCCTTGAATTATTTTCTATAATATTTCCAGGTCTATGCTATGTAAACATAGCAAAAAAGGGTTGGCATGCTGTACTTTGCACTGGCCACTTTCGATACAAAAGTCTGGATAGATGTGAGGGGCCTAGAGTGGGATATAAAGGAGCAGACAGGTCTTCTGGCCCAGAAACATCAATTCAAACTTTTAAAAGCCATAAATGGCATACTATATTAGGATGCAATATATGTTGTCACTGGTTTCAAAAAGCACTATCTGCATCATTTGAAGTAGCATCCATTTTAACTTGTTTATGAAAAAAGTTATGGAAGTGTATGTGGAAAGCAAGTGGATGAGCCACAGAAGTTTTCATCTGTAGTTCAACAACCATGTGTGGTGCTGTGGAGGCACTTAATTTTTCATTTTAATTTTGTTCCTTTTTACTGGGTCTTTGATGTCAAACATTAATATATAACATATTTGGCAGCTAAAGAGCAAAGTGAGTCTCATAAAGTTGGTGGACTTGCCGAAAAAGATAAAAGAAAAATAGTTGTTGAACTTGTACCAATGGAGCCATAAACATGAGAAATGCTCAGGTTGTCCTTTGTCTGCTTCAGGTGTAAATATGTAACAGATTGTAAATTTACCTCAGCTGTATTAATACTAAGTGAGTGCTGCGTTTACGGCACATTTTTATTCTTTTGCTGCCCCAAGTTGTCAAAAACACTGTGGGTTTTGCACTTCAACAAGATGCTCCTAATGTTAATGGAGGAGCTACACAGTAAGAGCACGCACACTGTTAGAAGATTGTTTGCTAGTTAGCAATCATATGAAACTGTGTTGACCTAATAAGTCAATATGTTTAAATAATTAGTCTTTAGTTTTTGTTATTGTCATTTTGTACAAAAGGTAATATGAACACACTTCACCGAAGCTATAATAATTTTATGTCTTGTGCACATTCTACAGGTCAGCTGTTACGCACAAATTTCAGATTTGTAGATAGGAGTAGTCTGAGATAAAGCCATCCTGGAGTCTGCACTCCACCCAAGTTGTCAGATTTACTGAGAGAATAGCTGCCTCATCCCAAAAGTCCACACAGTCCACATTTATTTTTAACAGAAGAGTTTGCCCATAAGTCAAAAATGTTAATTCTTCTGCAGCTGCCTCTCATTGATCTGAATTATCGTTCTGTTTCCAGAATGAAACGTGTAAAACCTGTATTTAGCCTGTATTATTTTACTCACTAATTTGTGTTGCACTTTGTCGATTGCATCGGTCATTACTGAAATGATCTGATTAGTAAACTCAACTGCTCCCCTGCGAAACTGTAAACTCCCATCTGTGGGTTTTTGTGATTGTGGCATCAACCTGCCCTGATTAATAAAAAGAGTGTGATTAACAGACAATAAAAAAACTTGCTGCTTGTAGCCATGAAGCACAACAACAAAGACCATTGGAGTGGTAGCTAATGGGAAGGAAACTGAGTATTAATCATTTCCACAACGGCTATGTACAGCTTTACATCAAAAGGATGAAAGAGGTAATTAAGAGAATCTCATGTTGGAGTATTTACTGAATCAGAAATGGATCGATCTCATGCTTTAGGAAACCCATTTGGATGCTAAACTTCAGTAAAACATTATTTAAATCCAGAGAGCCAGTCACCCATTTACCAGAGCTGCTCCATGCTGTAAATCAGTTTGATGTTTCATAACAGAGTCTATAGTGTGTTTGGCAAAGAGCTGTTGTTCCCCTTTTCCTTCTGTGAAATGCACTAATTTATCATTTATTGGTGACTGTAATGTGTTTGATCTGATTCCCCTCTCGAAGTTAAAAGCTTCCAGAGCTTAAAAGGTTTTTGCAAGAGAACTATGAAAAGAAATCACATGGTGTTTCCCACTATTTTTGGTCTACATGCATAAAAGCATGCCCCAATGAAGAACATATTTCTCTTTAATTGCAACAGTGTACAACCTGTGCGTCCATCAGCTGTGGCACTATAAGACCTCGTTGGTAAAAGCACACAATATGCTAACCATTTCTCTAAAGTCACAAATAAGGCAACACAAATCTACACTTTATCAACAGTTGTGAGAATGACCTTTAGAGATACACAAATCATATTATAACTTCAAAGGCTTGATCAAGAGTCATGAATCATTTATAAGTCCTCGCCATTCTACATAAATGATGCCAGAAAATGTGCAGCAGTCATCTGTGTGCGCCAGACTCAAATCCAATCCTATTCCAGAATACATATGAATAAGTCTGCAATAAAATGTGTTAATAGATGCAAACTGCCTACAGCTTTTTGTTGCTGAAGCCACAAAGCTTTAGGCATCATGAGATGAGAAATATTTAATTTAGATTTTCTATAGCGACAATGCCCTGCATTACCAAGTACAGCAAAGGGGATGTTTTGAGTAATTAAACAACCAAAGTGAAAGTTGGCTAAATGATAAAAAAAAACACTGTACAATTATATCCCTCAGAGGAATGCCATAACTTTAAGCAAGCAAAACTATTTCATTGACCTCTGAGTCTTTTTATTGATTGATGAGTGGATTTAGAACAAATTAAAATTCAGCTCTCATCTCCCTTTTAATAACAAAGATGTGTGTTTTGGTTATGCTCTTTCTGCATTCTGACTTTATTAGTGAAGACATTTTATTCAAAGGCTCCTTTTTGGCACAGTGAATGGATTTATTTGCATTCTTTGGTCTTACACAACTTAATCAGAAGCAAACTAAAAGGATGCGAGGCTGGAGCAAAGCTGTTTTCAGTGTTGCTGTCTCAGGGAGCACATTCACCTCTGAACCCAATTACTTTATCAAAACGCTTATTGAGGTTTGATCAGGGAAATAGTAGATGCATGACAGAGCAAAGTTACAAGGATTTTAATTCTGTGCTTGTTGAAAACAAATTTTAAACGGACCTGAAACATAATGTGTGGTCAGCTCAGCAGAAAACCATATTTATGTGTAATGTAAGCATCTTTATTACTGAAGGTTCATTTGGCAGCCATAACATTGATCTCAAAATGTGAAAAATGTGGGTTTAATACAGAGTGACTGTGAGAATTCAAGCTTCATGTGCCCAGCTGTCTCCCATAAGATGAATGGCAGGGCCACTGTCTCGAGTGAGCTCTTCATACTTTGATCTGATTATGTCAGGTATTTTGTGTAAAACAAAACAATATGCTTCCTCATAATCTGAACTGCAAGACAGTCTTTATGAGAATTTGTTCATCACCCAGCTTGTTTACAGTGGTGGAAATGCAAGAAGAGCTGACAGCACAGTGATATCACAAAACATTACCTGCATTATTATCTTTGTGCTATAATGTGGCAATTCTCCGATACTTTTAAATCTAAAACAGGGGAAAAGTCAGAATTATGTATTTTTTCACTGCTTTAATGAAATTCTATGTTATTATAAATAAGTTATAAATAGCTACAAAAAGTCACGACATATTTCAAAATGGTGAGGAAATATATTTAAATGGCTCACGTACTGATAACATATCTCAAAAGAACGAGTGCAAACCTCTGCCAACGCAGCTCACACACTGGGCAGCATTTACTTTTTCAGGGAATAGTATTGTATTTTTTTTATATTTTCTTTTTGTTGTTTTTGTTCAAAATGTAGACTTGTTCTTTCAGTCACTACCCAAGGCTCATTTTCTAGACTGTGCAGTCTACGTGTAAGAATTGATGACCCACCATTTTAACAGTTTAGTGGTTCAACCTTTACTTGTATGGAGGGCAAACTAATGTCTGCTGATTGTAAACCTCTGAAGCCTTTCACATCAATATTTTAAGGTCAACATTTTAATTGGGTCCTCTGTAATATTTAGAGCAACAGTCTGTTTGCTGTTTATATTTGCAGAGGAGTAATCACTAATGTAACGTGCCTTTTGAAAGGACGTATCTAATTAAATGTATTGTATATAATAATGCACAAAAAAAAAAGTCTTGAAAACAGTCAAGCCATTTTACACAGATAACTTTCTCACTCTATTTATTATTTAGCAGCTTCCCTAAACTTTCCACTTAAAGAGCATCAGGATATAATGTTTATCAAATGCATACACAAACAGTTTATAGTCCTATAAGGTTGTGGTAATAAATGGCCAGACTGCATTGAAAAAAAAATTGTAATGACTGCTGGTTTACGTGTTTGTACAACTCCTCTTTGAATCCACCTGCATATACACAATGAGAACACACTGGCTATATTTCTGTGAATAACAGTTTCTCCTCATGTCCAAACGCTCAACACAAATGACAAAAAATGAACGAAAAGGTGAAAACAAAACCCGAGTAAAAAAGTAAAAAAAGCTTAGCTACCAGGTTTTACTTTTAAATAGGGGATCCACATAATGTTTGTACATGCACAACACAATTAAGTTGTATTCAGTTTTATTTCTATAGTGCCAAATCAGAACAATACTCAAGAATATATCTAACAATTTATATGTATTTTCATATTGATGGTTATTCATTAACCTTTTAAAACCCCAACAATCAGACAACCTCTACAAGCAAGTACTTGGCAACAGTGGGGAGGAAAAACTTACTTATTACTGGAAGAAACCTCTGGCAAGGAGGTGGAGCCATCTGCTGCAACCACCTGGGGGAGAGGAGGATAAAGCTTAATAATAACTAGTGATTAAATGCAAAGTTTAAACCTTTCTTAGGAGGATTCAGGGTCTCTTGATCCAGCCCTAACGATAAACTTAAAAGTTAAATGCAGACGGCGTGTCTGTTGTCCCAAATCTCAACTGGGAGCTGGTTCCACAGAGGAGGGGCTTGAACACCTATGAAACACCCTGCCTCTTATTTTTAAAAACTTTAGAAGCAACAAGTAAGCCTGTGTGGTGTGAATGAGTCCACGGGTCACGGTTTCGAGCCATTTTTTATTGACTTGCATCACACCACACCACAACAACCCCCGAGTCCCCGTGTTTTAACACAGCGGGTGTGACTGTGGATTCCGTGCAGACGCACCTGCACGGCACCGCAAACCACGCCCCACCACAGCCTGGAGTCCAAAAGTGAAGTTTTCCTTATTCGGGTGATGCGGTACTATGAGATAAGATAAATATTCGAGACGTTGTATGTGCGGAGAAGGATTTTGAATCAGATTGTGGATTTAACAGAGAGGCATTTGTGCTTACATTCATCAGTAAATATTATTAATTACAATGATTAAGTAAAAAGTGCTCTCTGCTTAGGTGTTTAGGGTTGAAAAACCCCCAAAACATTTAAGTACCAGAAATATTTTCTTTTTGATTCATATATTTTTCCTTCAGATCAGAGATCAGAAAATCATTAGATGTGTTACATTGTTAGCAGCTAATGTAGCCTCAAGCAGGTATGAGGCTCGGACAGCAAAGGTCTGCTAATGTATCCTTTTATACACAGTAAAACTTACACCCTGTTTTCAACTCATCAGATCTGACTTGGCATCAAAGATCACAAAAATCACAGCGTTAAATGTTAACTGAACTGGATTTTGTTGTGTTTGACACCGATGTGTCCATCTGGCCAACTCTTCCCTACTTTTTAATGCTTCTACAGTACAGCAGGTCAAAGATAAATGGTGTTATGATAAGTGAGAAAAGAAGTGTAATAATCAGAGCTGCTTGCTGTTTATAAGCTCTGGTTAAACTAGTCATCTGTTCATAGCCAGTCATTCTGTTCAACAGAACGTTTATACTGATGCATCTTTCACAGGCAAGTTTATCGACACACAATTTCCTTTGACCACATGAGATGGATTATAATTTTTGAGAAAATTTAAATGGGAGCTAAAATACATGTTTAAAATAAAGATATTTCCTACTGTTGTTTGTTTTATTTTCAAGGTAGAATCTTGAAAATAAAGGTTGTGCTAGAGACACAACTTCACTCCAACAACTTGATATCTGAGCGGACAGAGCTGTGTCACTTCGAATCAAATAGGGGGCATCTCAGCCAGTCATCAGTTCAGAAAATAATCCCTCCTGTGTATCCATGCATGAAATGGACCACTCATCCATGCATTAAAGGTTTCTATCTGACATTGACAGTGTGTACCTAGTTGATTATGTAGTCACATAAGAGTTCAGTGTCCACGTCATTTTTGATTTTCAGTGCTCACAATGGAGGGAGTGCAGAGGTCTCTAGATCATCTTAGTGTGGCAACAACACTAGGAAGAGTTGCTGGATGCATGCATTACAGTGCATCACAAGGATAAGGTAAATATCTGTCTATCTAGACGAACACACACATATACACAAGATTCAGTCCCAAATCTTTCTTTATGTAATGTATAAAGGTACAGAGTATCTATTCTTTTATCATTCACTAATGCACTGTATCTGTCTTTCTTTTGTAATCTTTATGACAACTCGAAGTGTTATTAATGTGAACCAGCAGGTTGAAACTCAAGACAGACAGAGTTCATTTCAGTGAATTAAATTTCATTTCATTCATCCATTTGCTTCCGTTTATCCTTTTTCAGGGTCTTTGGACTATGGGAGGACGCAGAAGGCCAGAGGACCCAGCGAGAAAATGACTCCAGCCCCAGACACCTGCCTGATGAATTGAACTCAGGACGTTCTTGCTATGAGGCAACAGTGCTAACCACCGTGCCACTGTGCTGTCTGGTTTCATTCCATTCAAAGGAAATAGTTCAAAATAAATTTTGTGTATGATCAACACAAATCATCCTGCATATTGGTCATTATAATCCAGGAGAAGTGGTGAAATGTGTTTTTGACCCAAAGACAGCCCTAGGGGATTGGTAGGTGTGGATGGCGCGGTTCATCTATGTAAATTGTACCTATAGGGATGCAAATGTGCCTTCATTTCAGTCTAACTGTGTCCCTGCACACTACACAGAAGATATTTCATATTAGGTGCTCTTCTAAACTATTTAGCTTTAAGTGGAAGTAGGTCCTCTCCAAAAAAGAGAATGTGCTGCATGATTGTTTTTTATTTAACATGGAGGATCGCTAAAATTGCACTTGTGAGATTATTTAAAGACTGCTTCAATAATAAACACAATGCTATGACACTGTGAATAACATTTTTATGTATATACATTTATACATATATTGGAAGACAAGACAAGATTTTGAAACATATGCTGCTGTGATACATGCAGGTAAAAACTGACAAATTCAAATTCAAGGAAATGGAATAGATAACTACAAGGGAAAAATGCTAATCAAATTTACAAGGGTTCAGCTGAAACATCTGTTAGGAGTAATAAGGCCACAACAGAGATAACAGACTTTAGTTGTACAGTACTGTACTGTACTTTAATGACTCCTATATGCTATGTTGCACTAATGGATGAACATGCTTTTTTTTTATCTGAAAAAGAAGCACAACTCTATCTTCTTTTTATTTTGTTGCCCTTAAAACATATGAGTGAAATGGCAAGATGAGAAGCCTGGGGAGAATTTTGACAAAGACTCAGAGCAGAGCTAATGGGCCATTAAGCAGAAAAGGCTGCTTTTGATGTGACTGAAGGAGGAAGGAGAGAAACATGCAAGTGCCGCGGAGAACAGAAGCATAAGAGAGAGAAAGGAGAAGGTGAAAACAATACCGCAGAGCAATCATTTCCTCAACATCCTCTGCTTATGGATCAGGTTCACAGTACAAAGAGTGACTAGGATCTCTGCTGACACTCCATGTGTTTAAAATCTTGTTATCTGCTCTACAGTTTTGATATGCTGATGAGCTTTCACTGAGCTCATGCACGTTTTGAGTAGTAGAGTTGTGTTCCTGAAGTGACACTGTTTAAAACGGTTTTGTAAAAAGCCTTGATAATTTTGTAATTATCATAGCCATATTAACACCCAAGTATGGCATATATTAACACTAGCGTTGTACCAAGAGTGAGTTAACTCGTGTGTGAGAAACACTGGCACATTTAGGCCAGTATATGTATTTTTAAGTCTATTAGAGGCTTGATAGTGTTGTGGAAGTTTTCCATTTAAATAAAGCCTGCAGATGAGCGGTGAGCGGTAGCTAACATTCTTTAATCAAAACACACAAAGAGCAGACAACCAAGCTTGTGGAGAGCCTACATGACCACGGGGAAGACGGTCAGCAGAGTCTCCCTGAGCCTAGCATGGCTCTCAGTTAAATACCTTCTTCAGGAACAAAAGGCAGTACACATACCTTAAGGTTCAATTCAATTCAATTTTATTTATATAGCGCCAAATCACAACATAAGTCGCCTCAAGGCGCTTCATAGATACAGAGAAAAAAACCCAACAAT
>NW_005187549.1:384296-403131 GCF_000239375.1 Pundamilia nyererei | reverse complement strand
CTGCTTCCCCCAACTTCCTTACTAGAGCCCCACCATTTGTCTTACTGTATGAGTGTGAGACTTGTTAAAATCCAGTGGCACCAAGGCATCATACAATAAAATAATGTGATTAATACACAAGAAAAAAGAAATTCCTATACAATCGTTAGGCCATTGATACTCTAATGCTTCATATTAGTAGGATTGCTTCAGGTTGCTCATGGTACCATTTATTCTTGTATGGACTGATTAACTAGCTTCCCTCAACAAGATAAAATGCTTTTAGGTAAACTGGTGAAACATGAATTTATTAATAATCATGTATTTGTGACTCATCACAAAGTTCCTTAGTTCCTTTCTTTTTTGTTTTGGCTTAATTAAATTCTGGGTCTGTCACCCAGTGTTTTGAGTTCTTTGGACTTTCAAGCCCTATTATGAAGTTTCTTCGTTGTGTAATGTTGTATTCATTCTCACAGTGTATTTAGTCAAGTATTCCTGGCTCCAGTCAGGTAACCTGCGTCCGAAACTTGCCAGCCACACAGCACTATGTGACAATATTAGCTGATTGTAAAAGTGACACATTACAGTATTTAGTAGAAGGATATCATTAGATCACTGCTTTCTGGTTTGTTGTTCTTTTTTTCTTTAAAAGATTTTAGATACGAATATGAGTTCAATCAATTTCATATTAGTGTTTGATACTTTTTGATACTTCATCTATTGTGACATCTTTTTTAAATCAACCAGTCATTTTAGTAAAAACTAGACAAAAAAACTATCTGAGCTCATATCCTTTTAATGAATGAAAGATGTTAATTATGAACAGATGACAAGTTAAATAAAAAATAGATATTAAGTGAAGTAATGATGTAAATATAGGTGTGGCTTCAGTGTACACCGAATAAATATGACTTATTAAGAGATTTAGTATTGGTTTATTTACTCCAACTAATACTTTTAAAACTCTGATCTCACCTTAGCCTCCCAATACAATATAATTTCTCTGCCTCTATATGTCTGCCTTCCAGCTATGATATAAACCAACTTTATCATCAAGAATCCACCCTTTCTGAGCATTAGGAAGCCAGGAGTATGCCATTTATTGGCATTTTCTTTCATCTTGAGCCTGCATTCCAGACCTTTGATGAGATCTTGACCACACGCAGCTGACATTTACCTGCTTACCTTCATTCACCTGCATTACTGATTTTAGAAATAGATCACCCATTTTTTGTTTGTTTGGGGTTTTTTTCCCCCCAAAATTGTAAATTAATATGTCATTTGAAAAATAAACCAACCTATCAAAAACCCATTATACTGGGAGTCACAATGGTGCTGATTTATCTTTGAGATTACACTGGATTTTTTTCCTTAGAAAAGCTTTTTCATAGCATGTTTGACTTAGTCATATCTAATCACATGGAATGAAATCACATGTGGAACAATACAAGAAAAAGGGAGAGAGGGTATATTTTAAGCAGGGAGGTGAGAGAAGAGCAAAGGCGTGCATCACTGACAGGAAAGGGAAAGATGATAGATTGAACATGAGAAGATAATGAGGAATGAAATACTGTTCAACAAAATGTCATCTCTCAGACATTGGTCAGGGGAGCATTGCTGCCATTTCTCTGAGATTGTTACTATAGATGAATTTCACCTACAAAGACATCAATTCCTTGGTACAGCATTTCATGGATTTTGCAGTGATACAGGCAGCCTTTGAAAAACTGAGCTTTGAAAGCAGGTGTCAGCTCCAATGATGCCCGCTTTGGCATCGTGATGAAGGTTCAATAGGACTGGAGCTCACATGTGTATCCTCAGATCAAGACCGTTTGCTATGAACATTTCTCATTAATGCAGGTATTCAGCTCTCAAAGGTAAAAAAATAAATAAATAAATAAAGCATGTCTGTGGTTTTGTCGTCTTCCTTCACAGCTGCTTATGGTTAAAATTGGTCAGCCTAAACATACAGATAAACCTGCCTCAGTTAAGGTGTTTCAAACATGACTTGGGTTTTCCAGAATACAGCAGAAAAGTTTTTCCATATCTTTGAGAGGCTAAAAAGTACCATTTTTGATCTAAAATGGTAGGTCCTGAAGCTAGTTTTTAAAGGCCAGCTAATGCTTTAGGTCAGCAAGAGGTGCAACAAGCCATCAATTATAGGTAGTAAAAGGAGTTATTTGAGCTATTCCCTTGGGTGACTTTGAAAATCTAACAACACTTTGTACGCACAAGACAAAGTCATCTTGAGGTTGAGGAAGGCGCACAGACAGTTTTTAAAAGCTAAGATGTTTGGTTTTTAAGAGATCATAGCAGAGGTCAAATCACTGTAGCCTGCGGTGGGCCTCTCCACTTATAAAGAGGAAGAAATTACAAGCAAAAATCACTGTCTGACTTCTGAATAAACTGTGGTGCTTCACAAACAGTGTGGAATAACAAGAATAAATACAACGTACTAACATGTCATGTCCTTGTAATATTGTTTATGCCTTTCACCACAAACTTTTTGCAGTACCTTGTAATCTTTGAAAATACATAACATGAATACTTAATTTGCAATTAAACGTCAAGCAAGGCACTCTAAATGCAACTTTTGCTTTTACATTCACAATGAACTAAGTAGCCACAACATCAAAATTCCTCACAGGTGACATGAATAACACTCGGATAAACTTATTCAAATTAAGTACCCTGGCATTCTCTAACTGCAGAGCCTCTTGAAGCAGGACAGTGTGTCCAACCACACTGCAAAATGTATTCAGAAACAACACAAAGAACAAAATGAAAAAGACCAAAGCCAAATTATATTTTAACTCCTACTAAAAATCCTTAAATTGTCAGAATGCCTTCCTGGAATTTATGTTATAAAGTGAAGCTGACAGAAGTGAGCAAATCCTGTGTATTGATTCAGAACATCTGATTGATACCACTACAGTAGCGATATCAGTATGTGTGCTTATTACGCCATATTTCTTCACATGCATTTTTGTAATTTCATATGAACAAAAAACAATACAATCATAAACTAATTATACTGCATTGATTAGACTGATTAGGAGATGGATCAGGCTCAGAGAGGAGTTTGTTCTTTGAGCACTACTCTTACAAGGTGGTGCTTAAGGAACCAACGTTTACAGACACAATCTTAACAAAGCCTTCAATAAAGACATACCGCAAATTTGAACATTTACCAGTTTGAATTAGTTCAATCTGCATGTTACACAAATTACAAAAAAAAAAGTGTGTATACTGACACACATTCTCTCTTGTTATCGTTTTGTGACACAATCTTTAATGGAATTGTAAGATTTCTTTTATAAATGTATGCATAGGTATACGGTTTGTTATAGACAAACGGATAGCAGTGTTGGTCAAGTTACTTGAAAATAGTAATTACTTACTAATTACTTATTACTTCTCCAAGAAAGTAATCCTATTACTTTACTTGTTTTCAAAGGTAATTAGTTACTTTCTTACTTAATTACTTTTAAAAACATGATACACAACCTGAGTAGGTAATAAAGCAATAGACTTTTCAGCCCAATTCTATTTTTTATGAATAATCCATCAAATAAAATCGTCGTCACTCCTAAAACTTCCCGTCTTCCCTAAACAACTAAATGTTGTGTTGCCATATCATTTTTGATTCGTCGACATGGTGTATTTTTCCACCAACACGAAAGTGCTGTTTTTTTTTCTTTGTTTTTTTATTGTTGGTCATAAGCAGAGAGTGCTTGCTAGCGCTGTCCCCAAACATTAAACGTGATGAAACTATTCACGAAAAAACGCTGCAGATATATTGTTTATCATGACTCTGGTTTTACGTGGCCAATCAACACAATTTCAAAACTGGTATATATATCACCTTGTTGCTTTGTCATCTTGAAGTGGTCATGTGATTAGCTTATCACGACTACTTTATTCTTCCTCAGTCAAACAGCAGCACTCATGTGATTGTTTTGCCACCTAGCTACAGGTGTTGTGCCAAAAAACGATCGTCTGCCAGAAAGTGATTGCCACCCGCGGGAACGCGCGCAGCTGCTTAAACATGTAGCGCCCAGATTACTTACAGCTACTTCCGTGCAACTGATATAAGATGCGATAAGCTGAACACAGCTTCAACCGTCTGTTTGTTGAAAAATAGTAACGCAGCCGCACCGCATTTTCTTGTTAGTAACGGTAACAGCGATGTAACGATAGAAATAGTAATTAATTAGATTATTCGTTACTGAAAAAAGTAACGCATGTAAGTAAGGCGTTACTTGTGACGAAGTTATTCCCATCACTGGTAGTAATGCAGCATGCTTACAGGAAAGTAAAAGTAATCTAATTACTTTTTTGCAATTGTAATACCTTACTTTACCCTTTACTCGTACTTGAAAAAACGAAATCGGATTATGCGTTATGTCCCATCTCTTAAAATGTGCATAACATTAGTATATTGTTATAGAATATTGTTGAAGGGACATATAGATTAATGGAAAATGTTGAATGGATGGAGCAGAAAGGGAAATAAAGCATACAGTGTAAATACTGTGAGGCTGCTTTGGCTTTTGTCTCATTTGTCTACCAATCAGAAGGTTGATGCATCCATTCCTGACTCCTCCAGACTGCATATCATCGTATCTGTGAGGAAGACAGTGAATGTGTGTGAATACAACTTACAGTTGAAAGCACTTACTCAGCTTGAGTAGAAATGTGTTATATAAGAAACAGCCCCCTTACCATTTACATGTAAGTATAACAAGGAAAGATTTATAGAGAAATGGATGTATGAAATAGAAATGTTTTGGAAAATTGCTGAATTTAACAGACACTTAATTAATAGATGCTGAGAAAATGGATCAATCAATAGATGTAAAAGGATATAAACATAACTATATAATAAATACAGGGAATATGGATGGATTTGACTGCTACAGAAAATTATTGAATTCACAGACGCATAAAGCTGCATTTATACATGGAAACAGTTTTGGAACAAATGTGGTGATCTATCACTCAATTTTTTATTAAATCTGTCCTACGCGCACACTGTCCTACTCAAGACATCTTAATAGACACAAAGCACTGATCAGTGTTTTTCCTTAAGCCATTCACTTCAACGTAACACAAGATGCAGATGAACAGGCAAACAGTTCATTATTTTTAATCCTTCATCTTACTTTTTGGGGAAATCGTGTTTGCTGAACAATGAAATACATATTAGCACCCAGACAATGGATGTGGTGATTGACAGGATTATATTTAAACAAAGACAGTGGTTAATCACTTCTCTCTGCACGAGGGCACACAGCCCGGTATTTGTTCTCTATCTCTAATTAAACAGAATTACATTCCATAACACACTGTAAAAGCCGGGGCGCGTGTCAGACCTCAAAACAAACAAGTGCACAAGAACAGAGAAAGAGAAGCTGACAGTCAACAAAATACTAAAAAGTCTGTCATCTGGACTTGTTTATGAGAGACTGGCATGGCTCTGTGTTTGATGCCTATTCAAATGAATCTAGCAACTAATTATTTTTTAAAATTAGGTTTTACCACCACCAATAGTGAGGCACTCTTCTGTGTACCCTACTTCTAATTTAATGATATTTAAATGAAGTGTTATTGAATAGTTTTACCTATTTTTCATGTATTACTGGTCAATATCAATGATTTGATTTGATATCAAGTGGAAAAAAGTATTGCCTAAAACATATTAGTTGTGAAGAATGTGGGAAAACACTTAGAGTTTCAATTAAATTTAGAGTTTATTGCAATGCATGCAACTATTGCACACTTAAATACATGTTATTATTATTAAATACTACATTTTCATAATTGCTGATGCCAACTCTGCAGATTTCCTCAATCAATGACACAGCTTCTGTAGTGGAAGCAGAGTCTGGGGATGAAGGGAATGATTTACGCATCACTGGGGGTGGTCATCAAGCTGGCTCCTTAGAGGAAAGGTTCCTGGGGTGGATGAGATTCCAAGGTTCTAGATGTTTTAGGGTTGTCATGGTTCACTTGCCTCTGCAAAATTGGGGCCACTGCCTCTGATAAAATTGAATTGAATTGAATTAAAGGCGTTCCAACTTCAGTGGAATCACTCTTCTCAGCCTCTCTCAAAAGGTCTATTCCAAAGTGCTGGTGAGGAGTTCATCTGTCATTCAAACTTTAGCTTCTGGATGAACTATGGTGTTTTCACCCTAGTTGTGGTGTTCCAGGATCAGCTCTTTATCCTGTTGAGGATATTTCAGGGTACATGGGAGTTTGCCAGTTTACAGTTTGCGATATTTGGATCTGGTCCCTCCTGCATCCCCGGGGTAGTACAGGATATCGGGCCTGTTGTTACAAGTTATCTGGTTCCTGTACCATTGTGAGAGCTAAGTCTGCATTACTGGCAATGAATCAGACTCACTGATGTTGACTTTTAATGAACAGAATTTCTAGGCACAGTCAAGTGGTTGAAGGTGACTGGTTTGGTGGCTGCAGGCTCTTAATTCTTCATTTACAGTAACAAATGAAGCTAACCCCATGCATGACTTTGGAACTGTGGGAGGAAGCTGGAATACTTAGAGAAAACACTACAGAACAACACACAGAAAGGCCCGAGGCTGGATTTGAAGCTAGGGCTTTTGCTATGAGGCAAGAGGCCTAACCTAACCACCACTGTGAATCATATTCTACTGTTCTATATATTGCCAAAAACAAAACTGAGGTAATAGTCTTTGGCGCCAAAGAAAAACGATTACAGGTCACCAGAGAACTTCAATCTATACATCTAAAAACCACAAACCAGGCGAGAAATTTGGGTGTAGTGATGGATGCAGACCTAAACTTAGAAAAACACATTAAGACAATAACAAAGTCAGCTTACTATCACCTCAAGAATATATCAAGGATAAAAGATCTGATGTCTCAACAGGACCTGGAAAAACTAGTCCATGCATTCATCTTTAGTAGGCTTGATTACTGTAACAGCATCTTTACAGGTCTACCTAAAAAAAACAGTCAGACAACTACAGCTCATTCAGAACTCTGCTGCTCGAGTCCTCACTAAGACCAAAAAAGTGGACCACATCAGTCCAGCTCTGAGGTCCTTACACTGGCTGCCTGTCCGTCAGAGAATAGACTTTAAAGTTCTGATGCTGGCCTATAAAGCTCTGAATGGTTTAGGACCAAAATACATCAATGACCTCCTGACCCAGTATGAACCATCCAGATCCCTCAGGTCATCTGGATCCGGTCTTTTATCAGTTCCCAGAGTCAGAACCAGACACGGAGAAGCTGCATTCAGCTTTTATGCTCCTTATATCTGGAACAAACTCCCAGAAAGCCTCAGATCAGCTGAAACACTCAGTTTATTTAAATCCAGGTTGAAGACTCACCTGTTCTCAGCTGCATTTGAATAAAGCACCAAATCCACACTTTAAGCTTCAATTTCAAAACTTACATTTTAACTACTGATTTTATCTACTGTTCTGATTTTATCTGTTTTGATTTTATATACTGTTGTTTGTTTGTTTGTTTGTTTGTTTGTTTGTTAATTAGTTAGTTAGTTTATTTGCTTGTTTTAATCAATTGTAAATCATGCTTTTTATTTGTTCTTGTTTCTAATGTCTCTGTAAAGCACTTTGAATCACCTTGTTGTTGAATTGTGCTATACAAATAAACTTGCCTTGCCTTGCCACTTCTCTTATATTGAGATAGAATCCAGTCCTGAGTGGGGACTATGTACAGCCTGAAGTAAAAGCCTAAAGGTTCTCAGATGCTCCCACACAGTTAGTTTTTGGAAACTATTTTTCACTTACAGTTGATATTCTCCTCAAAACACAATACTAAATAAAAAAAAGTTGTGAAAAAATTTTCCTTTAGTAAAAGAGCGTTTTTGAAAAAACACAGAGCCATTGATTGATGGTCATGACAATTTGCATTTGCACTAATCGTCAAGCTGACCTCACAGCCCATTTTTAGTCAGTGGTGCCAGTTTATAAGGTTAGGGGAAACCTGCAATTAGCTGAGACGGAAGAAGTCACTTTGATAAGTGACAAACTGTTTCTCCCACTGAAAATAAAATAAAAATTTATTTAATATGTAATATCTGAAAGTTTGCCTTTTTAAATTAGGTTATGAAACATTTTTCAGAATATTAAAATTTTTGGAGATGCAATTGGTAAATCACCTGATACCTCTATAGCCCTTTTCTACTTTCTCAGATCACTTAAAGCACTTTATACAACATGCCTCATTCACCCATTCACATAGGCACCTTTTTCTGTGCTTGAGTGCTTTCTCTTTAACATTGCCACACATTCATACTCCGATGGATGCATCAAAACGCAACTAGGGGTTAGTATCTCCCCCAAGATAACTTGACATGTAGACTGGCGCAGCCAGGGATCAAACCACCAACCTGCTAATTAGTAGTGGACGTGGAGCACCTGAGCTACAAATACATACTAGCATTTGATTTGAATGCATTGTGAGAAGCTGAGATAGTACAGTGTATGGTGGATGATGATGGAAAAACAGACAGGTGAAAAGCTTCTCCACCAGGGTGTCACATGATTAGAGCAGCCCTTTAAATGATAAGGAATGACAGAGCGTCTCAGATAACAAGAAATGATATTCAGCATTGCCATATGTGTCCCCACTCACAGTGATATCGTCCCCCATTCTGCCTCTGATGTACTTTGAATAACCCATTTCCTGCTTTGACTAAGACAATTTGAAGCAAAATATAAGGTACGTTCAGAACATTAACGCTTTGCGAGAATCAATCTATTGGTACTTTTAATACCGCGGCCTCTCATGTCCTTACTTTACTTTCCTGAAAGGATCAGCTGATAGGCTGTCTCCGGTTATTTTATTTCTGCTCAATGCCACAAGGATTCCTGATATGCTCAGTAGAAACTTTCCATCTGTGAATTTTCCACATATTTAAATGTAGTTAACCACACCTGCTTCTCTCCCTATTTTACACTGAATTGCTCAGTACCTCAATACTTAAGTCTTAACTATTGGTGCCGCAGGTCATCTCAGTTCTAGACAAATAGACTGAATATTCAGCAGAAATGTTTTACATCAGATATCCTTAGAGGCTCCCAGATCTTTAAAAAGATATACATTAGAAATAACATTTAAAGAGACTGTATACCTTTGGGCCCATGTGTGAAATTATATTTCCGGATGAATCCATTTTGAGCTGTACAGTTAGCAACACTGTCTGTGAAAAGATAATTACAAGGGTTAGTCGGGATGAAGATGACACTAATGATTAGAATTCATACACTGTAGCTCATGCCAGTTTTACAGAAGACCTTCACATGACTGTCTTTCTGTGTTGTTCTATTATTGATATTACTGCAGTGCTGAAAAGAAAAAGTCAATTAAACTTTCAGGATATTGATCTGGTCAGTTAAGTAGCAAACGAGGTTTTTAATCAGTTTCAGCTGCTTTGGTATTAATGAAATTAACCACAGGTGTACTAGGGGGCAACGACAAGACAACCCTCAAAACAGGGAACGGTTTTACAGGTGGAGGACACTAACAATTGTTCCATCCTCATCTTTTCCTGACTGTTTTTTCACTATTTGCATTTGTCTGGGTTCAGTGTTACTACTGGTAGCATGAGCTGATATCTGAACCCTACAGCAGTTGCACAGTTTGTCTTACTCCTGTAAGCTGGCACATAAATACCGCACATGAAAACTTGCCAGACAGTTTGCTGTGTGTTCCAGCCTCAAGAGCATGGAAAGGTTTTAGGATCTTCAAGATTTATGAATCAAGCGTAAGCACACCATTGGCAAATATACTGAAACTAAAATCAGGCATAAATACAAACATGTTTTTACATAAAATGTCGCAGAGTAACAAATAAAGTAGGCACCAACATGAAAAATCACCAATTTTGTAGTGGGAGTCTTGTGAAGAGGAAATATCTATTACAAAATCAGTTGTTCTGTATGTTGATGATAAAAAATATATTATGTATGTATGTGTGTAATATGTATTTTGAAATATACTAATAATTTAAAACAAAATGAAAAGTAGCTGAATTTAAAGGATTGAAGAGACATGGTTAATGGTCAAATTCTACAGAGAGAAAACAGCATTTAGAGGTTCCTATAGATGCAAATTCAAAAGTGCTGCTGAGCTTGGACCTGCTCAACTTGTCTGTTTTATTAGACTGGAGCTGGTAAGAGCTCCCATCACCACTTTTGTCAGCACATTCCTTGCTAATGTTCTAAAGCAGTTATTAACAACTTTCTCAATTTCCATCTCCTATACATCACACATGTTGGCTAAGGTTCTTAGCAAAAGGAAACTCATCTGTTACGATGCTGAATTCCAGACGCTTGTTTACATGCTAATGTGTTTCCACATGAAGTGTGGCTAGTAACTGATCTCAGAGTAGTGAAAGCAGACCAGCAACAGCTTACTTTGCAGTATCAGTTTACAGTCAAAGACCAGAGTTTTATCCAAAATGCACAAGCATCAACAACCAGAAGAAAGCTGCTGGCCTCCCAGCTTGCCCATTTCCAGTCATTGTTAGCAAGAGATGGACACCCTTTCAGAGACAGAGACTACACTTTTCTAAGAGATTGAAATAAGCGCAGCTTTTAGCGACAATAGTCAATTGCGGTCGTAAGATGGCAGTAATGTAAAGGCTGGATACACATATTGATAATTCCTCTTTGGGAGTTGCAGAAAGTCTGCACGTATTGTATAGGTGGGGCTACAGGTTGGTTATGAAATGGCAGCAGCACAGAGAGCTGTATCAGCAAAGGAATAAGATGAGTGAAACAGTAGCTTCACTTAGGTCTGGTAACAAATAAATATCTCCTGATGAAAGCAAAATATCGGATGTTCAAAGCAATACTTGTTTGACACACAAAATCATACCTTAGCAGAACTAATAGAACTAAGATATGAATTCTTCTTCGTCATCAAAACCTTAATATAATCATTATCCTCAATATAACCCTACTATTAACAATCAGTTTTTTCCCCCTAAACGTGCATGCTCCTGGGGGGATACCAAGGCATTCCGAAGCCAGGTTAGAATTATAGTTTCCAGGTTATACTGGGTCTTCCCCTGGGCCTTCTCCTGGTTGGATATGCCTGGAACACCTCATCTAGAAGGTGCCTTGGAGCCATCATGGTCTGCGTTGGCGTGATGGTTGTCTGGCTTGGCGTGATGGTTGTGCGTTGGACCATGATGGCTCCAAGGCACCTTCTAGATGAGGTGTTCCAGGCATATCCAACCAGGAGAAGGCCCAGGGGAAGACCCAGTATAACCTGGAAACTATAATTCTAACCTGGCTTCGGAATGCCTTGGTGTCCCCCCAGGAGCATGCACGTTTAGGGGGAACAATCTGGGGGAAAAAACCTGATTGTTAAAACCTGATTGTCTGAATCATCTCACCTGGCTCCTTTTGAATATGGAGGAGTAGAGGCTCTACTAGTCTTGGCATGAGATGGATTAAAAAAATGCTTCTTTCCTGCAGTAATACTGACTGTCCGTCACTGGACTCATCATTGGGATTGGATAGCTTCCAAAAGCAAGATATATCCTCTACTCCCACTCTTGACACATACCTTTATTAAGATACCCTGATGGACGTGGCCACATGCATCAGTAGTGCAACAGGACTTTAGTAAATGTGAATCACAGTTCAAGGCAACACCTGTGTGATGCAATACACAGCTGTATTACATCACATAAGGGAAAAAGAATAAAAAAGACTATTCAATTTCTACTAAAAGAAATAGGGACTCATAAGCGACTAAATTATATATAATTACAAATTAGTAGGTGCTTACAGAGAATTTTAAGAGCGTTTGACTCATTTATGTGGCACAACAACATCACAGTATGCATTATTGTTTAAACAAGTTTGAGGCACAACACTCATTTCAGCTTTTTCACATTATCTTTTATCTTTTTATGATCCCCACTGCTCACATTCACAACTGCCATAATGGGCAATAGGAGCCATGACTTGTGACTCATCAGCAGAAACAGCAAAAGTTAGTGCCTTCACACTGGCAATTCTGTGCTGAAGTATGCACTTAAGGTATACATTCCACTGTGAAATATATGGAAACTATAGTAGCTAATGAGCTGAAACAAAAGCAGTGGGCCCACTTTAGGTGTGGACAGAAGGAAAACAGTTGATGGAGACAACAAACAGACTGATGAGACACAGCTATTGCCGGGTACATGAAAACTGGCATTTTAAACAACTTGTCACAACATTAGCTCCATTACAATAAAGTGGAGGTAATGGCACTGATAATTAGATTGTCTAGATGTATGAAAGTAGTGGCCAGAGGATATTTGGGCAAATTTGTTTATGCTGAGGTGATTTTTATAGGTGGAGTGGAATGGATGACAGCCAGGCAGCTTGAACAGAGTACATTTCTCATGTTTGCGTTGCAATTTCCCTTGCCAATCTGTTTTAAACTGCACCAGTAGGAATCAATTGGAAAGTCAGGTGAGCCAAGGTTGTTAAAATGATGACCGTATGGGGATTTAAATCTTTAAGTTCAGGAAACTCACTAACCATGTAAAGTGGGATCTATGGTATAGAAATTCAAATCTGACTGAGGCAACAAATTCAGACAGTATTTCGCTAAAGTTTCCCTGAAATGTAACCCAAGAAGCTTCTAAGATGTACGGACTGTAATGCATTTACATTCCCAGCATGCACCTCCTTCCTCAGGCTTGTGTCTTGAAACTCTTTCCATATCCAGCAATTTTTTTGCTACTGCACAGTGACTTTTTTTATGAGCATTCAAAGCTTTTTTGAGGTAGAAGACAATAAATACTAATGTCTTTTTGTGCAGTGCTGTTTAAAGATCTGGATGATTACCTCTGTTACAGAAGACTGTGCTGGCATGTTTAGCCAATGCATCTATTTTCCCATGCTGAGAATGTAAAGACTTAGAAGGGTTTGGAGCACTGGATTAACTGAGAGGCAAATGGGCTGTGATGGGATGTGATGAGCCAATGACAACAGCGCACTGAGCAGACAGCGACCGTCTGATAGAAGCTCCTGGGGGACTGACTGTGCATTAGTGGATCCTTAGTGCTAAGTATTCCTCTGTCCGCATAAGCAGACAGCTCTGCAAGTAAAACACCACGTTTGTCTCTTGTGACGAAGAAGTCTTGCCTTTGTTCTGGATCACTTGTTAAGCTCTCAACATATGCATTACCCCAGGGACATGTGTACTACTTCAGATGGTGAGTCATGTAAAAATAAAGCATAAAGCTTACAGACAGGTACAATGTTTAACCAGTTCCTTTGGTTAAACATTGACAAACGTAAAATGTATTTTTTCATAGTGTTTTTAGGGACTTGAATATTATGTTAGATGGTAATTACAAAAAAGAGAAATGCTTCCAGGGACTGTGATAACACATTAAGCATCTGTAGTTAGCAGCTAGGCTAACAAGTTAACATTAATTGCAAACGTTAGTTCAGATTCTTTTACTAGTTTTTATTAACTTACTATTGACTGCATGATAAAAATAATAGTTTACGTGTTGTTTTTAAGTGATGTAACTGCAAGCAGTTGAGTAACAACAATGGAAACAACAACAAAAGAAACTTCAGATCTGAACTGGTCCCTGTTCTCAGGGAAAGACTTGGGGCAGTCAGTGAAGAATATCAGAGTCCTGAGATTTTGATCATTTTGGGGGCTCATTTTCTTCTTTCAGGATCAATTATCTAACTTGTCAAACATGTGTGTGAAAACTTGTTTCTCAGTGCATTCACATTTTTCAGTGTTTTTTTTTAAGTTAGGTTAAGTTAGGTTAACTGACTATAGCTAATCTATTCAATTCAATTCAATTTTATTTATACAGCACCAAATCACAACAACAGTCACCTCAAGGCTCTTTATATAGTAAGGTAGACCCAACAACATGTAAAATGTAACAATTTAAATGATGTCGTGTGAAAAATGCCAGCTTGGTAGACTGAACCTATTTTCTGTCATTTGGGTCTCATCTAAAACTAATGTGAAAAACCTGATGAAACCTGATGAAACCAACAGAACAATATCATCTGCAAAAAGCAGAGATAAGATTCTGAGAGTACAAAAGTTTAACCTGCCTATGGCTAAAAATTCTGTCCATGAAAACTATGAATAGAATCTGTAACAAAGGACAGCCCTGATAATTTGCTGGAGCCACTCACCCAGTCAGTCATCAGTACCCCGAGTGTTCAGATTACCACGTGGACCACTGCTGCCTTCACCTTCTGCATCTTCTCTCCCTCTTCTCTCTTTTCTTGTTATTTCTTGAGGTTCCTGTGCTCATTTTTCCTGATATTGCTATCACTTGGTATCTGTCACTACACCCCTTCATCCTCTTTTGGCACAGATGTTCACTATGCCAGCCTCTTGGTTATCTTGATCCATGTATGCCATGCCTGCTGGCATCTTGCACCAAGCTGTTCTGTGCTCGATTGTCTCAATGACATATTTTCACCTGGTTGTAGCTTGTTCTTGTGCTGCCATGAAATTAACAACGGTTGCACTAGAGGGGCGTCAATGGGAACTACGAACAACTGACTGCAACAGAGGCTGCACGGGTATTCCAACTTCTTCAAGATGGTGGATCAATATCTGCCAATGCCACTGAAGATGTATTGTGTCTCTAGCATAGTCATCAAGGAGGAGATTCTAAGAGACAAGCCGTTACTCTAGGAGAGCTGGACAAGGTGGTGGAAGGCCCTTATCCCATCAGTAGGGATATGCTCCTTTGTGCAAGTAGAAACAGAATGAGCACTTCCAGCAGCCTACAAAATGACCTCCAGCAGGCCACTGGTGTGCATATGTCTGACCAAACAATCTGTAGCAGACTTCATGAGGGTGGTCTGTCTGGCACCATGAATGGCAGGTTTTTTCACAGGGGAGAGCAGGTTCACCCTGAGCACCTGTGACCAACATAAGACCTAAAATGCCAGGAGGATAAACACAGAGGCACGGGTAGAACATGTAAACCCTTGGAAAATATAAAATGCATACATGGCATTGGGTCCTTTAATTTAGAAAGGTTACACAAGAATCTTTTTTCTCCCTTAAAATTCAACTTATTCACTTTGCTTGCACAATTAGCTAGGCTGCTGGTGGCAGTGTGAATCTATTTTGTTATCCAGTTAAGACCCATAGTGCCAAATATACACCGCTGACAGTTAAATCAGGCTTAACATTTCATCCAACTGAAAGGATCCCTTCCTTGACACTGTCTACCTTTTGCAAAGGAATGTTTCTAACAAGATGAAGTTCCCACATTTAAAAATGATTCCAAGAGGACAGTGACTTTACAGTGATTTTTATAGGACACGATGTTCGCTGCTTCAGTGTGCTGTGGGAGATGAGTGACATTATCACACTAGTGTGTATGAATAGAACATTTCCAATCCCCCCAGCTTGAATTGAAGATGCAGTAAGGCAAAAGTCTATAATGCACCCGACTACTACTAGACCTGCCTTAATAATATAGACACATCCACTGTCTACAGGACTTTTGTCTTTGTGTCTGTCTGCCTGTCCATCTTTTTGTAATGAGTAGCGGAAGCAGTCACTTCAAAGAGAGCTGTAAGCCTGTCATCTTTCATTGACAGACAATCTTCTTTCTTATATTATCTTTGCTATCTTTGTAATGTTCCTATTGCATGTAATGAGAGGTGCATTATAAATCCTTCACGGCTTTATTACATTCAAACCAACTTGTTAATTCATAATTTTTCACACAGACTGAAATTCAAGAAGAGAGATAGCTCTATAGAAAACACCTCTGATATTATCAGCACTACAAAGTTTTATGTTTTGATGCATCCAGACCCTCAAAACACTTTACTTGAAAGAGAGCCAACATTATGGCATTAAAGAAATTCTCCAGGGAAATTTTGGCTTCAAAAGAAAGGATATGTTAACAGAGCTTGCCTGAAATGGTTATTGATTTTATGCTCATGTGAAATAAGTACAGACTCTTTTAATAATTTCGATACACAAGCACTAGATTTAATCTGGTCTGCAGGCAAAACAATCAATACATTTTCATCTCCATCAGCTCATGGTTTTGTAATGTCTGCTCTCATTTCCAACAGTCCTCATCCCACCTAAGCCCACATCTTAAGAGATTTTCTCTGCTTCTGTTTATATTAGAGCTTTCATCACCATTTCTACTAAGCTGTCATTTTGTTTATGCTCTGCCTGTGTCAATGTGCATGTTCTGCAGACTACTCTCCTATATGTGGTATGTTTATGGAATGTTTGATTTAGGCTTAATGCTAAAATTAGGTTTATATATTTTAATGGTTAATATCAAAGATTTTCTTTAAATGCTTTATGGTTTGTGGCAGATTAGCAAGTTGCAATAGCAGAAGTAGTTACTTGAATAGCTCTTCATTAAAAATAATAGAATTAATCATATACATAGCTGTAGCAACTGATGAGTTGATGAGTCGTACCATTAGGATAAGGGGACAAGTTGTTGAAAGTTAATGGAGAAGTATAAAGAATATCAGAAAGACTTGTGCTGTGTCTTTGTGGCATATAATAGAGTGCCAAGAGATGAAGTGAGGAAGTCGGGAGTGGCAGAGATTTATGTGAGGATGTTGCTGGACTTGTATGAGGATATGACAGCAGCGAGGTGTAGGGTTTGAAAGACTGATGGTTTCAAGGTGGTCTTGAATTACATCAGGGAATCTCTGAGCCCCTTCTTGTTTGTAATAGTGATGGACAGGCTATCAGATGAAGTCAGGCAGATGTTTCTGTGGACTATGATTTACAGTGAAAGCAATGAACAGGTAGAAGAGAGCTTTGAGATGGTGGAGGTATGATCAGAAGAGAGTAATGAAAGTCAGTAGAAACAATACATATATGTTAATGAGAAGAACCTGACTGGGAAGGTTAAGTGCAAGAATTAGAGATTGTGATGATGAGACTGAGGGATGCTGTGTGATTGAAAGTACGCAGCAAGAACGGAAGGGAAGGTTTAGGATGCCTGTGAGCCCTGCAATGATGTTGGATTTGGAGCTGAAAGAACAGGATGTTATGAAGATGTTAAGATTTTCAGTGACCAGAATGGACAGGGTTAAAAATACATATAGCGGTTTGGAGATAAATTTAAAGAGTCAAGATTAAGATGGTTTGGATATGTGCAGATGAGAGATAGTGGTTATCTTGGACAAAGAAATATGGAGGTGCCCGTGAGGAGGAAAAAAGAAAAAATACCTCAAAGGAGCTTTACAGATGTAGTGAACATCCGTAAAGCTAGTGACATTCAGAGGGTGTTTCAGAAGAGGATGCTAGGGATAGAGTGAGATGGAGGCAAATAATCCACTGTGATGACACCTAAAGGAAGCAGCTGAAAGAAGAAGAAGAAAATCTGTGCATTAGAATTTTTATAAACAGACTTCTGGAGGTAACCTCATAATAATAAGGTAATATTAGCTGTTACTTTAACATATAAAGATGCTATTACCATATTATGATGCCGGAATTAATCCTACTATATACCCCCAGAATTCTTCTTTGTTTGAAGGTAACATTGTAAATATTGTGTTTAAGGTTGTTACGTGGAATCTTGGTAGTTTCTTTATATTAACCACGGTTTAGGCCTGCAAAAATACTGCCTTTTTAGCTCATTCAATTACATTACATTACATTAAATCAACCTTGAAACATGGTTAGTTTATATGTTATAACTGTGGGGTTCGCTGTGGTTTGGAATCTCTCTAAAGTATTATAACAGCAAGATGGAGACGGATAACCTTCTTAGCAGCACCTTTACTCTCAGCACACCTCAACAACAACAAAACACTTCCTGTGCACAGCCCTCATGATACTTCACTGGCCACTCAGAAGTCAGGAAATCCTATACTGGGATAAATGCAGGGAGATTCTAGTGATTCTAGTGATGGGAATTCCGGCTCTTTTTAGAGAGCCGGCTCTTTCGGCTTGGCTCACTAAAAAGGTTGTTTTGTTGCTTATCGGCAACAGTATAAAAATATGTACAAAATGAATTTCTAATGTAAAAAATGTGTTTTTATTTAAATATGTTTATTGTATAAATATGTTTTTATTTATTCACTCCAAATAAATTTTTTTATAATGAATTATAAAATACAAAAACCAACCGTGTACAATTCTACTTTTAACTATTTCAATTTTTAGCTTTTTCCTTTTAAACAAATTTAAAGTGAAACAAAACAAAACACTGCAAACCACAACACAATAAAATATAAATTAATATGCAAAACAAAAAGAAGATGCACGTTCTCTGTCATTTAGGCCTGGGATGATTTTTTTGGATGTGTTTTCCTGCTTGGAATTGCATACATAGGATTCAGTGCATGAATAAACTTTCTGAATCCTTTAACATCCACAACTGAAAATAGTTGGAAATCAAGTGCAATCATTTTTCCAGGTCTTTATCAATTGAGTTCTGTCTTGCTGGGGTCACAGACTTCTGCAAAAACTGTCAAATAGAGCTCTGGGTTGGTGTAGGTGGTTGTGGTGATATACTGCAAGATGCTGTAGATACTGCAGCAGCAGCAACAGTTGCAGCAGTCACAATGGCATCTTCATTAACCCTTTAAGACCCATAGAACCAAGTCTGCCAGAGCTTATCTTTATGTTTATACATGCTGTAGTGCCATTTTTGGGAGCATTTCAAGTTGCTATACATCAATACAACCATTATAGCCCAAATTTTAATAATATGTATGCATTAAGTCCATGGTAACTACATAAATTGCAAAAAAAGTGCAATAAACTACAGAAAAATTGAAAGTCGTTTTTGTTTTTTGTTTTTTACATATATTTCTAGTTAGAGAAATTTAAGAGG
>NW_005187549.1:383045-384040 GCF_000239375.1 Pundamilia nyererei | reverse complement strand
AAAAAAAAAAAAAACTAACAAACTACATTTTCTGCAAAAATGACTCACTTCCGGCTTCGGGCAGGTAATGGCGGACATGGTTCACGCTGACGTTTATTCCAGCGTAGGAAGTGTTACGAACAGCTGATCGAATCAGCAAAGCGTGTTTCTGGAATATTGTGTTTTTGTTGCTGCAAGTGCTTTTTATGCAATTTTTGCAAAGCTATAGTGGAAGGAAGCCATGACCTAGGGCAAGCTGATGGCACAAGATGTAAGTACTACTCCTCCGGTTTCATATGCAAAAAAAACCTTTATTGCACTAGCTTACATGGTTCCAGTTCTACAGGGATTTAAAAATAATTACGCAAAACGGATCGTGCTGCTCTGACCGGTTTTAAGGGGTTAATATCACACTCAATTGACTGCATTTTATCTTCCCATTGCACTGATGGGTGGACAGTTCTCAGGTGCTTGTGCAGGTAGTTTGTGGAGCCAGCTCTATATGATATCCTTCTCTTGCAGCCTCTACACTCTGCCTTTGTATTGTCAATAAAATTGAAATGGTTCCAGATTTTGCTTCTGTCTTGGTGTTACTCATTTTCATTACCTTTCTAATGTGATGATGATGTCTCTTGTTGTTGCCCTTGGCTCTCTTTCTCTCCTGCTCTGTTCCTGTGCTACTGCGAGTGTAACTACCACCCCTCCCTGTTCTGCTCAGTGCAAACACAAGGCTCACGTGTGGCGTGCAGCAGAAAAAAGTGAGAGAGAGAGAGGGTGAGAGAGAGAAAAAAGAAACACGACTGCCAATAAGGAACCGGCTTCCGTTGTTCACTTCAAAGATCTGGCTCTAAGAGCCGTTTTGTTCTCGACCGACACATCACTAGTAGATTCAACACATACTTATTACTGCTTTGAAAGTGGATGTGTAAACATTCAGATGTGTAAACATGTAAATATCAAAACATGTAACCACCAAACGGGGACATAACTAGCTCTATAAACCTCATAAACACCTC
>NW_005187549.1:382432-382662 GCF_000239375.1 Pundamilia nyererei | reverse complement strand
TTCTGTGAATTTATGATGAAAAAAAACTATGAGTAAAAAGGGGGAGTGAGCACAACTGGAGTCACTTTGTAATTTCAAATGGCGCAGAGCTGAATACAGTATGCACCATAACTATAAGGTTCAATCAAGGGTAAAAGTGAAAAGTGTTGTGGTTAGGGCTGCCACGATTAGTCGACTAGTCACGATTATGTCGACTATTAAAATCGTCGACGACTAATTTAATAGTCGAC
>NW_005187549.1:380266-381467 GCF_000239375.1 Pundamilia nyererei | reverse complement strand
GTTGTGCACAAGATCAAACAGACAGCTGCAGACACCACAGATAAAGTAGTCATTCCTGTGATAGTTTTGCTATTTGAAGCAAAGATATTAAAAAAGGGTACATATATATTTGTCTCGTTATAGTGTAATGTCTCTGCAAGCTAACAAAAAATCGGCAAGTATGCAGACACATCCTTGCATTTACCGACTTCTGATAAAATTTACATCACTCTGACCCAAGTGGATCCTTGCATATTTTCAAATACAAAACTAGAAGACCTCCATTACTCAAGGAATACATTGGTTGCATAACTCATCCCTGAAGGAATTTTTTTTCTGTCTTTTGCACATTTTCAAATCACAAAAGCAGTGTAGTGTGCTTTGGGCTTTCCATTTCGAAATCTGACAGAATTTGAAACTTTAACATTTTGACTGCTGACCTTCTTTAGCTGCTCCTTGCAGCTTGACGTGACCAGAGAGCTGCTTCTGGGATGTTTCTGGTACGCTTTTGTAACTCATCCATTGCCACCTCCAGTAGCTGGACTGCATCGCAGCTAGAACATGAAGTTAAAGCAGTAGATAAGTATAGTCCTGCAGTTACAGTTGTGTGAGTAAAGCTCAAAATCCTTATAATATTTATTCATTGGGAACACAGCACATTATATTTTACATCAAAACGTGAAGAAAAAGGATATCAATATTTTAATTAATTTACAGAAAATGAAGGAAAACATGATATTGGGCTGTAAAAAAATAGCAATGTCTGCATTTTTCATTACAAACTCAAATATTTACTCAATAAACTGAAAAAATGTTAAGATTTAGCATTCCTGTAAATTGCTAAACTAATATTTAGTTGTATAACCATTGTTTTTGAGAACTGCTTCACATTTGTGCTGCATGGAGTCGACCATGCTGGCACCTGTAAACACGTATGCCAGCCCAGGATGATTTGACAACCTTCCACAATTCCTCTGCATTTCTTGGTTTTGCCTCAGAAACAGCATTTTTGATGTCACCTCACAAGTTTTCTACTGGATTAAGGTCCGAGGATTGGGCTGGCCACTGCATAACATTAATTTTGTTGGTCTGAAACAAAGATGCTGCTCACTTGTTTGGGGTCGTTGTCTTGTTGAAACACCCATTTCAAGGGCATTTCCTCTTCAGTTGTTTAGGAAGAGGGGAAAGTTTTAGGAGTGAGAGAGAGAGAGAGAGAGAGAGA
>NW_005187549.1:332769-379736 GCF_000239375.1 Pundamilia nyererei | reverse complement strand
ACTGTAACATTCAACATTTTCCCAACAACCCACAGTGTGATTGTATAACCAACACATAGCCAGTAAAACACAGTTTCCTTCACACAAAAAGGTAGCAGTCAAAGGTTAAATCTGCAGGGCCCACAAACTCTAATGTGACCCTAAAATCTCCCCCTCCACACACATACATACATCCACCCCTTTGTCACACCTGGGTGGAGGTAGGTGCAATCTTTCATACCGTCAGTCAACTCAGTCATCTTTGTCAGTCCAGTCAGTCCCCATTTTTATTATTATTTATAGTTGATAGTGGAATCTTTAAGTTTCTACTGCCAGCAATATGACGCCATTTGAAAAAGAAAAAGAAAGAATTTAGACTGGGTTACCTCACTGAATCCTTTTAGACCGGGACTCGCTATCTGATTGTGTCCCAAATAAGTGGATTTCTCCAGAGCCCATTTTAATGTGGAGAAGCTCACTTGAGACCATTTTCCCGACAACATGTTGTATAGCGCTTTCCGTTCTAATTGTGCAGATCTGCTTAAATGACAGAGATTATCAAACAAAACTTTCATAGCACTGTGAAAGTAAAAAAATAAGAGAGGCCTAGTTAAATCATGAAGCATGCTCTTAATCTCAGGAGGGTAACAATCTATTAGTCTCGCTCATTCAAGACCCCTCATCAGCATTCTGTTTTCCCCAACTAGTATTATTATCTTTCCCCCAAAATAATACTAGTTCACTAGTCTATGTATCACGTTTCATCTCTCTAAGTCAACCGGACAAGATGATAAACAGAAACACATGCTTAAGATGCTGTTTGGTCTTCATGAGCTTCATTGTATGTGTATGTGTTAGTATGGTTAATGCATTTTCTGTTTGTGTGTGTGATGTTCTGTACATTTCTCTTTTTGCAGTGCTTCAGACTCCTTCTCAATTTTCCCACTTAAGTCAGTTTTCCTTTTTCCCAGATTCCCTAACCCAAATTTGATTTCCCACACTAAATAACAGCATTCATCTGTGTCCTCACCTTTTCCTACTTCCACTGTGGTCTCCTCTCCCCCTTCAGCAGTCCAGTGGCAGTTCTTCTCTTCAGCTTTGTCCTGTGCAATCCCCCACTGTCTCTTTCATTGCCATTCCACTCCAAACGTGGCAAATGTCAACTCAGACAGTCTCCTCAAAAGCCCTTCACACACAGTGAAGTTGCAGCTTGCTGGAAACACATCTCCATCCAATCAAGATGATGGGTAACATGGCTAACAGTACTTTTCAAGTAATTAATTACTTTTAGAATCTTGTAATTCAGTTACTAACTCAGTTGCTTTTTTGAAGAAGTAACTAGTAACTATAATTAATTACTTTTTCAAAGTTACTTGCCCAACACTGAGTATTTTGATAAAAGCAAATTGATCCATGATTCCTGGTATGCGATAAATAGGCCCGCCACCACAGTAAGAGAAACAGCCCCATATCATGATGCTTGCGCCACCATGCTTCACGATCTTCAGTGTACTGTGGCTTAAAGTCAGTGTTTGGGGCTCGTCTGATAAACTGTCTGTGGCCCTTGGACCCAAAAAGAACAATCTTACTTACATCAGTACACAAAATGTTTCTCCATTTCTCTTTAGGCCAGTCGATATGTTTTTTGGCAAATTGTATCCTCTTCAGCACATGTCTTTTGTTAACAGTGGGACTTTGCGGGGGCTTCTTGCAGATAGATTAGCCTCACACACGCATCTTCTAATTGTCACAGTACTCAGAGGTAACTTCAGACTGTCTCTGATCTCCCCAGAGCTGATCGTTGGCTGAGTCTTTGACATTCTGGCTATTTTTTCATCCATTTGAGGTAGTCTTCCGTTTTCTTCCATGTGTCTCCAGTTTGGCTTTACATTTTAAAGCATCATTTTAGTTGAGCAGCCTATCATTTTCTGCACTTCATTGTATGTTTCCCCCTCTCCAATCAACGTTTTGATTAAAGCACACTGTTCTTCTGAACAATGTCTGGCACGAGGCATCTTTCTCAGGTTTTCAGAGAGAATTTCATGTACAACATGTGCTGGCTTCATCCTTAAATAAGGACCACATGAACGACACCTGTCTCTTCACATAACGAATGACCTCACTGATTGGACTCCACACTGCTATTATTTTGAACATGCCCCTTTCGCTTAATTATTCAATTAACACACCGACTCAGGTGCATTCATCTCATGAATGTTGGGTCTGTTGATTTCTCTGACTCTACTACACCTACTGGTAAATTATTTGCCATGTAATATTATGACTTATACCAAAAACAGTGACTGTTCGGGTTAGTCATGTTAGACCGCTATTATTCTGAACACAACTGCAGGTGTCCCCACTTGGCAAATCCCACTTTAAGCTCTGTACAAGGTACGGAACAGATGTCTTGATGACCAGCAGCCACACTGCTGGGGAATTTCATAAAAGTGAATATTAAAATGATCATGTCCTAAGGATTAACTCATATAAGTTTGTTATCTCCATAACTCTTTTGATTGTGCCACAAGTGAAAGATACAGTTTACCTTTAAGCTATTTCCTTATTAGGAAATAATAAGGAAAGTCCCAGTGAGATAATTTATGATTATTTGATGAATCTCGTGGTTTATTGTCAGTTTGTGTTTGCTTGTGTGTAGTATTTTTTAACATAATTAAATTTGGCAAAGCATTGTTCAATTTAACGCGTTGAATTATTATTCATTTGTTTGTGCAGCCTTGGGACCTTACACTGGGCTTTAGATGCTTTTTATGTTATGATGGTGGTATTACTTTATTAAACTGGTTCCATCATATATGCTGAATTCAATTATGCATGTACATATCATATGATTTTAAATAATTGCTGCAAAGGCTTGATCCCATCTACTATGCATATTTTAAAATCTAAATAAGTATGGTACTTCCATCTTCTAAGATATTTTTGCTTATTCTGTAATATTCCACTGACTTCTACCAAGCCAAGGAAGCCATTGCATAATCAGGCAACCCATTTATACAGAGCTAATACAGGCCTATGATTTTCAACACTGGGAGAGCTTGAGGGGTCAGCAGTGGATACTGCAGAGTCAATGTGATTCCAGAACCATGGATTGGAAACTCTGCCAATGGAAGTAATATCTGTTATATATATATATATATTAGCTAGACTGAGCTAATATACTGAGTTATCAGCAGTTACTCTTAGAATCCTAAATACACATATATGATAATACAGTTGCTATAATAAATTTGTTTCCATAGTTACCTAGCTAGTTATACTGAAATAAGTCTACTTTGGCTTTTCACAGAATGTATCCTGCCTACCTTCACAAATATGCAACCACAAAATGTGTAACAGACAGTCTTAACACGCTGGAACTGTTGGAGATGGATAGACAACACCTATAGTGATTGACTAGAAGAGGTGAATTTGAGGGCCACGGCTACTTGATAGATGTGGCTCCAAGACTCCACTTGTACTTTGAAAGAAAATCTCAAACAGAAGAGATGCAAAGTAGCCAAAGCAGCCCACCTTGCATCAGTGAATTCCAGCCAACCAAGACCCCTGATTTATTGTGCAGATAAATTACATCCATCAAGCTTAGGGGGCTTTGCTCACCTGCGCTAGCAACTTGGCCACTTGTCAATTACAGCTATTAATCCATTATGACCCCTCATATCAACATCATGTCTTCCATTGCTGCTACACTCCCCTCCTGGCAAGACTCAGTAGGGCCTTCTTGTCACTCACTAAATCAAATTATTTGGAAATAACTGATGGTGTGTCCAGATCCATCGCTCTGATAGCTGCAACCATGTTCCTAATCTCCCGTGTTGTTGGCTCAGATGAAAACAGAAGGGATATTTAAATTGATGAGGACTCATATTGTTTCTGACAGACTTGGCTTTTGTTAGGTGGGGCAAAATGACAAGTACTTGTCGACTTCAGGGTGTTTGAGGATGCACTGAAAGAGTATTTCTTTTGAGGATCCGCACGTCTTCCCTTTTGGGATTCTTGACAGACTTTCTGACCAAGCTACTAATTTGTGAGCATGTGAATATGATTCAAAGTTATAAAAAATGGATTCCAAAGTGAAGAAAAACACTGATAATGCTAAATGTCAGCGGACATCCCCACCCTAACTGTTAACTGCATTTTCTTCACAGACATTTGCATAATGAAGACACCACCTCAACGGCAAGCAAAAAGCATTTTCTTTTCCTACATTCACCCTCTGTGTTCTCACTCCACCACCCTTCTCCACCTCCCGAACAAGTCCCCTCTTAGATGTACATTTTGTAATTCTGTCATTTTACTGGTTCTCCTTCAAATGTCTACTTCGTCCCCAGAGCACCACGTCCTGACATTCCTGTCCCCAGCTGCCTCATTAATGAACTGTAAATACTCTTTGCTATGCAGCAGAATTGATTGACTTGTGTGCCAACAACACTGGGAGGCTAGAGGAAACTAGGATAACAAGATGTATGTACTTTTTCTGCTGGTTTAATTTACAGCCTGCTTAATTTACAACTGCCTTTGTAGTTGAGAAAACATGAACATAAACTATATTTGTCTTGCCCGTCAGCAAACCCAACATACAAAGTATATATTAACCTCCCTAGGCACATTTTTCAGGTATTAGCTTTCTACTGTCGCCTTGTCTCTGCACACAGAGACTGGAAAGCCAATTAATCGAAGAAAGCGTGTCTGTATATCTCTGACAGAGTGTCATATTTAGAATGGACAGGCAGTCTGAAGCATGATGTCTCCACAGCTCAGTCAAGGCCAACCAAGTCCCTGTCAGAGTTTGAAAAAAGAATATAGATTCTTAGCTCAGTATACTATTCTACATAAAAAACATACTTATGGAGGATCACCTTGAAGCAATGTATCACCAACAGTTCCCCTCTTTCGCTTAATCATAATAATTCTAGTCTTATTGAAGAGACAGTATGACTAGTTACATGGAAATGTTCTGTCCAGATATATTAATTTTCTTTGATGCAATGTCAAAATAATTTAACTCTCCCATCTTTTGTAAAGCAGAACCGAGTAAATGCCTTCACACAGTGATAAAATTAAATTTTTCCCCCACATATCCTAGTTTGTTTGTTTGTTTGTTTTAATATGTGATATATTGTATTTTATTGTATCTTCTAAAATCTGCAGACATGCCAGAGTGGCCAATGTAATAAATTTTATAGTAAACTATAGTATATAGTAGAGATGGCACGATACCACTTTTTTATGTCCGATACCGATACCGATATTGTAAATTTGGATATCTGCCGATACCGATATCAATCTGATATAGTGTGTTTTTTAATCAATAAAACGTTTTTTTAATATTTTGCTGCATTTAGTATAAGTTTATACTCAAGTTTAAATAAATAACAACACTAAAGCTATTCTGCTATACCTGTATGTAAAAAATACACTGCGCCCAAAATATTTCATAGTTCAGCTGATCATTAAGCAGTTTGACGATTGAAGTAGCAGCAGGAGAGGGAGAGAGAAGAGGCAGTCGCTCCATATATCGGTTGTTAAGCTTAACGTGGGAATGCTTTACAAACATTCAGAGATGAACTTACACACTTGCTTTACTTCTCTCTGGGAAAACTTCCTCGGAGATGAAATGCTGGTTTGGTAGCGACTCTACAAATACACACAGCCGCTCTCTCACTTGATGCATACTGCTGCAACGTGCTACGGTTATGAGCCGAGTTACGCCGTGTAGCAAGTTTTGTGAGGTGCTTTTTTGATATTTAATGGATCGGATTACATTTTTTATTTCTCGATCTAGTAATTTGGGTCAGTATCGGACCGATACCGATACATAATATCGGATCGGTCCACCTCTAGTATATAGTAATAAAAACAGCTAAAACATGGTTTGCTTTATTTGTTACCTATCGTATGTATTATATTTAATTTATTCATGTATTATAACCTTTCCTGTCCAGCAGCTTTGGCAAGCAGAAACGTGATCTCAATGTACTGCTGTGTCAAACACATTTGTTTTGCCAGCAGGATCTTTGTAAACTCTCTATAGGTTTCTCTTGTTAGAAAAAAGAACAGAAAAGAGATGAGACTAAAGGACAAAGCACAAATTAAAGCATATCAACTGCTGCATCTGAACCAGCACCTGAATGAAAAACAATAAACTGATGCACAAACACACAGGATGTTCCTATAATGTGTATGTCTGAGTGTGATTGCATGTATTTGTCATGACATGTAATTAATAATGAGCAAAAGCTGCAACAATACCTCTGGGAGTCAGAGGCAACCAGAGAAAGGGCCCAGGAGACCCTGGAGCCTCTCCTGAGCACTGAGACACTACACGCCTCAATGATAAATGCATGCCTACCCCAGCAGAAGGAAAAGGGATACCCCAATCAAAGTTCAAGAGCCTGAAAGGGCCAGAGGCAATGGGCAGCCGTCCTCGCCAGAGGCCAACCACCCCGGCATGAGCCAGACATTGGTCATGAACATCTAGCATTTGCCCTGGAGACACGAAGTACCCACATCTACCAGGAGGCGGAAAACCCCACCCCTTCCCCTCCATGACCATGTCCTGCAGGTCACATGACATAGCTAGCCCCAGAGTCTGCCACAGCATTACACATACTGGCCACACACACACACCTCAGAAGGGGAAAACCTGCTCCAATTGTATATATTTGCTTCCAATATCCCACCACGGGGCAAGTAAAAATGTAACCATCGCCCTCCCTAAGGCAAGCACCCCAGGCTCAAAACCCCAACACCACAAGGCAGTTAAGTCCCCCACCAACAAGATCTACAGCTGGCACCGGTCATAGCCTCCCTCCCCAAGAAGTTGCCAGATGCCTTCAGCCCACGCGAACACCCCCAGCCACCTGCAGAGCACACTAGGAGACGAGACCACACCACAGCTGAGCACCCGAGATCAGTGGGCACCAATTCGTTTTGGGCTTTTTGTTCGCTTTGTGTGGAAGAAGACACTGTCTCCAAACAAATATGATCTAAATTTCCAAACTGAGAAAAACACAAATCATTTTTGGATTTTCAGTTCATAAAGATCATTTTCATAGTCATGCATAAGATCTATCTTCAGCTTGAATTCCTTTAAGATCTTTATTTCATTGGATCACTGCTGCTAATGTCTCAGTGAAGATAAAAAAAAGGGAGTGCATGAGCAGGCAGACCTGCCTGGTGCTCCAGATTGAAGCTCTGAGAAGCACAATCAGTTATCCTAACACATGCACTTGGAGATGAATGATAAACCAAATCCAAATTTTTGTACAACTTCAATTCAATTCAATTGTATTTATAAAGCGCCAAATCACAAAAATCAAGGCAAATTGCATATATGAATATCCATTTTACTAATATCCATTTTCAAATGATTTCTCTGCATCTAAAGAGATAGCGGTAGATGTTTTATAAACAGAGTGATTTTTTTTCTGGTCTTCTGGCAAAAAAACTTTACAACAAAAGGGGTCACTGTAACTTCTCCTCTGATATCTAAATTCTGGTCATGATGTAGACATTTAGTTTTCATTTAGTTTGCAACGGTAGTGGCCAGAAGAAGGAGTGTTATAAATAACTTGTTGTACTTCAGTAGAAAACTAATGACCAAGAAAGGTTTCAGAAAGTGTACGGAGTCAAAGTGTTGTGCTTCTTGTTTAGGATTAAGAAAAGAAGCTCACTAAGCCTGACATGTGTTCCATATGATAGTACAACAACCAAAGAGCCTTTTCACTCTTTTTCACAGCCTGACACTGATGACAATCTGTTAGTGAGGCTGAGAGCACACCAAAGCTTTCACAGTCTCAATCTGTGTTTGTACACTTGTTTTCCAACCCTCAGGCCCCCTCTCACTGTCCAAGATTATCTTAACCCTCTCGAGGCAGGCGTTGCCGATTTGCAACAGTTAAAAACTAACAGCCTGATTACCCCACATACATATTTTATGAGTTTTTTTTTACTCAGAAGTACCACTGCAGGACCTGGTTGTGCATTAGCAACAAAAAGTTTAATTTGAGCCTGAGAGGGTTAAACAATCTGGTTAAAGTGTACTCCCCCCTCTTCTGGTTGCTCCTAGACATGTCTATACCTCCACAGGTTACTCATCTGGACCAATCACCTTTCGACTCTGATAATCCCATATTCTTTATACTGTAGCTGCCCTCAGTTCCTCCTCACTAATTCTCTGTAGTTCCTGAGTAGTTCAGTGACTTTCCTCCTCTGTATATCAATCTGTCCTCCGTTCTCTCTCATTTTCTTTATTCATCAGCTCCTACAGTGCTTCCACCTTCAGTTATTCCTCTTTTTTTTTCTTCTTTTTTTTTACACATAAACCTTTTAAATGTGTGCATGCATCTTTTCTTGCATTTTTTTTTATCTTGGAATCCGCACAAGAATTAAAATAAACTCAAATTAGCGCTGATTTTCTAGCTTGCTTAATATATCTATCTATCTATATATATATACATATATATATATTTTTTGTGATCTACAGTGTAAAGTCTAGGTGGTTGTACTGTGAAATCAGTTAGATATCTAAGGTTGTTTTACAAACAAATGAAAGGTAAGGTAAAATTAACACAGCACTATAAATTTGTGAAATGTTAATGAGCTTAATATGTTTAAAACAAGGAGCAAACAGATAACATTTTGATGGAGAAAATGAGCTTGCCTTGTTAGCTGTTTGACCATTGATTAGTTCAAGAAGTGTTAAGTGATTCATTTTCTTTCTCACAATAACTATACCGTATGCATTTAACCACAGGTAGTAATGATAACTTAAATCTGATTTATTTTTGTACTTTCACAATCAATTTAAGAACTTTAAGTCAGTGTAAAGGACAAGCAATGCCTTAAACATGTTCATTTCCAAAAATTAATAAAGAATAAAACCACAGAAGATCAAAGATTCATCCTATATATGCTGTATATATATATAAAGAGCAACTATACTGTGCTCAGGTGTCTTCATAAATGTGTAGGTTTATGTACTTACGACAAATGCTACTTATTAGACTTCCCATGAGCTATACGTAACTGTCTGTTTCATACAGAAAACAAACCTGACAAACAAACCACTTGGTGGCAATCAGCAGATACCCGTGAAAGCGCTAACAAGCAGAAACTCAACAAACACCAATTAGAAGGATACAGGGTGGATGATGGTTAAATGACAGCAGGTGGTTGCTCTTCCCACACTGCTTCAACAACTTGCTGCTGGTACAGTTATGCTTGTGCGGTTGTGTTCAATAGAAAACTGTTTCTTGTATGATTAACTGACTTTTAGTCGATTTTTAGTTTTCTATTCCTGTAGTCTCATTTATTTTTATTTACAATTTTTGAATTTACTAACAACAAAATGTAAGGACATGTGAATAATAATGTATACTTTATTGATCCCTGTGGGGAAATTACTTTCTCTGCATTTGACCCATTCACTCAGTGAAGCAGTGGGCAGCCACTAAGCAGGCGCACGGGGAGCAGTGTGTAGGGACGGTACCATGCTCGGTGGTACCTCAGGGTAGCTATTCAGTGGATTCAAACCCCTGACCTTCCGATCATGGGGCAACACACTGTCTAATTTTGTGCTTTTAGATCTTGGTCTCAGTCACATGGGCCTAAAGACTGGTTGGTGACCACCTGAAGGGTGCAACTGTTTACATTTTAAAAAAACAAAAACAAACAGGAAGTCTTGTCAGTCTTGCAAGTAATTTCAGTAATTGAATATTCAGTTATTGAAATGACTGAATTTGAATTGGACAAACGCTAAAGTGATTTCCACACTGCCTTCATTATGAGACAATATTAGATAGAAAGCCATTATGTCTAAATGGACCGAGTTTAAAGTTTAAGAGTTCTACTGTGCAGCTGTCATGTTAGAAATGAATAGCAGCAACGGGAGTGGATTGAGTGGTAAAATAAATTTGCACTTCAAAATTTATAAGATTAACAATATCTGACAGGATTCCTCTCTCACCTTATTTGCATCAGCAGTGTAACTATTTGTTTAACTTCCTCATAGGCGAGTTGAGTTGTTCCACTTGACTGAAGTAGGAGGCACTTGATGTGTTCATTTTGTGTGGAAGAAGCATCAGCAGCTCCTTTTATGTAGAGCACAGGAGATCCTGAAAACGAAGCTTATAGCCACTGTTGTGATATACGCCATCTCTGACTCTAATTTTCTTCTAAACTAATAGAAAGCATGACTATGTTGAACCGGCTTTATAATGCACCCTACAGAAATAAAACCAATAAGAGGAGGACTAAAACAGACAAGACAACGTGACATGGGAAGCACAGAGGCTTTATACACAAGCCAGGCAAGTGTAATGTTGGTACAAAGGCTAGACAAATCTGGGCAGAGAGCACAATTAAAAGGGCACAATTAAAAAATACAATGACAGCATGGTTCCAGCTGTGGACAAGGATGAGCTTAGTTCACCCAAAGAGCCGCTCATCTCTGATCTCTGTCTCTCTCTGCAAGCCAGATGCCTTCTCCTCTACACATGATTGGTGTATTCTTAAGCAGTTTTTCAGGCTTTGTTATGCTTCATTAATTTCTGACTTCTTAGAGAAGTCTAGAGCACCGGGTAAAATTTGTGTGCAAAATGTGAATTCAGTTGGTTGTTTGCCTAATAAAACAACAATATAATTTTTAGTTCAAAAATGTTTCTGACAAATTTGATGATGGGTGGTAAAGAAATATGATAAGTAATTTTAATGGGTGTTATTTTTTCTACAGGTTGTTCGTTGACTCTGTAAGTGTGAGCCACTATATGGATATGTAAAGTAGGAGACTAAAACATCACCAGCAGACAGATCCTTCTGCTAACTGCATAAATAAATATGAAATTATATTTTAAAACTCTAATGTTATGTATTGCACTTGAGTGCATGACGATCTTTGCAAGTATAAGGTGTTAATTTAGGGCTTGGATACCACTTTCATTTTGACAAATTATTCAGTGATAAAGTTTTAATTTTTGAATTTAAGTATCAATTTAGGTCAAATTTGAGATGTGGTTTTATTGATTTTGATATGATTTGTTTTAACCATAACATTTATACTTTTACAGTTGCACACGACCACAGTAGTTCTGGCAGATCACCTCCACTACATTCTTTAGAGTAACTTATACTTGGGAATTTAAGCATTTTTTGCTACATCTGTGCTCCACTAAAAGTACAGGGAGTAAATTAAATAGAATTCTGAGCATGCTTCTACACAGGAGATAGCATTACAGTTGCTGGGAAGAATTTTCGACATAATTTCACAAAATTACACCCTGAATGACTTTTAATGGGAATGGCTTTTAATAGCAAAGAGCATGCCTTGCTAAAGACGGGGAATAAACCACTGATTGAATGTGTTATACAAAGCACTGGATTTAAAGGTGAAGTGGAAAAAAATGACTGAGGAATGTAGTTGGTGGAATTACTCTCACAATAACAAGCAGGTTATTATCCATAGTGAGCCACTGTAAAAGCCTGTGGATGGCTGGCTTCTTTCGCGAGCATGATATTAGCAGTCATTATTCATCATGGCGATGCTGTTATGAATGAGCTCCAGCTAGACACAGAAGATTTCCTAAATCCCAAGTCACCATGACTTTATGTAGCAGAGCAATTTACTACAGCATTAGAAAGATAACTGACTTTTGTTTAACCTTAAGAAAAGTGTGCACATGGTAGTTTTTCAGAACATTCTCCCTCAAAAAAAAGTATTAAATATGTGATTCATTTTCTAAGTAAATATATTTGTAAAGGTGTTATTGACACAAACTTCTCCCCAGATGCAGGTAACAACCCAGGAATCAAAAGAATCAAACCACAGTGTGTCCATAAATTAGATCGTGTGAAATAAGGAATCATAACACAGGGAAAGAATATTGAACATGTTTAATGAAATTGAGGCTACTAACTTATTAATCAATCTTGATTAACCTATTAGATAACATCTTGATATGACATCATAATATGGCCATCGGATATGGCTCAAAGAAATCAAAAATCTTCATTAGGTTTCCCTCATTTAACATCAGCATTGTAAGAACAAAGATAATATCAAATAAAATATATGCAACAGCAAGATGAAACCAAGCTGCTTTACAATCAATTCAAATATTTTCAGCATTATCATAGACGAGCTCACATTAATTTAATAATGAAAACAAAGACTGAATCTTCTGTTGTCAAAACTGTGCAACTGTATTTGACGGACAAAATAACACTACCAAAAGATATGCACTCTGTTGTGAGAGCTTATGACTATGAAAGCCACAGCATATAATTCTGATCATTTGGATACTCATCAGACTGGCTCTAAGGAGACAAGCTGCCCCAAGACAACTCAGAAAGCATGCCCCCACAGTGTAAGACAGCCTTTTTAGTCATACTGAAAGGAAAACAATTGTTTTATATTTTACACTGGTTGGCTCTTTGCGTAAACATAGTAATGAAAGCAAAAACAATGGCTTACAAGATGTTTTTTAAAGTTCTTGGCAGAATTGAAAAAAATGTGTGTGCTAATATGTTACTAGAAGCCTGTCAGTGCAACAAGGGTTGCCATAGCAGCCACTCTTTCAGTGAGGTTTTTGATCAACATCCTAAAGAAAAAGAAAAAATATTAATAATAAATAAAAACGTGTTTTTGGTTTTATTAAATAATATTTGAATTTATATAACTCAGTCAACTCAAGACATTTTAAATGGCAAAGCCTTCACATACTGTAGAAAGAGAAGGCCACTGATGAAACACAAAGCAAAAATGGCTGCTGTACAGGTTCTTCATGCTAGGGGACAGTTGCATTCACTTTACATCTTGAGAGATTATATTTGCAGCAGCCCTAAGAACTTACTGAATATCAGAATCAGAATTGCATTTATTGGCGGAATTTGGTTCCGGTCCATGGTGTCTCTCAAACACAATGTAACCTGGACGTGTGTCCCTCTATCTATAAGAGATTATCTATACTGCTCGCCCAAGTGCAATGTCTACAATATCCGAATCTAGGTTTGGGAAGGAGATTGGCGGTAGCAACTCTGTAAGAGCAATAAGACTTCCAACCCACATAACACACACGACCACAGGTTTGTGAAACAAAGTTTGCGTTATATATTTTTTCTTTGGATCAGTTCCCTTTGCTCATCCTCAATGTAGGGATACCTTCAAATGCAGTAACCATCTCAAATGCATCACAAAAATAATTGAAACAATCAAAATAGATGTAAGACAAGAAACGCAATATTTCAACACCCCAAAGAAAAGGAAAAAGAAAAGAAAATAGCACGTGAGTGTCCAGTTCCTTATGGTGTCAGTTTATTCAGTTACCCACTGTCCTGGATTAAGAACTGAAAACGACCTGAATCTCAGGCGGGGAAAAAGTAGCAAAAGAAAATGATAAGGTATCTCTCAGGTGGGCTTCCTTTTGTTTTTTTCCCCTACCGCCCTCCTGGTACGTGTAGCGTCCTGACACAGAGAAGGCCTCCACAGCAGCAACAGTGTCTTAGACCCACGATACCAGCTCCTCACTTGGCACCCATGGAACTGTACCTCAAAGAAAAAAACAGTCAGAATAGTTCAAAAAGTTCGAAGAAACACTCCGACTCCTTTGAGGTAGGTACCCGTCTGTGGTTCACCGCTAACCACAGCTCTCTCACAAATGTTAATTGAACCTCTTTTCTCTCTTTAATTCAACTGGAAAACCGCGCTCCGCGGCAGCATGGAGTTTTTCCTTGCCGTCCTTTTTCCTGTACACCACACCTTCACGTGCACCGAGCTGCAGGTGATGCCTTCAGGGCAAGCCCAGAAATTAAACTATCAAACAAAAACTACGATGCATTCAAAGAACCCTGTACTTCTGATTGCTGTAAATCTTACCAGGGTTACAACAACAATGTAAAAACCATATGAGCGACACAATGTAACACTATATATACAATATACTACAATATAAAAACAATCTAAATCCTTATAAACCAAAAATACAGGATTACAAAAATGAATACCACAGAACGTACATAGAGTGAAGTTGCAGTCTGGCTGTGTGAAGCAATGTGACAGTTCAACTATTTAGGAGGGAGACGGCGAGGGGAAAGAAACTGTTCCTGTGCCTGGATTCAAATCCGACCTGCGTTCCTTTGCTGCATGTCTTCCTCTCTCTCCCTCCACTTTCCTGTCACTCTTTTTCTTTTCCTGACACTTGAACACACATGCTAATATATCTCTGATATACCAATAGCAACCAGACCAACTTTCATTCAATACAGTCAAGCAGGTTGTAAAAATATTGCACAGATTCTGCGCCTTCATTTGAACATGTCATTGAAACTGTCTCAACTTCTATCTGCTCTTCTCCAAGCTCTATTGACTCTAGACAGAGTCAATAGAACACAGAGCGTCTGAATGCCTGACTGAAGACAAAGTGCAGTTATACCATGTCATGGATATTCTTTTGTACTTCTTGTGGTCATTTTGCTTAAAATCATCAAAGCACAAAAAAAGAGGTTTGATCTTTATCCAGCACTCTTACTTCATTAAATTAGAAATAAAGAGCAAAAGGATTCTAGAGATTTCAAAACAAATTAAATTGCTCATCCCAAGCTATCACCCAAGTTATTTGCTGAGCAGCAGTTCACTGTAATTCTAATAGACAAATTAAATATTTGTTAACTGAGTCTTTGGTCTACCCAAACTGAGGCCATAACGCAAGTGACTCTTAGTCATACATAAAGTGTACAGTTTAGTACAGAGGCGTAGTTGCTAACACACGCCCAGGCTAGCTATATTTGTAGCAAAGTCCAATTCAAGCAGTTTTCAAATATTTCTAGGACATCACAACTGTAATATACTACAGATTTAATAGTGTGTAGTTAAAATGATTACCTCACTTCGTTGTCACATTAAATTAGACTCATTTGTTATTATAACATTCAACAGGGCGATAGATACAGTGACAAAATTGTGAAGTATTCCCAATTCACACTCCCGAATGAGCTTTATTAACATATCAGTACAGGTGCGCCTTAACCAAAGCAATTTTTCAACTTATATTTACACATTAATCTGCAAATACACAAAAATTGAACTACTACCCTGCAAGTAAGCTCTAAAACATAACATCTGTATGATATGAATTATTGTGCTCCAATATGCATGTACAATACTCGTGCTGCTACAGTGCATCACCTTGCAATCAACTGTTTACCCCATTTGCCCTGTAAAAATAATATAGCTCATGCAAACTTCATCAAAAACACCTCACCTTTTTCATGTGCTTGATTTTACCTATTGCAAAGCTGTACATCTTGTTGACTTTACAAAAGGCCACTTCAGGATTTGGGCCTCCTTTCAATAATGCAATAATATTATTAATTATAATTGTATTTGTCATTTTCAGATGAATGCACTTTAAATTAGCTAAGCTGTGTGATATCCCATCTGTTCCATCAATCGCGAAATATCAGAAAAGACTGGCAGATTAAACTATAGCCACACTATGGTGCTAAGTAAGCTTAAAGCAGAGCTGTCATCATTTTATGCAAGAGGCAATAGCAGTTATATTAGACTAATTCCAACTTATTTTACTTATTTTTGAAGCTGCTTCAAACACCTTCAAGTAAACAAAGAACATGAAAATAGTTTTAAGGATTCTGAGTATCTCTTCAACCTGAATCCTCCCCAACCACCACCACCTCCATCTGTGGAACTGCTCATAGTTTTCCATTTCTGACATCAAAGTAGATTTTTATGGCTATTGGAAAATGGTGAACAAGAGAAACTTCAGTTACTCTCTTCTGCCTTCATTTGGGTAGAACATGTCTTTATCAGCTCTGTACATCAGAATTTTTATCACATTTATATTCTTCACAGAGCCAGTATAAGTGTGTCATTTTTTGCAAGTCCTGTTTCTGAGAACATCCTGTCATATGTATTTTTTTTTTCAATGCCCATATCCATCCTCTGATTCGTGCTTATCAATCACATTTTCTTGCAGGTACATTGATTTGTATCTAATGTGTTTTGGGGTTTTTTCAGGAAATGTGTCTTTATGAGTGCTATCTATCCAGCAGTGTCGAGCTAATTTACAGTACTGTCACACAGTCCCCAAAGGGATCATGCCATCATATCATAATTACAATAAGCCAAAACATTCAGCAAGAGTCAAACTACCTCCAACAAGAAGCAACCTACAATTGTTTTGCTTCCACATGTTCCTGATCTTAACATCATGTCGCAACATTAATCCAGGAGAACAACTATGGAAAGCAGTCTGTGATGCTCAGAATCAGCCTGCCTTACATGTAGCTTAAAGAACTAAGTAAAACTACCTAGAAGAATTTGTGTTTTTATACACTTTGTGTAAATTTAATTTATACAAAAGACTTAAAGGTGCTAACACTGCTGCAATGCATTCTATGACGTTGGGTCTAACTTGAAAAAAGAGAATTCAGGAACCTTAGCACAGCTGTAATTTCTCTGAAATTATTTTGCCCCACCAACCTGAGCCTTTAATGTATTCATCTACCAAAGTGGAATGAGCAACAAACTAATTAAAAATTATAAGACAGATATAAAAGGCAAGATTATGTGATTACAGGATTTCACATTAATTAAACTTGTAAATTATTCTTAGACCACACTTCTTTTCTTATTTTCAAACACATCATCCCAACCTTTTTTTAATGAACTCTCTGAGGACCAGTGTGAAATTCACATGTATATTTTTCACATAAATGTATTGAGCAGAAAATATTTTTCTTGATCAACCCACAATTATAGATAATAGTTTGAGCTCATCTTGCTACTTCTCACTTTGCAACTTTATTTCCACATTTGCCTAAAGTGTAAAAAGTGTATAGATGGGCTATATGGGTCTATTTCAGCCTTTAGTCTCTCAGCGCTCCTTTGCATTTTCACCTGTACATAGGACAGGAATTCATAGTTCTTATTAACTGAATGAAAATAATTCATTTCTGCTCATTCAATATTAGTTTCTCTCAGTCAGAACCCAAAATAAATTACTTGAGAGAGAATGACTTTCACATGCGCTGTTTCAACATGTTGTTGTTTTAACACATGGATGTAATGCTAGCTGCTACAATTTTTATTCTAATGAGAGATTCAACTAATTATTTTGTTCATTACATTCATTGATAAGGACTAGACAGTGGTTGCTTTGATCATTTTCTCTGTCAATCTTTTGGGTGGTGAAATGTTGATCAAAGTTTCCTAGAGATAATAGACTGGTTTTATCAGACACACAACAAACTTCATCTCAAGATCTAATTCTCACCAGAGAACAACACACACGCACACCTTGTATAGAAAGGTAAGATGGTTTTCTTGGCCATAAAAGATAAAGGTGGTGCTTTAGAGACCTACAGTCCAAATGATTAGGTTGGCAAGTTACCAGTTGTAGAAATGTATTAAAATTTCAATTAGAAAATGCAGTGAGCTGGCTCAACAGGAATCTTGCTGGCTGGAATATGGGCCAGCTCCCCTCCAGTCCAAGCGTTAAAAACAAAGTTGGCTAGGTGCTAGTTCCACGCTAACCTCTGCAGAAAGGACAACAGAAACGCAGCCTCTGTTTGTCTGCTAATACCAGACCTTTCTCTACCTCTCAGTCCAAGTAATTCCAAGAAACTGTTATTTCCTCCCTGCTGGCCACTGATTTCCTCCAGATAGCTTGAGACCATGTTCACTGTCAGTGGATCTCCTCACTGAGTTTAATGGTGCTATTACAGCCCATGAGTCCAGAGGTACCTAAACCGGTTGTGGACCCTGGGTTTTGTGTTTTTGAGTTCATATTTCTTTTTAGATTGTGAAACTGTTTTATGTTTAAGTTTTGTTCCTTGTCTCGTGGGTGAATAGGTTTGTCAACTTCTTTATTTATCACCACCTTTTTCCAGTGGCCTAGTTGTGTTTTGTTTTTTGTTTCAAATCATTCATTTTTTTGTTATCCTTGGGTTTGAATTTCTATATTCCTTGGTTATCCAGTTTATATGGTTATTACGTTGTTTTATTCTCCCTTGCATTAAGTTTTTTTTTTATTATGTACAGATTTTGATGTTTTGTTTTTCTAGCCTCATTAGTGAAGTTTGATCTTTTATATATTCCATTGTTTGTCGAGTTTTCAGTTATTGTTACTTTTAGTTACTGTTGAGGTTGCCTTTTGCTTTGAGTTAGTTCACTTTTTGTGTTAGTTTGTGTCCTGCTGTCATCTGCATTTGTCTTTTGTGTGTCTATGTTCCACTGTCACAGTTCCACTGTCTAAAGGCGACTGTTGTTGTGATTTGGCGGTATATAAATAAAATTGAATTGAATTGTCTAGTTCTTCCACCCTCCCCTGTATCAAATTCCTGTTCCCTGATTAGGTGTCTTCTGTTTTATTTTGGTTATGGTTGTTCTCTATCACAACAAGACTATCTCTCCACTTTGATACATCTTCCATATGTATGGGGAATGGCCTCCATTTGTCAGGGTGCATGGATACCTTAAGACACTCCGGCTCCCCGCTCATGCTCCACAGGTTATCTATAAAACAGGTGTGCAGATGTGAAATCACTGATTATTTGATCTCCACTTACTATCAGGTGCAGTGTGTGTGTGCTTTGAAAGAGTGTGTGGTACAGCGTGTGTCTGTTACCTTTGTAGTGGCTCACCTGTCTGTTGGCAGCCTCCCAGGATTATTGTTAGTTTTTTTTTTTAAACTTACACATCCAATGGGACTTTGCTGTGGCTGATTTCTGTTGGCTAAGTGAGCAAGACGTCCTCTCTGGCCTGCTAGGAGGGCCCTGGCTGTTTCTCACAGTCTTGTGAGCTTCACTCTATGGCAAACTCTGCATCTGGCTTAGTAGAATCTATTGCAAAGCATCCTTCACAAAGATAAGAATAAACCAGATTGTGTGAAAGGCAGTCAGAAGGGGTAACACAAAGAGAAAGAGGAGCTGCTTAGCTTTGCTTAGAAATAATCACTGTTTGTCTTCCTGTTTCTGGGTTAAGACTGCCTCCACTTTCAAGTGAGTATGGCAAACAAAGTGTGCCACACGTGTGTGGGATATGGCATCTCTATGCCCGTGGAGGATAAGCATGATAAGTGTGTGCTGTGGCTGGATCACCAACATTCCATGCTGGCCAGGAAAAGTGCTCACCAGCCTCTAGTCCTCTGTTGACTGTTTTATATTGCTTGCATGTACCAGAGAAGCCCGTGCTCATTATTCTGGCTTCAACCATGCAGGATCTTCACTTCCCAATATTCCCAAGGCCAAGGGGGAGTGCCCAGGCCCTTGCCAGGTATCTCTGGCTCCCCCTGTTGCAAGACCAGTTAAAGCCCCACCCTTCAGCTGCCCCCTGTGGCTCCAACCCCAGGAGGGAGCCAGTGTAGGGCAGCTATCAGGAGGAAGATGTCGACATAGAGACCGTTCTCTCCTCTATTTAATATAACCTGTCCTGTTGACAGCCTCCAGCTAGATCCTCGGGGACAGGACTAATGGCAGGATGTCTACGACTCTGGATATCGCCCTCCCTGAGAGCCCTGTGGCAAGGGGACATTGGGTAGCCACAGCCTTCAGAAATGTAAATGCCACTGCTGCTTGTCTCTAGGAACCTGATGAGCTGACAGTTTGACTCTTCTGCTGCTCTGCACAGGTGGTCCTATAAGAGGTTCTTTCATGTGCATAGTCGAGAACAAATCACATCTCTCCTTCTAGCTCCTTTCTTTGCAAGGTCATGTGCCCTAGCAAAAATTCCAGGATCATCAACTCCCTGCTGGCCAGGCTACACGGCGCCATGTCCACCCAGGCCTGTCTGGCTAATACAGGGGGCATTATGTCCCTGTATATGTGTCACGTATCTCACCAGGTGTGTCAGGTTCTGAGGAATCCAGCATCCTGTATCCACTACAAGCTGCTGACAGCTCAACTGTCTATCTCTATAACTATCTCTTTGGCCTTTAGCCCACTGGGAGACAGTCATTGATGTGTTCAGGTGTAGAGGGGCCTGTCCAGTCACTCTGCAAGTGCTAGGAGGCTCAGGGCTTCAGTGCATCAGGTGGCTCCTGGGATCCCAGTATGGGGCCCCAGAGACCGCAGGCCTCAGCTGGAGGCCTTTTGTAAGCATAGCAACCAGCCACAGAGGAAACGGGAACACCCACCTCCTTCTGACCTTTCCTCCTGCCAGGCTGGTCCCATTCACTGCCTACCCAGTGCATGGTAGCTTAGTTGGCTCTGGGGGTGGATCCATGGGTATTATCCACCATGACCCGGGGTTCCTTCGCAGACCCCTGTGACGACCAACTACAACTTTACCTCAGTAAGCAACCTCCAGCATGCACAGATACTGCTGGAAGAACTCTCTGCCCTCCTGGAGAGTGTGACAGGCCATCAACGCCAGGGATTGTTTTGCCAATATCGACCTCAGGCATACCTATGCCTATTTCCAGATACATATCTGGCAGAGTCACTGGCGGCTGCTGAGGTTCGTGTTCAAAGGGAAGGTATTTGGGTTCTGAATCCTTCCTCTTGACATTTCTCTGGCTCTCAGAGTGCTGAGCCACTCAAGGATGCTAATCTAAAATGGCCCCAGAATGGCCCTCATTCAAAAAGGCCATGATATCTGCCAAGAGGATTAGCTATCAGTGCTGTAACAGATGCTGCAGATGGTTGCCGTATAGAAAAGGGATGATCCTGTGGCCCAAGCCTGCATTCTAAATAGGTCCTGTTTGAATTCGACTTGTCCCAGTCATTGAGCTATGATCAGCTCCCACTGGGGGCTTAGACCAGTGGGACCCTGGTTTAATTGCTGTCCCATTGGGTTTTTTCAGACTCAGAATCAGAATATTTTATTAATCCCGAAGGAAATTATAGGTTACAGCAGGCAGCATGCTAATATGGCATGTGCACTTACAAAGGAACCTTCTGACCAAACTTTACACAAACATCACATTGGGAAGGCATGTCAGAGAGGTACGGTGTGTTCACACCGAACGCGATGGATGCAAACAAAACGCCCCAAACGCCCCTAATTTGATGCGTGCACATTCGCATCTCAACGCGTGTCCAAGAAAAATCCATCGCGTCAAAATATCATATTTTGACGCGCGTGAACCGGAAATGTGGGAGGAACGTGGGAGGAAGTTGTGCCAGACCGGTATCTTTGCAAGATGGCAGCTGTCGAGCTAGCGCTTGAAGAGAGAGTCTCCCTTCTCTATGTACTGTGGAGAGCAGAGCAGCGGCGTAAAAGACGTCCTCGCCGTACCTGGGTCCATCAGGTCCTCCAGAGGCGTGAGCAGTTTGGTGAGTTTCACCATTTGCTCCAGGAGCTGCACCTGGATGACGGCCGATTCCAGCGCTATCACCGTCGGCCAGTTTGAGGACCTGCTTTCCCTCGTCGGTCCCAGCATCGCCCGCCTAGACACCAATTACAGGCGCTCAATCCCACCTGCAGAGCGCCTGTCCGTCTGCCTGAGGTTAGTAAAAGTGTTTAATACGGTAGTCCTTTATTGATACCTGTGCTAATATGCTAAACCATCCATTTATACACTGCTAACATGGATGTGCTATGCTAACAGTGAATGCTGTTGGTGTTTACTGAAAGCAAACTGGGGTACAGAGACGACTATTTATAATATTTCTAGTCATACTCAGAAGCTCTCATCAAGTCCCGATTTAATTCGATTTATGCTGTTATCAGTGTTTGCAATGATAGCATGGCTGTGGTGTCACATCAATGTATGCGCTCAGTGTTTGCTTATATCAAACTGTAGCATTAGGACCACTGAGTTAACCTTTGTAGTGATACTCACTCCTTTTTATTTAGACCTGGTTTAATTTTGGGATAGTTGAATATTTGTATATAATCCCTGCAGCTGTCAGACTCTATAGCAGGGGGTCACCAGCCTTTATTAAAACAGTTAGATAAAACTGAACAGTTTGGTTCATCTTTAGTTACATGGTTCTATCTTGATAAGCTATGTCTTACCACAGATTAATTTTTCAAAAATATTAATGATTTAAGCAAGGAAAGGGCTACATGTCAACATACAACTCTTTATTTCTATTAATGTCTTACTTCATTCCTGCCTGATTGACATGTTTAGGAATTGTGAGTGATTGGCTCACTGTAGTTGTAAAAGTTGCTACCAATCAAATTATGATATGGTAAAGTTAAAACAAAACACAACTGTTTTAGATCTTATCTAATATACATTTTGTAATTATCCTTATAATTACAAAATGTTTTATGTAAGATTTAAGTTTTGTGATTTAAATCTGACATCTCAAAAGTATTTTGGAATTTGAATAATGTATTTTGTAACTGCAGTACACATAATACTGATTTTGAACAATTTTGTCCAGGTTCCTTGTCACCGGGGACTCCTTCACGACCAAGCATTCAGTTACAGAGTCGGTGTGTCCACGGTGAGCCAGATCACCCCCCAGGTAGCGACGGCCATCTGGGACTGTCTAGTGGACGACTTCATGGCTGTGCCTTCACCTGGAGACTGGCGGTCCATCACAGAGGGATTCCAGGAGCGCTGGAACTTTCCTCTGTGCTGTGCAGCTCTGGATGGGAAGCACGTCCAGACAAAGGCACCCCATATATCATATAGGAGACACACACATTGATATAGACTAAATATTTATTTCATTTCTTTTTTGTGATGCCCAAATTTATGCACCTGCTTGATTTTGTTTAAACAATTATTGCACACTTTCTGTAAATCCAGTAAACTTCTTTTCACTTCTCAAATATCACTGTGTGTCTCTCCTGTATGATATTTAACTGACATTTTTTATTGTAACAACCAACGATTTATACAGGAAAATAATGTCTATTAACAAGGTTGCACAAACTTTTGCATCCTACTGTATTAGTATATTTTGTCATTAGTATAATATGAAATAAATTCTACATGTGTCAAGTCGTGTGCCAACATTTGCTGTGTAGTAGAACTGAGACATTAGTCATTATAAAAATGTATTTGAAGTAATATAAACATTCTCAAACAGAAAAACATTAAACATAAATATATAAAATATAAGAATTTACAGAGAGACAGGAATAAAAAGGACCAGCTGCTCTCCAGAGCAGGAACACGGCTGAGGAGGAAATGCTCCATTGGAGACTGGTGTGGCTCCAGCTCCACCGCCAATGGACCGTCCTGGGACCCGTCCCTCATCTGCCTCGGAGCCGTCCTCCCCTGTGGGCCTGTAAAACAGCACAAAACACAAAGAAATGAGAAGACTGCTACTAGATTTTAATTTCAACATTGAAAAAAAAAAAAAACAGGATATATTGTAGATATTTAGTAAAGTTGATCACAAGGCAATCCCACCGACTAAAAAGGTATCAGTGCTTGCTGTACATACCTGTGGGTGCAGCAGCAGGAGCTCAGGGACTGGGGAGCCAGGAGAAGCAACAGGGGATGCTCTGCTCCAGAATCAGTTGGTTCTATCAATACAGTATTAAATGTTAACAGGTTGAATATAATAATCATAGAGTAGACAGTGGTCCCTCATTTATTGCAGCAGGGGTTCTCAGAATAACTAGCCCCTGCTCACGCACTTTATACACTGTTTTCCCCACACACATGAACATTGGTCACAGTTCTCACAATTGATTCTCAAAGTGCAAACCTTTGTAGACTGCAAAACGTAAAAGTATTATTATGCCGCGGTTTGTCTTCATCTGCCCGCCACTTTCGTGCGCCTTTTCCCCTCGCGGTGCAGGTGTGTATTTCCGAATGAGGGTCATAGTTATGGGTGTTTTTGTGCTGTTTTTTCTATTGGACGTGATGGTTATCAAAACCAAACATGATAAATTTGGCAAGCGCAGGAGACACGACACGGAGCAGATTTGTCAATCAGGCTGCAGAATGCAATGCTGTACTGTGCAATAAAAAATCAGCGAAAAAGCGAAGCAGTGACGGATGAACAGCGGGACAACTGTGTGCTGTTTATTAATAAACAATAAAATATATTCCTATATGACAACATGCATAAAAGCAGAAAGGTATTTGTACGTCAGTGGGAAAATAGCGGTGGCTTGCTAGCTTTTGTGCGGCTTCCCCGGGTCAGAAAAAACTTTCAAAAGAGAAATGAATGAACTTACCAGGTTGCCCGATCTCTTCACATATCTTCCTCCAAGCTCGGTCCTTTTTATTCCTGTCTCGGTACAGAAAGCAGCTGGTATCGTACAGCTCCGAGTTGTTTGCTACCGCATTGATTAGCCTTCCCCTCCATTGAAGTATGAAAGGCTTTGGCTGGACCTGCCCCTTTGACCTAGGTAACAGCCACGTCACCAGGCTTCTGATTGGTTGTCGCGGCGCGATTTGACGCTGGAGTTCAGATTTTTCAAACTCAAGCGGTAGACGCGAAACGCGCGTATGCACAAAATGCAACACAAAAACTGACACGCGTGGTTTTATTTGCGCGTCAAACGCGCCAGACGCGCTACACTGATGCGCGTGTCACGCGTTTTGGCGTTTTTGCGATGCAAATCTGCTTCCGAATTTTCGCGGGACCCGCAATCGCGTGTCATTGCGCCTTTCCATTGACTTTACATGTAAACCTGACGCTCTATTCGCGTCCATCGCGTTCGGTGTGAACACACCGTAAAACCTGCAGGAGACCGGCCCTCGAGGCCTGGAGTCGGGGAACCCTGCTGTAAAGTAACAAGAGAGTGCATAAGTATGACGTTGAATAAATCATGTTGGCGTATTCAGAAACGACAAGCCACGTCTACCTGTCTAATCATTTCTTTTCTGTTTATAGGACACATAAACAGCTGTTCACAGCTGCTTATTAAAACCAGCTCCAGTGATCCTCAAGTGCAAGTTGTATACTTTGAATGTGGCTGCATAATATAGGAAATTAGGGTTACAGCAGGCAGCACGCTAATGGCGCATGCGCACTTACAAAGGAACCTTCTGACCAACTTTACACAAACATCACATTGGGCAGACATGTCAGAAAGGTAGGCTGATAGGAAAAAACAACAAAAATACACTACATGAGGTAAGAGGAGGAGAAAAAAAACTCCACTCAGACTGAGCTCCTAGTGGGAGAACAGTTTGATAACAGAAAAAACACCTCAGCACAAAAGCACATGACTATCAATACACCATAGAAACACAAGACAAGCAACAGGGGCGGGTAAAGGGTAAGAGAGAGCCGGTGTAGACAGCGCATCCGGTCCTGCAGCATCTGTGCTGGTCCAGTTGACTGCTATCTTCCCCGGTAGGGCACAAGCATCGAAGGCGTTGGAAAGGGAGGGGGGATGAGTGAGTGCTTATCAGTGTAAGTGTGTGTGTGTGCGTGTCCATAGTTTAGCTGAGACAGTGTCCTTCAGCCTATCAGGCTAAGTAAACAGTCCTCCAGCCAATCCAGGTGTCCTTGCATGGGATGGGAAGAATAGCCGTAACACAGTCATTATCAGGGAGTGATTGTTCGGCTCCAGCCTTGGGCCTGCAGCTGGCGCCGTGATGGGGATCTGCAATGTTTATGTTGGTTTTGTTAATTTCCATACGAGCAGCCCAGGAGAATTTTTCAGGCTACTCTTTAACACTCCGATACTGGCCTCTTGATCTCCCGTTGGAGAGTCGCGAGCCTTCCCATGATGGTATCAAACTTCTGTTCCATGGTGTTATCGTTCTTTTGATTCTGAGACCTCACAACTGCAGTGATCCGTTCCGCGAAGTTTTCCAACTGTCGCTCAAGGGTCTCATTTTGAGCAGGCCTCTCTCTGATGTTTCCCCTCATATGCTCAATGGTGTTGTTTTGAGCCTTCACAGCAGCTGCAAGCGTCTCCAAGGTGTTGACCATATTACGTTCGTTGTGAGAGGTTGCGCCTCGTTCCATTTCGATTCCAGCGGGCAGCCTTGGGGGGGTTTGAACAGCCGGTTCCGCTCTCTTATTTCTCCGATAAACCAGGGCTAAGCCAACTCTGATCAGCATGAACCCTGTTATCATGGTTCCGAATAACAGAATTCAACAATTTATCACTTCCAGGTTCCTCTGTGGGATAATTTGTTTCAGTGGTCATCTGTCCAAAAGTGAGATAATGGAAGAATACCTGTGTTTTGGTGCCCACAATCAGATGACCCTCTATGAGCAAGCGCTGTGGTGACAGTGGGGAGGGTAAAGTCTCTTTTAACAGGAAGAATCCTCTGGCAGAACCAGTCTCAGGGAGAGATGGCTGTTTGCCGTGACTGGTTTAAGGTGAGGGGAGGAAGACAGGACAAAGACATAGTGTGGAGTAGAGCCAGAGATGAATAATAACTAATTATTAAAAGGCAGAGTGGTGTATAAAGACGTGCAACAAGATCGCTATGAAAAACAAAAGAATCCAGAACCGACAGCACTGGTCACATTTAACACAAGAAACAAGAGATTTTAAGACTGAATTTTTATATTTAGAAACAAAAAGGTAGACTGTCGATATACTGTATTGGTCCATTATTGTTTTAAATTATGGGACCAAAGTTGAATCAAGCAATGGTGAGCTGGTCCTGATGTTTCTAAACAAGAAAAGGAAGAAAATGAGATTCTGGGTCAAATCTTATTCTCAGGTGAAGCCAGCAGGAGGGAGGATATCATGGTTTGATCCTGGAGTTGAAGCTGTATCATGATCACTTTCATACATATTTCAGGATGTCAGTGGGGCAGGTTGAACCACATCTGAGGAAGCAGAGAAATCATTTCAGAGAGCCGACTGACCTGAAGCGTCGTCTAGCTCTGTCTGAGGTAAAATAGCATCATCTTACTATTAGCTACAAGCACACTTGTTGCCAAATGCAGTGATATGATTGGTAAAATCTCTTTATTTTGATTCGAAAAATCAAATTTGGCTCAAAAAAATAAATGCAGCAAGTTTGTCCTTATACTGATCCAATACTGATATTTTGTACAAAAACTTGTTTATGATGGTTCGCCTTACATTAAGCTTATCATCAGATTCTGTGCTATAATTTACGTTTGTTTGTGTTTGACAATGGCCACATGTCTCACAAACTGCATCTTGGCTGTTTGTGGAGCTTGAATAGCTCCACACATGACTGATATCGACACAGGTATTATAATAATATCAACATTTTAATGTGACAATCGATTCTAGGACATAAATATAATAAATATCTGGTATCGGAAGAATCGATATTTCAGTATCGATCCGCACTACTGTAGAAATTACTTCCTTGGTGTGAAAGGCTACATCACGAATGGGTAAGTCTGAAAAATATTTTTAAGGCACAAAATGTTAGCGCAGATTTTACAAGTCCAGTAAAATGGTTAAAGGCCTTTAACCTTCAAAGGCCTTTAACCATCATGGGTTATTGTACAGCATAAAGGTTTTCTAACCAAGGGCTGATGAGCTGTTCTGTTAATTTAGATGGGAAAAAATCTGTTAACTACATGAGCTCAGATGTTCTTCTTTTTCATTAGCACTTAAATGCAGCTTACATTTTTGGATATGTACTAAAGACTGTAAAACACATGAACAACCTACCCAGCTGCCAAAAAAGGAAATCCTGACCCTTCCATTGTAGCAGTTGGGAATGGAGTCAAAGTAAGACTCAGATACATTTTTCCTAAAGATGCTTTCACCCATTTTTATGGATCATCATTCTCAAGTATGATGAATTCCTAACTTGATTTTGTAAAATTCACAGCTTTGATTGGCAGCAACAAATATTTGCTACCAGTGTTGGTCAAGTTACTTGAAAAAGTAATCAGTAACTAATTATTGATTACTTCCCAAAAAAAAGTAATCCGTTACTTTACTGATTACTTCTTTTCAAAAGTAATTAATTACTTAGTTACTTTTTAAAAACACAATTTACAACCTGAATAGGTGATAAAGCGAGAGATCTTTCAGCCCAATTCTACTTTTTCTGAAATCCATCATACAAAATGTAATCAAATGGAAAAGTCTCTTTTTAAAACTTGTTTTATTAGTTTTAACCTTTTAACTTTATGCATCAAGCATAAAGACTGTAAGAAATTTGTTTTAAACCAATTTAAACCTATTTTCTGCACATTCCAGCACATAATTTTTTGTTTGTGTGTGTGTGTGTTTATACTCAGTCTTTCAAATAGATGCAAGTAAAGCAGAGCAGAAAATAAATAAAGTCAAAGACTAGCGGTCCTGTTGCTCTATTTTCACCTGTAAAGCAGGAGTGGCGTAGGCGTAGGTTTACCCTGGTGCAGGTGTGCCGCAGTCAGTGGAAGAAGCCGCGAGTTTCTCGGTGAGTTTCCCATTACGTCGTAGCTACTCGGTGCTTGCTTGGAAGTTTAGGGGTTTTTTTCGCTGTAAACACATGCACACGCACAACGGACACTAATGTTTTTGTCACTTTTTATGGAATCAAATTTAAAGTAAAGTCAGTACTTCCACGCTTTAAACGCTGCATGCTCATACTCTCTCCACACTCGATCCATTGTTGATCTGCACACAGCTGTTGTCACTAACGTCGCACTTGCTTACGTCACTGTCATGAGACATTCTTGCAAAAAAATCACGGTTTTAGTAACGCAGTAACGCAGCGTTCCTAAGGGAAAGTAACGGTAATCTAATTACCGTTTTTGCAATAGTAATCCCTTACTTTACGCGTTACTGTAATCGGATTACAGTAACGCGTTACTGCCCATCTCTGTTTGCTACTCTCTGTTCAGGAATTACAGATGAATGATGTGTCTGCTAACTAAAGGTATTTGAAAAGCTGAAAAGGAGTCCATCATAATATTCATAATAAAAGTACAGTAATACTAAGCAGGGAAGGGGCAATTTCATGAACATTCAAACACAACAGTGATTTCTTTAGTCAGTCTCATTCACATGCACAGATCAGCTGTTCCCCTGACAGGTGCCTGTTTTTCGTAGCTAGTAAGGTTTCCGTATGTGTCAAGGCTTCGATTAAATATTATAAAGCACGTGTGGCTTGTGTTAATGATGTATTGGTGACATTCGAAGCTTCACCAGTACCACTGGGGGAGTAGCAATGGAGTTGTTCCTTCTTCAAATAAAGCCTTATTTAGAAATAAAAGTTGTTTGTACCACATAAGTGATTCAAGGAATGGTTTGTGGGTTTGGGCTGCGATTCAAAATACACAGGTCAGCAAAACACAATGGATCAATCCTCACATTTTGTGAACTTTGGACTTTTTTAAGCATTTGTTCACAATCTTTTTAAGCTTCTTTTTTTGCGATGCAACCAGCAAGAAACAGGAGATTTTTTGCTGTCTGAGAACATTTTGAGCTGATCTTTCCTAATTTGGAATGTACATAGCTATAAATGATTAATAATAATAATAACTAGCCTTATATAAATAAAACACAACACAGCGAAGATGAAGTGTTTGTTGTGTTCAGAAGAACTTGGCTTCAGCAATAACAAATCATCTATGCTGAGCCATTTCAAGCCCTGCATGAAAACTAGCAAACCAGCCAATGTAGACCAAGACCAAGCAAGGATGCAACAATAAGCAGCATACAAACAATTACACATTACATTTGTATTAGGAAACAATAATTTAAATCTTAAATGTGACTAATTAATGACATCTGTGATTGCATGCTGGCTTTATTTTTCATCAGAGAGAAGAATAATGTGAATTAGCCCCTGGTCAATATCGTGAGTCCCAGCCATTCACTATTGTGGAGGACAACGGGTTCCTAATAACGTTAAAGTATTGACCCTACAGAGCAGGTGCACATTTGAGCAAATATGAAACATTTTCCCATTTCCTCAAATTTGCCATTTAAGCTTTGGTGAAGGACAGATATAAGGAACAAGCCAAAAACATTGTGTCAAAAGCATGTGCAATAGTTTAACTAGTTAGTTTAATGTCAGATTGGGGCACTACACACACACACTTACTTGCCTTGTGACTGATGCCGCAGCAAATATGGGTGCTTGTGCAAAGAAGCTTTGTTTGTATTACCAATTTTTTAGTCATAAAAAAGGCTCTTGATCAAATCAAATTGTTATCTGACATCCAGACTAACTGTAGGAAGTCAGTGGGCTATTTCATGAGCAGCATCACTGCAAGGGTCCTTTACTTTGTTTATTTGTAATATTCTAAATCATGCCGTTTTGTTTAAGGTGCTGCTGCCGAAGTGGCACTTGAATTAATCATTTTTTCTTGGCTAATTTTGTAGGAGAGGATGACACGTATGAAGCAAACACTGAAGTGATTTCAAGAGGTGGACACATGTTGGAAAAGCACATAGCATATGCTCCATTGCGCTTATACATTGACCCACTCTTATCAGAACAGTATGAAATTAATGCAGAATGTCCCCATTTAATGATTCCACAGGTGAGCTGTCAGAGGAGAAGAGGGTGTCATGCTCAAAAGTCATTTCCCTTTTATCAGTGCAACACCATGCACCGGAGCAGGAATTGTTCCAGTGCATGGGAATTGTCCAGACTCTAGAGAGCACAGGAACAGCTGAGAGTCTGAGAAGACCATTAATGAAGAACCTATATACTTTGCAGTCAGTGAGCATCATGTCACTGAGACACCCAGGTTTAAAAATAATTTTCTATCTGCTCTCCTCTTCTTCGTTAGCCTCAATAAGCAGCAGATGCCCACTTCTGAAAGTGCTGTTTTTCTTCAAACCAGTGGAAGAGTTACCGCTTCCTCATCATCACAACCGCACATAACAGAAAAAAATCCCAACGTATATAAATTTGCTCTTGCTTTTCTCGGTACCACAGCTTCATTTGTGCCCTGTGAAAGGGTACTTTATACAATTTTATGTGTCGCATGTTGTCCCCAGTAACACAACCACATTCACATGATGGTCCTTACCTCATATTGTTTCCACTTAACCTTTTGACACTGCAGTGTATCATAAACACAGACATCATGTTAATAAGTTAAGAATTTATGTATTGGCATCACAAATGTCTCAAATGTCATTCATTCAATTCAAAGCTGCATGAAGCTTCATCTCATCATGACTAGTCTTAGCTAACTACTTAATACACTTAATTTACTGATTAGCTTAGAAATCACATTTTTAAAAAGTGCAATGATGCCTCAAGTTAGTCCAGTTTACTGCCTCTAACTCTCAGTTTGAAACGGGCCAAATGTGGTTATGGAAAGTAAACATGGAGCTCCTTCACAGTGTCCCTACCCTAGCTGCAATTCCAAAAATGAGATACACAAGTTTCCCCATTATTACAGCTGCCAATCAAAGCTTTCACCATGACCCCAATTTTGCAGCATCGAGTTTTGCATCTAGATTATGTAATTTCTGAAGAAATTGTGGTGGAATTGTTGCTACTGGCAGACTCAGTCTGTAGCTTGCCTCTGGTGCAGCTCAAAAGTTGGAGGTAAAGAAGTTGGTTAACATAGTTGAAAAACTGAAACGGATGGCCTGCAACTTTAATTTACCACAAATGTACTATTGTCACATCTGATGGGGCAGACGGTGTGGAAGGAATGAGACTGAGGACCCAAGTGCAGGTAAATGGAGATGAAGCAAAAAGCAAGCCTTTATTGACAGCTGAACGACAGCTGAACGAGACTACAAACAGAGAAAACTAACCTAAACTGGGGGGAACTGGGGAAGGCATAAACATAACATGAACCTAAAACTAGAAATGAGAAAACCTGGAAAAACGAGGGAACGGAGAGCAGAGGAAATCCAAAGGAAACACAAAGGAACGCAGGGGATGAATCACAGAGGCAACATGGATGAGAACACGCAGACGGACTGACAAGTGATACAGGACAGCACACACTATGAATACACACCAGGTAACGAGGGGGGAATGCACAACAGAAGGGAGACACGACTGGGACTTACCTGACATCACAAGACACAGGAAGCAAAGCAGGATATATTGACATGGGACACAGACTACCAAAGTAAAACAGGAAGTATGATACAATTCACATAGACGCAGACTAGACACTGAGACGTGGAAACATGACAGACTCTGGAACAGAGAGAACATGAAGCACAGAGAGAAAAGTAACTAGACCTGGAACATAGGGAACACATAAAGACAGAAACTAAAACTAAGCATACAACACACAGAGAGCAGAAACAGAACAGAAACCTAAAAACCAGGAATTGTAAATATAATATAAAATAAATAAAACATAATTCAAAGAGTACAACTTAACCCAAAAACACAAAACGCTGGGTCACCGACCCAGGACCATGACAACTATACCTGAGACAGTAGCTACTGTTTACCTAATGGAATCGCTCCAAGTAGTTGTAATGACTTCTTTCAGATTTTTGTATTCACAGTGTGGTCACCCTCCGTATTTACCTTGTAGTAAAACTGTCCCCCTACAGTATGGAATGAGCTTGTAAACCGGAAAATGTTCCAAGTTTTCTTTCTGAGATTGGAAGGGAAAAAAAATATTTATGAAAAATGTGTTGATGTTTTATATTTAACACAGACGAAAAAATGTCAGCATGAAAAATACCCCATGTCGAACTCACAGCCGTCAACATACAAGGGAGAGGCGAGAGAGCGCTTTCCCTCAAAGTCAATGGGACGTCATCACTAGAAAAAGTAGAATTGGTGACCACATGAACCCACATAAGGATCTTTAACTGTTAAATGGTAATAATCTTAAAATTTACAGAGTAATGTGTAAGTAGTGTGACGAGTAGTCTGTCTGCAGTTTTTGAGACTTCTTCACCAATTTTTTTAAATTCCAAAGATTGCATCTTGTCCCGAATTAGTCCTGATAAATGAAACCTTAAAACAGAAAGAAGATGTAGTTTCTTTTTACATAACCATAAATAATCAATCAATGAGATGTTTGTCAGTCAAAACAGCTCCATGCTGGTAATGGTGGTGAATGCTGGTGATGAAGGACGGAACCAAAACAATAAACGTGTGGTCAGTACAGAAAAACAAATAGTGCAGTGTGAGGTTATCATGCATTTTACTCTGATGACTTCACATTACACAGTTGATTCATAGTTAATATAAAGTTGCAATTAGTGTAGATTTAATTATAACATTTAGTGGGGTATAATTTTACTCATAGTCAGAGATCACATTAACAGCTATTCAGCCTTGTATTTTCATGGCCCTCCCAATGGATAAGTCTTCATTTATTTTGTTGACTTACACATTTCTCACATCATAATAGGGCCTAATTATACACTATTGAAAGTATTTAATATTAAACCTAAACAGGCAGATTAAATTTAGTGAGTAAATGTTACCCAGGAGATTGAAAAGCTGACTGCACATCTAATTTTGAATATCTGTTTATCATGGAATCAGTACTGGAATATGCTGGATGAGAAAACTGCAGAAGTAAATGAGCATAACTGTGTGCCTTGTGAGAAACTCATCAAATGTATTAAGATCAAAGTTACACCATCAATAATCATGACACGCTTTACCTTGTGTTTCCTTCGAAATAAAATGAAGTCACATCTAAAAGCCAGTTAGGATCTATTTTCAATCTCACGTGCAGTAATTTAAGTTATTCTCCAACCGTACTACTGACTTAAAATAAGAAGGCCTCTGGCATGGGAGATGATCGAAAAGAAAAGTTTTATGTTTCAGTTATGTCTAATTAGTTAGAAAAGGACATTCTTTGAAAAAACATAGAGCAGATAGACTAAAAGGAGAGCACAGGAAGAGAGAAAGGACATTTTTCACCTCCAGGTAATCTTCTCACTGCAACAATTATTCAGCCTGATGAGGTTATGGACAGAGTAGAGGACACAGCCAAATCCTGCCTTCAGTGTTTCAGAAGTACAGAAGAAGCTATTCTGTGCTTTGCAGCCTTGGTGAGTTTTTGTTCCAGTGCTTGTTTATTCTGTCCCACGCCTGTGAACACCTAAGAGGAAAACATCATTAGTATTTGCTTGTATTGACTGAGAAGAGATTTGAGTTGAACAGGCTCTGACATCCAGTGTAATCGCATACAAAGGTAGTGCAAGGTAAACAGCAAATAATGTGCGGAGGGATACAAAAGAAGGTTTATGTAGCAGCTGAGAAATTTCTGTTAGTTAATACAGTGGAGAAATTAGCAACAAGCAGTAAATCAGAGAAAGATATTTTAGAAAATAAAATAATGATACAATTCTGAAAAAAGTCATAAAACAGATTTTCTAAGCACCTGTTTCTGGCTACTACCTCTGCTATGCGAGTTTGATGGAGTCTGTGTGTAGACATATTTAAATAATAATCCATACTGACATAAAATACTGAGCCACTTGCACATCACCTGCATGAGCTGTTTGGCCATGAACGCTCATACCATGAAGCTCCTGACACATAGTTTTGGTATTGATGTTATTGCCATAGAAGGTTTAGTTCAGTTACCAAGTCAGCAGAGCACTGGTGATTACAGCTTTACATGTTACACTTATATATGCATGTGGAATATCTAGGAGAGAAGGAATTTCTAGAACTGAATTGTTGCAAAGATGCTTGGTTTTATGCACCTGTGGACTAAAATACCTCAAGAGGTGTGGCATAATATTTTTGTCCATAAATTGTGTCATATATGGCATAGTTGTGGTTCTATTTCACTAGGTGATCCAGGCATCTCCCAAAGAGTTACAAGTAAGTCTTGACACACAACGTTGACCCACAACCGGTTCCTAAGCGTGGTTCTCCCAGAGGTTTCAGTCTTAGTAGCCAGGGATCGGTCCGCCAGGACCTCCACTCCTGGCCGCTGCCCGGCTCACAATGCACCCAACCCCTACGGTGCCTCCTGCCTGTGGTGGGCCTGCACAGAGATGGGCCTATGGCCAGGCCCAGCCACTAGACACTCTTCCTCAGGCACCCTCCCCGGGCCAGGCTCCAGGGCAGGGCTGGGGTAACCCTATCCTATCACAGGCAGAGTAAACTGTTCCCTTAATGGTCTCATAGGGGTCTTTTGAATGGCTATTTGTCTGGTCCCTCACCCATCACCAATTTTGCCATGGGAGACCCTGCCAGAGGGTAAAAGGCACCTGACAACACAGCCCCTGGGATCCCTGGGACACACCAGGAGGAAGCCCCGGGGCAGACCAACGACACGCTGGAGGAGGTGGCTGGGGAGAGGGAGGTCTGGGCTTCTCTGCTTGGGCTACTGCCCACAACCCGGCCCCAGATAAGCAGAAGAAGATGGATGGATGAATTGAATTGAAAGTAAAACTTTAGTATAAGCATCTGCTGGTGTTCAGGGCTGTGCATGGCTGTTTATGACCAAGTAGTTTGTAACAAAAAAAGCTAATAGTTCAATATCTGCTTTGCACTTAAGAGGCTGAAATGTTCCTGAACTATCCCATAACGTATAGGTACTTATAAAACAATGAATAAACAAATTTGTCAGGTAATTATATTACAAAGCATTACCACTACAAGCAGCTTGAAAGACACAGCTCAGGAACTTGAATTAGCTCAACTGACACCTAGCAGACAGCTCACAGGTCCTGCGAGCCATCTGCTAGCAGTCGTAGCCAACACACTATGGTATTTTGCTGTGATTTCACAGCTATCTGTTATGTAAAAAAAAAGTGACTGTTAGCATCAGCATGTACAGAAATGTGATATCTTTATGTTACGTCTATGATGTTGCTGCCTAATTATCGTTACCAAATACAAAATGCTTTGTCCTGACTCTGATGTACCAGGTCAAGCAACTAAAATCAACATTTGGTACAGCAAAGTTTTATTAATTAGGAGCTAAGTGGCGTGACACATTTTCAGATGTTATTGATTTATGTTTTCATTCAAAGTCAGTTAACATGACAGATCTTTAAAGTCTGTATGTACATACACAGACTGTTAAATTAACCAACAGTCATCCAAACAAACAACAGAGTAAACAGTAACATCAAGATTTAAAGGGTGACAAAGCTGTGACTTTACAGTAAATATTTACAGGGCTCTACCCCTTGCACCCTTTGAGAGAATTAAGTACTCTACAACATAATCAAGGTTTATTTGACAGCTTAGAGGAAAACAGATGAGGTAGTACATACGGCACACCGATTACCGCTATTCGCTTTGGGATGAGATGGATCAAAAGCACAACTTCTTTCCATCACCGCTAAGCAGCAGAAGGTTTCTTTCTCACCTCCTCTAAAATTTCATTGCATGATATCTGAAGTGGTGTCAAGACCAAGTGCCACAAGAGAAAGCAATGCTGCAGGAGAGGCAACATATTATCATTTTGTCAGTGCACGAGCACTCTAGGAACTCGTTTGTCTCCGGGCCAGGAGCCGTCATCTTACAGCAGACAAGTCATGTAAAGATGATACTAACTCAAGTGATACTTTCCCTGCAAGCCCTGACAAGTTCATTTGAGTATAATTACTTGCCCCACTCAGGTATTCCGTTGACATTTGTCACCAAGACACCCGCATTACCCAATGAGATTAATTTGTCATATTTCTTGTGTTGAATACTTTTCCTTCCTGTAACTGATCTAATCCTCATAGCTCAGCAAAGCACGGTGACACGGGGCCTTCTTTTTATCTACATACTTGAAGTGCCTTTTTTTTTGCAAAGCGGCCCGCCTTCAAGCTTATTTATGTGAGTGGTCCCTGCACTCAGAGATAGCGTCACTTAGCGGGACTCAGGGGAGCGGCCCATCCACTCCTGCTCAGACCTGACACCGAGCGGATAGATTTAGCTCTCCTGCCCTGACTCTCCACCACTTAAACTACGGGCCATTCCAAGCTCCATTAACAGAATCACTTGCTAATGAACCGTCTTTCTCAGGAGGAAATGATTAATAGGAGTGGTCATCCAGGATTTTATTAGCCAGCAAGCACTTTTCTGCAAAATGTGGCAGACACAAGAATACAAAGAGCAGAACACTAGCGTGATGGCAATCTTCTCAATGTTAATAATAGTTTAAGCATAAACAAGAGCATCTTATAACAGTGTTAGATGTCCTATTTTGCCATCACACTAAATAGCAAGTTATCTAGCAGAAGTTATTTACTGATCCTTTGATTCACAGTAACTGTTTGAAGTCTAAAACCACAGACATCTCAATAGCGATCACACGAGAATAACTTCAAGCACAGTGGAGATAAAGGGATTATGTTGAAAAGGATCATTAGGTCTTTTTAATCACTTTCGCTAAAGAAGCTGCTGGCCCTCAAAACAAATGAACGCCTCATCCTTTGGAGTCTAGGCTTGTACAGGGAAACTCAACAACAATAGAAGCCATCAGACAAAGCTACAGGAGCCATATGCTTGTGACAACAGGACGCCAACTTTGCCGCCTTCCTTTCCCTTGGGCTCAAATCATCCTAAACTCAGCAGCGAATTGCTTCCATTTTGCTTTAACATATGGCAAAGCAGCAGCTGAAGAAGAACATGTGTTTCACAGGGGAGAGTTTTGACAGTCGCACAGCTCCATAGACTCTGGGGGGGAAGGGTGGGTGTTCATTTGCTGCCAGTATAGAGACAAGGAAAAGTTCCACGCTGTGCAGAAAAGCTGTTTTTCTGCAGTATTAATCTACTGATCTATAGCATCAAAACAAGCTCCATAAACTCAGCAAGGCCAAAAGGCTGCATGAATACAGGTTATTTAAAGGAACAAGGCTTCTTCACTGACTTAACAATGTGGCTCTGTGGTTTCCTGGGAAACCTCAGTGATCTCGGTGCCATGGCCTCTCAGAGCCACATGGGAAATGAGTAAATCTTTGTGCTGGAGAAGCTTAAGGCTCCACCTGGCTCCACCTGTACATCTTCACAGATGGTTTCATGAAAAAAAAAAGAAAACCTAAGAGGATATAGACAGCCTGGACCCTTGACACCTTTGATGAGGTGGTGAGGAAAAACAGAAAAAGAGTACTCCGAATGTGGAGAGGCACCAGAGGACAGCTGAGACTGATTACGACAACTGCCAGGGCTTTTCAAGCTCATCTGAGCACGCTGGCAGTCACTACACACCCTCTGACCTGCTGCTCCTGCACAACGAGACACCACGAGAACAACCTGCTGCTCCCCTCTAATTCATCAGTGACCTTTAGCCCGCATGCATGAATAGAGCTAAGCTTGTGATAGAAGTGACACGCCAACCTGTTGGTGGTCTATAAGCGCAAGTCATGAAGGTCACTCTGGCCGAGGCTCTGAAAGAGATGCTCGACTGTCCATTCTTCACACTTCATTTTCTGGTCAGTTGGCATTTGCTCTCTGATTAGCTCATTATGGTATTCAGCAAGCACCGGGCTCTGCAGCCAGCAGACCTGATGGAGTGCGCCGGGCTAAAACATAAATAGCCATCGCAGATGTGTGTGAGACATTCACAGGCATTAGCACCATGCTAATGAAGTACAAATGAAGATGATGCTGATGAATGTAATTAGATCAATTTCATACATGTTTGCCCGCCGAGAGGAGCCAGCAAATGGTCTGATGAGCCCTGGAGAAAAGGGTTTCTGACTCCATCTGCAGTGGTGTGCTATAGGTTTGTTGGCATGATTGCATGACTATATATATAATAAACAATACATAATTAAACAATCCCAAGCCCTCTCACAGCACACACACATATATATAAAAACAAAGTAAGCCCTCATTAGCTTTCAAAAGGTACACTGAGAGCTGTCACTTAAGTGGCACTCTGTCATTCTGTGAAGTCATCTGTTTGCCTCAAAGGAAACATTATGTAATCGTCAATTTAAAATGGGGCCCAGAGCGCTTGATAGTCCTAACAATGTAATTTTCTGCTTTTCAATTTAGAACGAGCACTTTATGACCACAGAAAACTGTCAAGGAAAGCCATAAACAGCACCTCGCTGCACTAAATGTTTTTATTTTAACACCCCATGTACACACCAAACTCCAAAGATGAGCTTGGATGCGGAGTGAAAGCATCAATTAAATGCAGACATAAATCAAACCCTGTCAATCCAGTTGTGACTGATTGCTGACATACTGCTGGGAGACTCCTCAAAATAGCAGATTTGTCCTTAGAAGTGGTGAAAGCTAAATGACTGATTTCAGTTTGGCCTCTGCTGTTTTTTGGGGGGAATGTGCTGTGCTTTGTCACACACACACACAGCCCAGAGTCACTCAAGAAGGTATATTTTCTTTTTGATACTTCCCTGAGAGCTTAGCAGTGGAAATAGAGATATCCCTCTGCAAATCCTTAAATGACGCTTACTCCTCCTCTCCAAAGTGAAGTTAATCCGCTCCTCTCGGCCTACTGGTCGCTGTCTGGTGCATATTAACACTTTCTGATCACCAGCGCAGGTTCCTGTCACTGCTATTTCAGAATCTGAATAAAAATCGGCTTTTATTCACAAGTAGGTTACATAAACTCAGGAGCTGCTCTTCAAAGACAGTTTTTTAATAATATTTGTTTCACACCTACAATGATGACAACATAAGAAAAACAAGGTGTTTTGAGACAATTATATAATAGCTACACACTTGAATAAACTCGTTTACTCGTGAATTTAATTATTGGATGTAAGTTTTTGTCTTTTTTGTGCCTGTTTGCTCACTCTGATTGTCAACATGGCGGTTTACTATGGAGCAGAACTGAATAGAACTGATTGCTGTGACCCACTTTGACAAGGTATTATATGAAAAGCATTAATATGTTTAGTACTATTACTATTATTACTCGAACAAGTGGCAAAACAAGGATTCCAAGTTGCCAAGTTTCAAAGTTTTAATTCTTGATTATTATTATTTTTTCATATTTAATCTGACTGCCTGCAGCAGGCAGACAATAAACAGCAAGTATAGGCAGAGTGGCAAGGTAGTTTTCATAGGATGAGGTAACAGGTAAGTAACCAGATTCAGAGTATGTAAACCTTCTGACCAGAGCCAAAGTTAAACATAGTTGTTAAATGGTAATGAATAACAGGTGTGCCACATGGAGTACAAAAGAAACCACACCTACTCAGCACACAGCCAAAGAGTCAGACACACACACACACACACACACACGACACAGGTCAAATATAAGCAAACACCTAAAGTTATGGAGAACCACAACATAAAAGAGGACATGAACCAGCAAGTGTGTTATCACTGCTCATTTCAAAAAGCCTTTATCTCTGATGATATGAGGATGCAAATAAACTGCCAGCTTGCACCATCAGTGCTGAAAAATATGTACGGTTCTATTCAATTTATTTATACAGCGCCAAATCACAACAACAGTCGCATCAAGATGCTTTATATTGTAAGGTAGACTCTACAATAATACATACAGAGAAAAACCCAATATGACCCCCTATGACCAAGCACTTTGGTGACAGTGGGAAGGAAAAACTCCCTTTTGACAGGAAGGGCAACGTATGCTCCCCTCCAGACAACATTTTGTCAGGGAAGGCCTTCCTTATTTCAGCAACACAATGCTAAACCACATGTTGCTGCTATTAAAACAGCAAGGCTTCGCTGCTGAAGCAGCCTGAACTTTCCTTACCTGAAGATAATGAATACATCATGAAACAAAAAGTATGACAAAGAATTAAGGCTTTGGGGCAATTACAATTCTATTTTAATTATACTATATAGAAGTAGGTTCCAATCATGCTGCCAAAACTGCTCTTACCTATAGAGGTGTAGGGGGTCCTTGAGCCCTCTCTTGCATCTAACACTGGGACACTGGTAGTGCAGGCAGATCAGATCAGTCAGAGGGGGATCACATGGTGGAGTCCCTAGGCTGCAACAATATTTATGAAGGCATCAAAATTACATCCAGATGAATGAACGAAAAGAAACAAGATGATAAATGTTATTCACCTGTGAGTGCTAATGTTAATGTTGTGGATGATTGGTGTATGTGTCGTGTGTAGATGTTTGTTTCGTATTTGTTAAGGGTATGACGGAATATTACAAAAGAAGGCACAATGGTGGTGTAATATTTCTCATCTGTGTCTCTGCTGGAAAATCATTCATATCAATATAAGGTTTTCTGTTCTCTCAGGCTGCATCGTTGATGGATTATCAACTTTTTTGCTATTTTTTTCCTGTTGAAGCCTAATTAATGCTGGCCAACCATCACAGTGAATCCATTGTCATATCCATTAATATTTTTTTTAATCAATTTCAGTATGTTGAAAGGAGAGTGATGCTTCAGCAGTCGGGCATAGAATGGAAAGATCTTACATTAAGACTTTTTCTTGATTTTGTGAATAAAATGTATTCCTTTTATATAGGAATTGATCTGACGAAGGAGCTCTTTTCAGCGACTTCTAATACATCAATTCAGTGTTAGATGGTTTATTACACTGACTATGGTTTGAGTTTAAATCCTACATGTAGTTATACATTGTTCTTAGAGAGGCAGACATGACATCTCTCTCTTTGTATGTCCCAATGCAAGGATTTTATTTCTAATCTTATTTGAATCAGACTCCAGATGACCAAATACATCACACTTCAGATCTTAATTTTCATTAGAAAGGTATAGTTTAAGCATTGTTAGTCTAAGCAAAAAGTCATGGAATAACTTGGTCAGGCAGTGAATGTAGTCGTAGTGATGGGAAACATCAAATAAATGCAGGAATCTGGCATTTATTGTTAGGTTTGACTTCTTCTTCTCTTGAACCTATGTTGTTATAGGCACAATGCGTTGAAAGTTACTGGTTTTAATGCAGCTCATCAGCACAAACAAACAAAATAATAAACATTTTAAAGACTTTCCTGAGGAGGTGATTTGGGCAAATGCACCTAAGCCTTACATTCTTTATTAGTTTAACTATAATCTATGAAACCACCTGAAACATTCATTTCCGTGATCCTGAGAGAGGAGCAAAGCTCCCTTGGAAAGTACATGTAAAATCTCTAGTACAATTAGATTCCTATGTAACAGACAGCTACAGTGGTTATACTGCTACAGTGCTTTTATACCACACAGGCCTCTAATAGAAAAATAAAATTCCATAGATATGGGCTTTACTGTCTTTATATACAGAGCATTATCTCCAACCTGCATGCTCTGTAAATTACAAATCGAGAAAGCGGTGCAAAGAATAGAGACATGAATCTAATGCTTTATCATTGCATACAGGACATTGTAGCACATTCATCTTAGGGTAGGGACAGCACCCAGCTCAATGACCTGTACCCCCCTCTACACTTAAACCATAAAATATCACTGTCCGCTGCATAATTACAGGCCTAAGTGCTAGCTATTCCAGCTTGCATTCACTTCTCCAGCAGCTAGTGCTGTCAACACTATGCTATGCAGAGCATGCATACATTCTTATTTCAATGCGGAGGGATGCGTACTTAAGAGTAACATGTACTATGGCGGCACCAGATTACAGCAGGAGAATTGTATGATGAAAAGAAAAGGAGGAGAGAGAGGAGAAGAAGAATGCACTGAAATGTGATCAAATATAAAGAAAGAGATAAGGGGAAACAGAAGATTGTATTTCTGGTGAATCTTTGACAGCAGCTCTTATGGGATAGGGTAATAAATCAGGAGCCACCCTGCAGATCCCCTCTATCAGCAGACTTTTCTACATGGGCAACTTTGCATTGATGGGGGAACCAAGCATGGAGCACAGTCGAGAGTCTCATGATGGGCTGGCAGGGTTGTGGTCGCGAGATGACTGATAGGATGAGCTCCCTTGAGCACTCAAGTTACACCTCAGTGGGTGGTGTTGACTAGCTGGCAGAGGCAGCAGTACACTGCTGTACAGCTTGGTGAAGGTATACTCACAAACACCCGGAATAGAAACACAGTTCAGCTGTTTTTTTTGGCATGTTGTAGTCTTCTTTATTTACACCCCACTGCAGAGAGGACCCACCAAGATTAAAACAATGATCATAACCGTCGGGAAACAGCAGCGACAAGAAGCCAGAGAGCATGAGAAAAAGAATCTGCAGCAGCTGTGGTGAGCAAGCAAAAGCACAAAGACAGCTGAGGGACTGAGAGGATTCAGATGCTGTTTGATCGGACAGAAAGTTGCAGAAATTTTCTAACAAGCTCAGCAAGCTGAGCATGTGGACTGTTCATTTGAATGAGCTGATCAGTGGATGTTTGCATGCAGATGCAAACAAAAGGCAGTGAAGTTGAAAAAGAAACAGAACAAACAATTTTGTGTGATGGTTTGGACCAGTGGACACTGGTGTGACATCTTTTATTGTATTATTTTGGTCAGTCTCACAGCAGAACATAAAGCCAATATGGCAGTGGATTTGCTCGTAATACATGCAAAATTTGTTTGTGAAGCTTCCTCCTCCTCCTCCTCCTCACAAGCATGTTTCAGCGAATCATTTAATACTCAGTCAGGGGTTTCTTTCAGTCCTTGAGAGGACTCGAGTGGGACCTATAGCCTGGTGAGACTGGTTGTGTTAATGTAATTTACAGGAAATTATCCCATAAAAACAGTCTGAAAAAATCCCTGCATCATCCTAATTATGGTTTTCATCTCCATGTGTATTATCCCCCTGTAGTATAACAATCCTATAAAAGGCTAATAAATCAATAAACACAGAAATCTTCTTACATGGATGTCTGGGACTGAGGCTAACATGGTGTCTGTCACACTGGGGGTGGTGACACTAATGGCTTTATGCGCCTGTGACATGTAAACAAGTGTGAATACGTGCAGCAAACAGGGAGCAAAATAAGTAGTTTGCGATGGATATTAATGTGTTGTGATTGAATCATGGGATCTCATCTTCCCTTCCGACGAGAAAGCTTTGACTCTGATGCATTTAGAGTGTACTGGAGATGAATAGCAGGGCGCAGCAGTGCATCCATGTCCAACTACTGCCCCCTGCAGCATTAACAGGAATTTTTAAATAATTATGTTTTGTATTTTTTTCTCTTTTGCCTTTTCATTAGTTTTGGTTTGTTTGTTTGTTTTTTCATTCATGTGGTTGGTGGAAGAATCTTACAGGCTCTAGGCATCATTGTTCAATATCACATTAATTACAAATACCGATATTTTAGTGTCTAAAAAGTTCAAAAAGCTTAGAAAATGTAAGGATTATATAGGACTGAGTTGTCTTATACTAACCAAGATGCTATGAGCATTTTAAAGGTCTCCAATTTCCTTTTGGACATATAAAAAAAATTCCTGGTTGTTGTTCTTTGTTTCTTTTTTATCTGCACATAAATTAAACTATACAAGAAAAACAGTATTTACAGTGGCTTGCAAAAGTATTCGGCCCCCTTGAACTTTTCCACATTTTGCCACATTACAGCCACAAACATGAATCAATTTTATTCCACGTGAAAGACCAATACAAAGTGGTGTACACGTGAGAAGTGGAACGAAAATTATACATGATACCAAACATTTTTTACAAATAAATAACTGCAAAGTGGGGTGTGCATAATTATTCAGTCCCCTGAGTCGATACTTTGTAGAACCACCTTTTGCTGCAATTACAGCTGCCAGTCTTTTAGGGTCTGTCTCTACCAGCTTTGCACATCTAGAGAAATCTTTGCCCATTCTTCTTTGCAAAACAGCTCCAGCTCAGATTAGATGGACAGCGTTTGTGAACAGCAGTTTTCAGATCTTGCCACAGATTCTCGATTGGATTTAGATCTGGACTTTGACTGGGCCATTCGAACACATGGATATGTTTTGTTTTAAACCATTCTATTGTTGCCCTGGCTTTATGTTTAGGGTCGTTGTCCTGCTGGAAGGTGAACCTCCGCCCCAGTTTCAAGTCTTTTGCAGACTCCAAGAGATTTTCTTCCAAGATTGCCCTGTTTTTGGCTCCATCCATCTTCCCATCAGCTCTGGCCAGCTTCCCTGTCCCTGCTGAAGAGAAGCACCCCCAGAGCATGATGCTGCCACCACCATATTTGACAGTGGGGATGGTGTGTTCAGAGTGATGTGCAGTGTTAGTTTTCTGCCACACATAGCGTTTTGCATTTTGGCCAAAAAGTTCCATTTTGGTCTCATCTGACCAGAGCACCTTCTTCCACATGTTTGCTGTGTCCCCCACATGGCTTGTGGCAAACTGCAAACGGGACTTCTTATGGTTTTCTGTTAACAATGGTTTTCTTCTTGCCACTCTTCCATAAAGGCCAACTTTGTGCAGTGCACGACTAATAGTTGTCCTATGGACAGATTCCCCCACCTGAGCTGTAGATCTCTGCAGCTCCTCCAGAGTCACCATGGGCCTCTTGGCTGCGTTTCCGATCAGCGCTCTCCTTGTTCGGCCTGTGAGTTTAGGTGGACTGCCTTATCTTGGCAGGTTTACAGTTGTGCCATACTCCTTCCATTTCTGAATGATCGCTTGAACAGTGCTCCGTGGGATGTTAAAAGCTTGGGAAATCTTTTTGTAGCCTAAGCCTGCTTTAAATTTCTCAATAACTTTATCCCCGACCTGTCTGGTGTGTTCTTTGGACTTCATGGTGTTGTTGCTCCTATTATTCTCTTAGACAACCTCTGAGGTCGTCACAGAGCAGCTGTATTTGTACTGACATTAGACTACACACAGGTGCACTCTATTTAGTCATTAGCACTCATCAGGCAATGTCTATGGACAAATGACTGCACTCAAACCAAAGGGGGCCGAATAATTACACACACCACTCTTTGCAGTTATTTATTTGTAAAAAAAATGTTTGGAATCATGTATGATTTTCGTTCCACTTCTCACGTGTACACCACTTTGTGTTGGTCTTTCATGTGGAATTCCAATGAAATTGATTCATGTTTGTGGCTGTAATGTGACAAAATGTGGGAAAGTTCAAGGGGGCCGAATACTTTTGCAAGCCACTGTAGATTGCAGCGTTGTTCAGGCTCACATCTTGTAAGAGCTATGTCAAAGTTTAGCTTGCGCAGATTAAAAATAACTTCATATGTTCATATTTCATATTTATAACATTTAACAACTTCAAATATGAACATGCATCTATTTTTATTCCATCTTCCTTATTAACATCAGCTGCTCTGAACTATTTTTTCTTAACACCACCTGCTTTTACTATCCATCCAGACTGTAAACACTAAAACTAAATGAATTATGTTTTCTGTAACAGAATTAAAGGCTTTTAAAAGCGAAGAAGCGAAAAAAAAAATGTGGCAATCAAACAATGGGTCTTAATGGAACACAATTCAAACCTTTATGAATGTAGTTCAATTTTATTCAGTTATATTTAGAAATCACAACAGCGGCACTTTATATTGAAAGGTAAAGATCCTACAGAGAAAACCCTAACAATTATATGACCCCCTATGAGCAAGAACTTGGCAACAGTGGGAAGTAAAAACTCCCTTTTAGCAGGAAGAAACCTCCTGCAGAACTAGGCTCAGGAAGGGGCAGCCATCTACTGTGAGGTGAGGGAGGAGCTTCTGGTCCTAATCTTTGGTAAGTGCTCCTTGTTATCATAACTCACTCACAGATGGGAATTCATACGAATTTAGCAATTCTGTTAACGATATCGCTTTTCAATTTGATTCCGTATCAATTTTCCTGTCATTGGGTCTCATTGGCTCCACTTTGTGCGTCATCACCATTGCTAAGCAACATATCAAAGACAATTATTTGTATGCTCTGTGGTGAAATGTTTGTGCATGTTGGAGGTATTTCCCCACGTAATGCTCTACATTACTCCCAGGAGAAAGTAATTTGTTACACTGCTTTTTACATTACTTTTCCTTTGCTCCGTAAAATCACCTGAAACTAGGGATATTCCTGGCAACTAATTTCTTAGTCAACTTAACAAGGAAAAAAAACTTGGAAAAAATAACCGACTAGTCTGAAACTAAAAAATCAGGTATTAAGCTAAATTTGAGAACCATTCAATGGAAAAGGTCGAAAATGAATAAGAAAGGCATTTTAAACCATTTATCACATTCTTCAATAATGAATCATGTCACTTAACTGTGCAGTACCTCACATCGTGCATTATGAACATTATACGTTATGCTCCAGACAGACAACGAAGAAGAAAACCACTTCAAACAAATCAATGTTAAATATGATATGAAAACGTGTTACTACAAAAGATCCATCCATCCATCCATCCATCTTCATCCGCTTTATCCGGGGCCGGGTCGCGGGGGCAGCAGCCTAAGCAAAGAGGCCCAG
>NW_005187549.1:315321-319772 GCF_000239375.1 Pundamilia nyererei | reverse complement strand
TAGCCATTCGTAAATTTTTGCCTGTTTATGTTATTGTATTTTGCACAACTCTGTTGCTTGTGAAGCTCGCACCCAAGAATTTCACTCGCATGTGCTGTACCAATGTACCTGCACATGTGATGTGACAATAAAAAGTGATTTGATTTGATTTGATTTAATAAATGGCCAGTTTAACCTGGATATACACAAAGAAGACAATTACTTGAAATAAATAAGCCTGTTAAAGAAAAACAGGAAAATGTAAATAACAAACAAAACAAAAACGAATCTGTATTTATCATTTTGATAACAGCAATCTTGATATTGGTTAAAAAACAAAATATATATTACATTTATTAATCGTGTGTTTTCTGCACCTGTTATAGACGTCCACATGACATCCAAAAAAATTACCCAGTCGAAGCTCAAATGTTGAACGTCAAAATGATGTCCAAGTTGGGTCATGGTTGGACGATTGTAGATCTAGTTTTGACGGCTTATAGATGTTCAGAATTGTTGATGGACCCAGTATAGACCAGATCTGCATGTCTATCCAACGTCCAATGTTTAGTGGGATGGCGCTATATAAATGAAAGCTGAAAACTGAATTTTATTTGCTTGAAGCATCTCCTATTATTGTTTCAATATTTAAATGAATAGGAGCATCAAATGTAAGACCCCTATCATTTTAAGACAGATGGCCTCAGTTCCGCCAATGGTCTTTTGTGTTTTGCATACATATCTCTGCAGCTTCATGAACTTACTAAATTTTACAATGGGCAAGGGTTCAGAATTTTTTCTTCAACATCTCAGATTTTTATATTACATTGTTGTTTCAGGGATACTTTCTGGCTCCGTGTGCCAAACTTCAACAAATTCTTGCTGTGACAAACCTTCCCTGAGGTGTTCTTCCCTCAGAAGAAGGTAGAAGTTGACAGTGTGCAAAAAAAGTTTTAGGTAGCAAGAACGCTAAATGGCCAGAGTGGGCCCAACGCAAAGCAATCAGACTGCTGCATTCTCATTCCCATAAGCAGGCAGCTTCAGTGTACGCTGGCAAAGAAAGAAAAATAGAATAAAAGAAGAGCGTTGGGTTTGAACTGCAATGTCTTGATTTGCTTGTGGCCACCTGAGTCAGCATTTGTCACAGCGCATTTCATTACGCACCCGGTCGAATTTATCCTGCCAGTAATCTAATTTGAATGCTGTTGGAGGAGAGGGAGTAGGCCCTGTAGTGCATACTATCATGGCCTGAGTGCCAAAAAGTTGATATTCAAAGCCAGCTAAAGGGACAAAGATAGAACAGTGGCATTAATATTTCATGAGGGAATACGATTTTCTTTATATAATCAAAAGTGTTCTTATTTCGCGGCAGCATTTGATGAAGCATTATCAAAACTGCAACAGCTATACTTAAAAATATGTCTCCTGTGTGCATTGTAATTAAAGTATGAATATATTACAACATTGCCCATATTTAGTGATAGACTGTGATCCGTAGCCAAAAAGGAGTGTCCTTGAATGGTCAGGGGCTTCACTGGTCCTCTGAGAGGCAAATTTAAGATGGATTATTCATCCACATGATAAATTCATCTTTTGGTTTAGTTATGAAAGACTACCAGAGACAGGCAGGGTTTTTATCCCCGAAACAAGTCATCCACCACCTTGGGTCACATCACCCATTCAACAACAATGTCAAAACACAGTTTAACCTGCAGATTTAATGTCACCTGCTTACAGCCTCATCGGCAAAAAATTTTATCCCAGAAATTTGATTGATAGCATCTTTGCTGCTTAACGTGTGGTGTAGGTGTTTGACTGAGGTGCATATTGCTTTGAGGTGCTAAGGGAAAGGGGGTTGGGGGGTCAAGCAGTTTATTGGTTTACTGGTAGTGCAACTGTATTACATTCCATTTGCATTCTAATTTTGCACAAATCCACTGTTTGTTCAATGGGCCTTAGTGAGATGGATGCACGGGTTTATTATAAACAGGGGACGTCATTATGCAAATGAAGGAAATATTACACCCAGGAGTCATAAACACGTCGGCGATGTGTGAGGTGGGTGGTGGAGCCTTGAAAAAGTGTGTCACAGCACCGTTCATTGCCTTACATAAATGTCATTATAGTCAGATTAGAAGGGGAGAGCGGCCGAGGGTAGTGAAGCAATAGTTGGCGTGGATGGCAGACTGGTACATTTGGCATGGGAGTCTGTAGTACAGAATCGAACGATGATTGCATGGAAGATGTACATGGCTTTTAATAATCAGATTTACTGAGCACAAAGCAACTCTAATTGGCTTTAAATTTTTGGTAATTGGCATTTATGGAGTGCTGCTCGCCAGAAAAAGAGGGATGATCGGGAGAGGCAAGGTTGTGAAAGAACGGCCTCAGCAGAGCCGCTACACTCATTTAGGGTGTCTGTCAGCACTGTGACTCTCACACATTAACTCCTGAGTGGTGAAATAAATAAGTAAGAGTAGCCAAAAAGACAGTAGGAAAGACACAGCACTACTTAGTAAAGAGCCCCTAGTTAGTATTCAGAGAGAAAAGTGTCCATTAAGGTTAATTTTTAGTCTCTCCCCAGAGTTGGCTTAATGGACAGGAGCTCAAGCGGCTGCTGGCTCTGAGTCCCAAACCAAAGCAAACTGGGCTCCAGCACAAAGAAACTTAATCTGCATCGAACGGTTCATCAGAGCAGCCTGACGGAGCCTCTCAAGACTTTATGGCCCGGGGGAAGCCACGGCGCTGCTTTTACTGGTGCTACTGTAGCACAGTTCATGAAAATAAACACGCTAAGCTAACCTCAACACAAATTGCTTATTCACTGCTGGTATTAAAACTATCAGTCATATTGTCACTGTTTTCTTTTAACACATTCATCTTCATGGTCACAGTTGAATTGGGTTATATTAGTCTTTATCCAAGACCGCCGTGTTCATGTTGTATTCATACATCTCTTTGTAAGCCGTGCAGCGGGGGCCTGAGGCCTGCTTGCTCTGTGGCACGGATGTGATGAATGGCTGCCAGAGGCTGGCACTGCTTGCTGATGGATGGGGGGGGAAAGTATGCTAATGGCCTATTGTTTTAAGGCCTTCGCCTGACGTAACTTATAGCGTTGTGAAAGCCTTTCGCTGCAACCCCATCAATTTGTCACAACCCAAAAGTTCAGAGTCAGAAAATAAAATGGGAATAAGCAGAAGGGCCGCTGCGTGATTTAAAGTCAAATGTGGAGCAAGAGAGCCCACAAAGTGAAGTCAGAAGGCGCTGGAATGCCTAGCACAGCATATGTTTCATGCCATGTGTTAGCATAACATACATCTTGCTCTTGTAAAATGGATACTAAGTTTATAGTGTGCAGAGTGCCTAGCTGATAAAATATCTGTGCTGATGGCTGTAGGTGATAACTCAGCAGAAATAACATTTGGAGCACTTCAAAACTCCACTCCAGAATAAATCATGCTCTCTCTGCAGGGAAAAAAAAAGTTTTTTCCACCTGTACTGTATGTCGCACTATGTGTAAGGTCTGGCTTGTACATTAGCCTCAGAGAAAGAAAGCCAGACTGTGTAAGTGGAGTTGAACATGTCAAGTTGAACAGCTCTTCATTTCCAGTGTCAGCATTGCATCTGCAAGGAGGCAGGAACATCCCCAGGTGAGCACATCTCTCCGGCTATGACAGCCCTGCCTGCAACATTTATGAGTGCCAGTACATCGATCTCCCCTGATTGGCTGCTTTCATAATCACAGAACTTTAGCACCTTTACACATAGACTGGAAACCACATTAGGACAGCACACCCCTGTATGGGGGTGCCACAGGGGATCATCGACCTCCATCTCCACCTTGGAAGAGTTATTTTTTAAACTCAGGCCCTTCTGACTGGACTGTGATCACAACCATGTTTGTGTGTTATATTATGCTAACCACAAAAGATGCAGCTGTGGTAGGAACTCACAATTTAATAATATTTTCTGAGTAAAAAAGAAAAAAGACATCTGCTTCTTTTAACTTCCTGTGCTCTGTGCCACAAATGAGATGTGTTCATAAAGGTTTGAGGTCATTTCTGTGAGGTCTGGTGTGTAATTAAGTTAATACAATTCTCTGTTTATAAATCTAAAAGCGAGCATAACTCTGCTAGTAGTAATAATTTGCAACTGGGCAGGAAAGCTATAGCAGTGCTGAATAAGGAGTATGTACAAGGAAGTTTTCCAAAACCAGTTACCTTTCACATTTGTCCTGGATTTGGGGAAATTTTGGATGATCGACAGTTGAAAATCTGTCAGATTGGACATACAGTAATAGTCAAAGGAGCTTGCAAAGAAAAGCGTCTGGACTTCTTTGCTTGAAGACGTTTCACCTCTCATCTGAGAAGCTTCTTCAGTTCTAAGGTCAAATGGTGGAGAGTCCCAGATATAAACCTAGTGGGAGTAACCCCCCACAGAGGGACAAAAGGACCCCTGATGATCCTCTAATC
>NW_005187549.1:275466-312716 GCF_000239375.1 Pundamilia nyererei | reverse complement strand
TGAGCTGAGGTGACGCAAAAATTTCCCCGTTGTGGGATCAATAAAGTCTTATCTTATCTTATCTCAAACCCTAATCCGTCGGCAGCGATGGATTAGGATTTAAAGCAGGGGTGGGCAACTCCAGGCCTCAAAGGCCGGTGTCCTGCAGGTTTTAGATATCACCCTGGGTCAACACACACCTGAATCAAATGATTAGTACCAGGCCTCTGGAGAACTTCAAGACATGTTAAGGAGGTAATTTAGCCATTTAAATCAGTCGTGTTGGATCAGGGATAAATCTAAAACCTGCAGGAAACCGGCCCCTGAGCCCTGGAGTTGCCCACCCCTGGTTTAAAGGGTAAATTAGGTTAGGGTTAAACAGACTAATAGTGATCAAATTTGTAATAAACCGCTGGGCTGGATTTCAAAAGTCTTACGGTTTAGCTGTTTCAACAGTACCAAAGAAGCTCTGTGGTGAAAGTTTTGGTTCAGCCTTTCCAAAAGCTGAATTCACTGCTCCTTGTCATTAAAAAGAAAGGATGCCTGAGGTTCAGGAGTTAAGTCTCCCATTTAGTTCCCCTTCTAAGCGTTTAGAGAATTTCAATGGCTGTCTGAGCAAACTCAGACTTGTTATAGAAGGCACAATGTGTGCCGACCATTCAGCTGATCAGTCTACTTGCGGATCTATGGCACCTGAACTCCATTTTCAATTTCCAGCACTTTCTGAAAGGAATGAGAATAGAGAGAAAATACAGTATTTAAAAATATCTGCTGCCACCACTTTACCCCTGTAGAGCTATGAAGTATCTGTGACTAACTGGGAACATATCCAGGAGAAGTGGAAATCATTTCAGTGATAAATTGTTGAATGTTTCACAGCCTTCCATTCTGTGGGAGAATATAGTGCCTTATATTCTCCTAAATTTATCCTCTCCGTAATCTCACACTTTCACTCATTCTCGCCTTTTTATTTGTCTGTTTTCTTCCTAATCATTTCACATATTCACTGCAGACATCCACATCTCTGCAGATAAATACGCATCAGTGTTTCTAAGAGAGGCAAATTTGCATAACAAGAAGCTCATGCTATGTGACATCAAAGACATTAATTGACTGAAGTGCTTTCTGATGGAAAGAAAAATCTCTGTCGCTCTTTCCTGGTATGGATTCTGTGTCTCTGATGGGATTTAAGACTTTGAATCTTGACTAGAATGAATGTAAACACAGATAATAACCTGGGAAATCCATTCTGGGGAGCAGCTGTGACCCTTGGTTTTCTCCTGGACCCTGCAGTAATCTCTTTTTAGAGGACAGAATCTCTTTTCATCTCTGACAGAATATGAAGCACATACACACCCCGTGTGTAATTTATTCAAAATAACTGGTGATGTCACCCGTTAATGCGGGCATGAGTCTGTATATCATTCTCTGCTACAGCACAAAAGATAAGCTTTCCATATCTTCTATTCACATAACCTTGACTAGACTGTACCGTCTACATTTTCTCAGAGGACAAATATTATGGGAACCTCTCAGTTATTTTTTTCCTATTTATTAAGAAAAGAAGATGAGTATAGTGATGCAGGCTGGTTGGGTGACCTCATTAGCCCCATGTACAACACAGGAACATTCCCCTGGGACCAAGAAACTTTCAAGGAAGTTGCACAACCTGCAATTTCATTATAGTTTCAAGGAGACTGCTTTACATCTCCCAAAGTCTCAACTTCTGGAGTACTATCTTAAAGCAAAGGGACTTTCAAGCTGTGACTTGCAACACTATTGCTCTTTGGTCAAACGTTTTGACAGCCATTTTTAAAGCTGTCATACAAGGTTATTTTATTAATTAGACATCCATGATATGAATCTCCTGTTCCACCACATCTGTCATGTTTCAGTGGACTGAGATCTGGTGACTGTGGAGGCCACTTGGTAAATGGTAAATTGACTTGTTCTTATATAATGCTTTTCTTCTTGAACACTCAAAGCACTTTATAGAACATTCCTCATTCGCATACATTCATACAAGCTTTATGTCTAACAATTATACTCCACTGGATGCATCGGAGACCAACTCATGGCTATCTTGCCCAATGAGTCTTTAGAATGCAGACTTAAACAGCCAGGGATTGGCTAACATGCTAACTCCGCAATTAATTGGCCTGCTCAACCTTCTGACTTGCAGCCTCCCCAAGAATTTCACTACATTTGAGTTCAGTGAGCCTACTATCATGTTCAAGTAACAGAGGTCCTCTGTAATTAGAAGGTTGGTGGTTCAATGCCTGGCAACTACGGTCTGCATGCCCAAAATCCTTAGGCAAGATGCTAACCCCAAGTTGAGTATGAATGTCTGTGAATGTAAGATAGAAAACACTTAAGTAGAATGTGTGCACTCTCACAGCACTGTTAAAAGTCACAAAAAAGACTCACCCGACCAGGCGATTGTTTTTCCAGTCTTCTATTGTTCAATTTTGGTGACCTCGTGCAAAATTGTAGCCTCAGTTTCCTGTTTTTAGCTGACACCTGGCACACTCAAAAATTAATTCATTGGATGAACGTAATTTTATCTTTCCACTTTTATTCCATCTAAACAAATCATGTTATATTAATCTATCTTGATTCTGTTGTTTCAACACGATATATGTTTGTAACATAATATTAACATTAACATTCAGTTAATTTTACTTTTATTCAGTCAACATGTTTGTACCAAGTTAGTCTAATTAAATTCATGTTATACTGTTTAAACACTTTGGCACATCAGAAGTCAGTCTTGTTACATGAACTAGTAAAATATTTGTTTGTTACACCAATGTTAATCTTGGTGAATAAACAAATGTAACTTATGTCTGTAGTACATGTTCTGTTCATATTACATAATGTTCAACAAAAAATTCAACGGATTCACAACAGCCTCCAATCCATCCATCTTCTTATCTTTATCTGGGCTGCGGACGGGGCATAACCCAGAAGTGATAGGGTAAGAGGGGCAGGGTTCATCCTGGACAGGTCGCCAGTCTATCACATAGAGACAAACAACCATTTGCACTCACATTAACACCTTTGGGTAATCTAAAATCACCAGTTACTCTAAACCTAATAACTGCATTACATTTGACTGTGGAGGTAACCAGAGTACCCAGAGTGAACCCTTTGCAAACTTGGCCAGATTGTGGATTGTGGACAGCGCTAACCACCATGCCATTGACCTGTCAACCCAGACTTAACAAAAGTAGGAAAGCTGTGATGCAGAATTTTCTTCATGTTTTAGTCCTTGACAGGTTAAACCACAATAAATAGCAACAGCATACACATGGTGTGTATGGTTGTGATTTTCCTGTGGTTTGAAATCTCATTTGATCTTGTGAATTTCGTGAGTGCAGGCAACTAACCACTCTAGATTGTATCGTGTCATCTGAACAAGAACAAGTTAAGTTGCTGAATTTCATGCAGATCCAACATGATTTAATTGCATTCAACATAGAAACATGAAATTATTTTGTTCAATTGACAAGTTAGACTTTTGTAAATGTAACAACCACCCAATTTCCTTTTTTGAGTGTGTAATTTTGTGCTGGATTTGTTTCAAAGTCCAGTGTGCATTCAAAGATACTCTTCTGCATACCTTGGCAGCAACAACTGGTTATTTGAATTACTGCTGCCCTTCTATCATCTCCAAGTCTGTCCTCTGACTTCTGCCATCAACAAGGCCCTTTCCAGATAACATGCATTTTATCTTAGTGATGGTTGTTTTAAAAAATCCCATCTAGCACCAAAACTTTGAGCCATGGCCCTTTTTCAAAGTGACTTAAATCAGCTTTTCTCTCCAGTCTGATGCACAGTTTGAACTTCAACAGGTCATCTCGACATGCCTAAATGCACTGGGTTGCTGACATGTGATTGGCTCATTAGATATTTCCAGTAACAAGCAGGTCAACATGTGTACCTCCCATTTTCCTGTCGTTAGTTTCTTTGGACTGTTCATTTCTCATGTTCTCCTCTGTTCTGTGCTAGGTGCTGATCCTCAGATTATAGGTTGACGATAATGTTCAACCCTTCCTTATTTTTTGGATATCCTATAGGTCTCGCTCGTGTAATGTCTCTGGCTTCTGTGCTGAACCTTGCAGGTAAGGAAAAAGTACTGTACATGTGTAATTGTACAGTACTTTTGCAAAGTTTTTGGATACATATAGAATCCAAAAACTGCAAACTCTATGTGAGTGTCCCACTTCCAGTGGTAATTGGAATTACATTTACTTTTCATATTTCTTCAGATAACTCTTTATCTCACACTCACAGATGTTGCCTGAGTGTACTTGGATACACAAACATTCACCCAAGCAAACCATGCTTGATTTAATTAGGCATTCTTCCAGTTTAATCAAGTAACTCCAGCACCAGATGAACACATATACTCACTACCTCACTGTTTGAAAGCAACTCAATTTTCAGGCAGCGACATCAAGCAGTGGTTTTCCCTGTAAACTTCCCCTTTGCATTCACATGTGTGTTTATCCTCTTTTCTTGCAGACTCCCTCTATCAGAGGCTCAGAGCTGCCGTGCCTTGACACCGGGAACATGCTACACCTCTTGGTAAAAACATCTCCACATTTACTAGTCACCATTTAGTCGACTTTTCACAGTGGCTTTGCATAAATCAACTCTGGAAGTGATCCCTAAAAGAAAGGGGTAGGTGGGTTTATCATAGAGGCTAAACCATGATAAAAACCCAACAATCAGTTTTTATCTTCATAGTGGGAGCAAATTGTAGCACTGTGCCAAAAAAGTGAGTGTGATTTTAGCTGCTTAACTGTGGGTCATCTATAAGCACTGAGGCGTTTGGATTAGCTACTCCTACACTGCTCTACTGTGGGACTGCTGCCTGGGGAAAAAAAAAGGATGCATAACTTGGCGATGGTGCATTAACACACACACACGTACACACTGTAGGCCTCTTTGGACACAGCACTGTTGATCAATATGTGTGATGCAACTTCAAGTGAAGTGATACTGTGCTTGCTGACACCTACGCAAAAACCAGTATTTGCAGAGATGTGACACTAAAACATCCTCCTCTGCTTGACATCACTTATTTAACATTTATATCAACACTTTACCAAGCAGCTCTGCTGGAGCGTGTACAGCATGGAAAAACCTGAGAGGCATTTTGTGGGTTCAACGGTTACACTGTTATCAGGCTGGTATTTTTAATTGTTGACAACAGACATTAAGCTGCAGGTAGTAATGGCAACAATACTTACGGTTTACAAGTCTTTAACAGTGAAGTCATTACAAAAACTCCCCAAGCAAGCGTTAAAATGACTATTACAAGCATGTTTTAAAGCGGGGATATTAAAGATAAGGCCCGGGGGCCAGAATCAATCCAGCAGAGACTGCCCAATGGACCTTGTCCTGCTGACAAAGTGGCACGTATGTGACGCACGATGTAAAATGAGTTTGACATTCCTATTTTAACCTCCTAGGACCTGGCGTCCATATATGTGGACATCACATTTTGGGTTATTTAGACCAAAATACTCAATTTTGCTCTACAAGGGCCTGAGATCCACTTACGAGGACATTATACTGCTCCTGTTCTACCGAAATTTTAAATGAATATCCTCATATGTGGCTCTCATTTTTCTTAGAAACAAAAATCAGGTAAAAAAAATAATAATAATCTGGTAATTCTTTGTTTTTACATTCATTGGGCCCTAATATGCCCAAATATCAAAGAGAAATCAAAAATGCATGCCGTGGGAGAGTTCAGGTCTTAGGAGGTTAAAGGATCACTTCATCAAAACCTTTTGTAACTGCTCATCACAAACCAGTAAAGTCAAAAGGAATTTAATACATGCTACTGAAAGCTCAACACAAGCTCAACAAATCACCACAAACAATTGTTTAGTTCCCCCATATGCCACCAAGACAGCTCCAACCCTCAGGGCGTAGACACGTGAGCTGTGGCAGATGTCTGGATCCTGTAGGTGGTGGAGAGACACCTCTGTGTGGATCAGGCTTTACATCTTAGGCTCTTTCTTCCTCAAACTGTTCCTGAGTAATTTATGTTTCTCTCTTCCTACCAGCAGGGAGTTTCCGCTCCATGAGGACTTTCCCATCGATTACTCAAAAATAAATGTTTTGCATGTTACTTTTTACTTTTTTCTAAAGTAATGCACTAATGTACTTAATTGAAAAAATTGTTACATTACTTTTGCATAACATGGCCTGAAATTCCTTGTCCCACGATTACCAGTGAACAATGTAAACCTTAAGCTACAGTCGCACACACTGACACAAATACCTATGCTAATTTAGACACATATGATCTTTATTTTATACGTATATGTTTGAACACAGAGCTGACAACACAAAGCAAAGTCAGAGTCAGTGGCCTGGCAACTGCTTGCTTGTTGTTACTTTGCTGACTGGGGCAGTGTACACAGGTAAAACATGCCTGAAAATGCCCATAGAGAGCAGTGCAGAGGTCCTTTGATTTACCCAATGAGGACAGTTAACTATGAGAAAACAATTTCATTAATCTGTCAGCACAGACGTCAGACCACGCTTCTAAAGGCTTTTATAATCTTGACAAGAAGAACATTGTGAGAGGGAAAGCTGAATAACTGAAACTTTTGACATGAAAATGGCCAGATCCTGAGTTATTAATATTTTACAGACAGTAACAGCGACAGCTTTGATTGTAAAAAGGAGCATCTGGTATTAAAATGATTTTATGCTTTTTCACAGAGTATTTATATGTTTTATTAAAAGAAGTGGCATTTGCATTATGTTTCATTCTGTTTTAGACTCACAACCCCTCAATGATTTACAGCCACTCTCTTTTGACTCAGTAATCAGTGTTCACTATGAAAGATACCTTGGTTCAAATTCCAAAATACAGGTGTTTCAAAAGCAATGAGTGTAAAGCAGTCCAAAAATTTCTAAGCTTTTCTGTTTCTACACAACAAAAGAAATTGGAGGAAGTTCAAATGAACACTGAACCATTCGCCTGTGCAAAATGAATATTTAGTCATTTCAAATTATTTGGCACTGCCCTTTCCAATGCCTGGAGAGAAGAAAATGTTAACTACTTGGTAAGAGTGAAGTTTGGATTGTGCTAAAATTACATTTATATTGACTAAAACTCAGTCAGAGGTTGTAGTCGCCCCTGTGGCTACAATGCTGAGGCAAGCCATGCACTAAGATTGGCCTATAAGTTTTACAGAAAGTGATAGAACAACAGGGGTTAAAGGGAAGCCAGTGTCTTCTTTTCATTAGCATTAGTAAATATACTAGTATTTAAACTACTTATATAACGTATACATTTTTCTCATAGATTTGAGAGTTAAATAACAGTAGGCATTTTTGTACCATTACATAAAGGTAGAAAATTATCAGCAGCATGGTGGCATGTGCTCATAGCAAGAAGGTCCTGAGATCAATTCCACCATCAGGTCGGGGTCTTTCTGTGTTGAGTTTGCATGTTCTCCCCATGTTTGCATGGGTTCTCCCCGGGTACTCCGGCTTCCTCCCACAGTCCAAAGGCATGCACTTAGTCAGGATAGGTTAATTGGAAACACTAAATTGCCCAAAGGAGTGAATGTGAGTCCAATTGGTTGCCTCTGTCTATGTGTTAGCCCTGCGACAGACTGGCGACCTGTCCAGGGTGTACCTCTCGCCCGAAGGCAGCTGGGATAGGCTCCAGCCCCCCCGTGCCCTGAAAAAGGATAAGCGAAAGCAAATGGATGGATAGAAAATTATCACCGGAGGTTCAAGAATGGTCTTGGTACAAACAACAAGGATCCAAATAATTACAGATGGAGCACTCTGTCTCACTTGTTCTTAACAATGATGCTAAAACCAGGAAACCACGGACCCTGAATTTGGGCCAAAAGATTCTCCTCTTCTTGGTAGAAGACCTGTAGAAGAGATTACTTCACACACTCTCGCCCCAACAGTTGTGCCTGTAACCTCTGGTAAGCTTTGATGTGTGCTCTAACCTGAGGTGTTGCTAATTGGAGATTTCAGCGGTGGCACTCTGAACCACTTCTTTGCAGCAGAGGGAGTTCTTGGTCTTCTTTTCCTGGGGCAGTCCTCTTGAAAATGCGTTCCATCACAGCTTTTGATGATTTGCGCGAGTGTATTTGAAGAAACTTGACTGATGATTGTGTCTTCAAGTAATTGCTGTCAATAGCTGCTACTGTTGGCATACTTGTCAATTGGTCTTACTGGTATCCAAATGCCTCCAAAAAATATCCATAGGAACTAAAACAGTTTTGTACCAGGTTATTCCAATATTGTTAACTTGGAAAACCTGTTAACATGGGAATCTATGGGAAGTTACTCACTTTCGGAGCCAGCCTTAGACTGGGTGCTCCAGGAAGTGCAAGTTTTGGTACTTCTGCATTTCTTTGTTTTTGAGATCACTAGTTTTCATTTTAGGTACACAGATGAGGATCTCAGATGAATCAAGAACACAAGATGCCCCTGCAGTTAATTTGAATAAGGCCAGGATATTCTATTAGCTGAAAGCCATTCCATGTGACAAGCTCATCTGAAATGGGAATGATGTTTTTGGCTTGTTTCACACGTTGTTTCATTATTTCCTAGAAGGTAAACCCTGTAAATGAATGTGTCCAAATTTCTGATTGTAACTGAATGTTCAATGGCCCCACATATAATTGCTTCTTTATCTGAATCTGTAACACCTTGAGAACAAACCGGTTCCCTGCAACCATTACATGAAAGAGGAAAAATTCCTTAATGTGGAATTACAGCCAGAACATCACTTCACTTAGTGAAGTGTTCAAATCTGTGTCAGTATCTCCCTTAAAAACCTAACATCACTCAACCCCCAGCTGATATCACCAAGCAGCCTAACCTCCCCTCTGTTATCGCTACACATGGTCAACCACCTGTCGCTTTATATTAACAACAACTCTTTGCTATATTAAAAATTCAGTCAGCCTTGTAATAGTTTTTTCACATCTGAGATCATCATCATTTCACCCCAGCCTGGCTTTATCTCATTCTTACCCATCACCTCTGCAGATCTGTGTTTCCCCTCCTTAATGGGTCTCTACTGACCCCCTAAGCTCCACTCACCTTATCCCCTGCTGCCTCACACTCCCTGCAGTTCCAGCCTCAACCTAACCCTATTTGTTGTTTCCCCGCAGACATTTTCATTAAGATGATGTCAGGATAAACTCAAACTCATTCTGCATTATGTTTACTCATGGAGATACTGGCCAGAACATCTCTCTCCTCTGCTCTGATCTCAGTGTGGATCCATTTGAATAAATACAAATGATTGGGATGAGGGGGCGGGGATCAAATGGGGAAAAAAAGATAAGACTTTCACATGGCAGAGGTAATTATTGGCTTCGTTCAATGGAAAAAACTTTCCATTGAATTTCCATGAAATGCGATTTAAATACAGGGGTCAAAGCCTTGGCTCCATGTGCGTCCTTAGAGGGACGAATCATTTCAAATCAGTACAAAGGTCATTTGAGCAATCGCCTTTATTCTGTGATGAAACATTTCTATATTGATGGCACTGATCTCTGCCAGGATAACAGTTCCTCCTTACACATAGCTTGGGGGTACCTTACAAAATGATATGAATCACACACAATGCCCTTTTCAGTAACCAGATTTAAATTTAGTTGGATAGCTTTGGGAGGTAGCACTTTCCAGCACTAAATTAGGGAATATCTTTTGGAAGGATTTGTTGTAGTTTTTGAAATAATAGGGACGGTCTCTTTGGATCTCCTTATGCAGGGAAAATCACACATCAGTGTACTTCCTCAAAATTTGAATGTAAAAATGTGAGGTCATAACTATCATTAGATAACACACTTAGAAGTCACTTCAGTGATTTAAAAAAAAAGTACTCCCAGGAGACTAAAAATCAGTGGCAAATAACATTATTTTTATTTAATTTTTTATTAATATTTTATGCAACACTTTAATCTTTCTTATTAGTTAATTGTTGTATTTGAACTTTATCTGGTTAGTACAGGTAGTGTTGACTGCTGGAAGACTGTTGCCAGCCATCAATATGGGATTTTCTAACATCATTACATTCTCTTTCACATACAGATACTGCAGTATTTGAAAGTTTACGGTAAATAGCGTATTAGTGTATGTAGTTTAGAGTATTTCACTAAACTACTAACTAAACAATTAACCCAGTTCTGCTGTTAAATATTTATATACATGTAGCAACCCGGCTTTAACTAAAGCAACCATCTGTTTTAGTTCAGCATATATATCTAGCGTCTAAATTCAGCAAGCAGAAGCATCTTTTAATCAAACAAAATATGTATTTATCTTCAACGTACAGCTACCAGTTAGAGAAGAGCAGTGAGCTGTAACAAATACTGACAATCAATGTCTTTAGACTACTTGCATGAACACCAAGATGAAAATAAACAATGAGTAAAATTGATATTTAATGAAACAAAATGTAACGTCTTCAACAAATATCTCACCCTCTAGTTCACAAGTAAATCTAAGAGTATTTCCAGAAGAAACATAAAATTGCTCATAAAATGAGGAGCTTATTATCTCATTTGTTGCAACCCCTGTCAAATAAGTACACCACAATATTATGAATAGTTCAACACCGTAACACAACACTTGTGGAATAGTTAATAAAAGTGCACAGTCTAAGTGTTTTTATTTATATAAATATATTTATATGATCTTGTGAAGAACAATTATAACCGTTTGATTAGTTTGAAAAACTTTAATTGGCAAATAAATCCAATCAGAAGATAAAAATGATGCTATGTTTTCTGTGCTACTTTTGCCATCAGTTCAAAAAAGGCAAAACAGATTTTTCTTCTGATTGGGTGAGCAAGACGCCTACATGGGTGGTCTGAGCCAATAGCTAAAGCCAGCTGAGATTAGGATTGTGACTGTGAACAAGCTGGCATGCTGACTGGTACTTAGCTCAAAGCAGATCCTCACAATGCCCACTGGCTTGGCTGCAGTCTTCTCAATGCTTCTGAGCTGTGATTCAGAATGCTAGTCAGCCAAATGCTTTAAAGCCATGCACACCAGCAATATCATGAAGCTAGAAGCTAAGTGGTGCGGGTTCAAGCCATTGCTCAAAGTGTTAACATTTCACCCCTATCCAGAAAGTTATTCAGCATAGTAGGTAAACCAGGTTTTCACAGGTTCTACTACACCTTGTAGAACTGACTCTAGCAGCAATAACTGGAAATAATTGTTTTCTGTATGACTTAGTTTCAAGTATCAGTCTATCAGATCATTGCGGAGTAATTTTGGCCACTCCTCTTTCAGATGTTGCTTCAGTTCCTTATTAGGATTTGTGGCACACTAGCCCTAAAGTCCCATCACAGCATTCCAGCTGCGTTACGGTCTGGACTTGGACTGGACCATTGCAAAACAGTGGTCCCTCGTTTATCGCAGGAGTTACGCTCTAAAAATAACCTGCGATAGGTGACATCCGCCAAGTAGCCAGCTTTAGCTTTATTTTTTTACAATTATTATAGATGTTTTAAGGCTGTAAAACCCCTCACTACACACTTAGTGAGTGACTATAGACTTTTCTAAGACAGGCATGAACATTTTCACACTTTACTCTCTTGTTTAAACACTCTCAAAGTTCAAACCTTCATAGAAAAATAAGTCCAGTATTATCGAATGAAGCAAAGATCAAACCCTGTTTTCAGGTCCAGAACATGGGAATAGAGCGCTGCGAGTGAATTCATCATTAATTAATCAATGCTACAGAAGTAGAGGAAGCAAGAAGAGTGATTTGCGTGAAGTTTGACTTATCTGACTGTTTTGTTTCACTTACTGTGCCTTATAATCGGCGTGCCTTATGGTCCGAAAAATGCGGTAACTTCTACCTTCCTTTACCATGTCCAGAAGTCCAATTTTTTGTGTGATGGTTAGCATCTTCCTCTGCCTTTCCTTTGGCGGTGCAAAACGTTTTGTCAACATCGTTGTGTTTGTTCGGGAGAAAGCTTGCAAACATACAGTTTGAGCAAGGGACCGCTGTACCTTAATTCTTTGCATCCACTCATGGAAGGACTGTGGCATCGTGTTAACACACACTAAATGCTACTTACCCTCATAATTACTATAGAAGCAGGACTATATGGAGTCCTTTATAACAAAGCTGCATTTGACGCTGGTTTTTCAGAACACAGAAGACATTTTCATAGAATATGACTACCTGACTATTAGGTGTAAAAAAAAAAAAAAGAAAGAAACCCAACACAGGGGTCATAAGCCAGACCTGACAGGAACCCAGAGCTAAAGCAAATAACAACCAAAGATAGACAATTGTTAGGTACTTACTTTAAGATGAGCAGGGAAAAGTAAAGCAAGGGTTGTTTGCAGTAAATATATGTGATTACTTCTCTTCAGGCTCTGTTCAATAAGCAGTGAGTCATAAAAAGTCAAAACTGTTTAAAAGAGTAAAATCATTAAAAATATAGGCCTGGAGTGTTTTGCCAATTAAAGCCAATTTTTTACACAAGGTTTGTGGAGCTAACAATGTGTGTATTTAACATTAAGAGCAGTGCATTCATGCTGTGTAATTATCCAAGCTCTCTTGTGCACACAGAGCATTACTGAGCTGTCGTGCAGCAGGTTTTCTTAGGTCGCTCCTGCTGTGATAGCAAAGTTGGATCACGGAGGGTTATAACAGGGCATTTGGCTACAGAGTGGGCTAGTCATGTTAAAACACCACAGTTGGAAATGTTAATGGTTCATTTCACTTTTTAACCCACACACACTTCGCCTTTCTTGAACACTGACGAGCCTCAATAGAGTTTTCTGTAATCATTCTTTTCTGAGTGATACAGCGGAATAAATCAAGCATGGAGAATGAGTTCTCCTACAAGGACTTTTAACAGACATGATATTTAATTTGTCACCCCTTAGTGCTGTCGGGAACAGCAGAGGCAAATTGCAGCCAACTGCCAAGTTTCGTGGTGACACCTTGATTGTCACCAACATTACGCCCAGCGTGTGCTTAGCTGGTTACTGTCTGAGGACTCAACAGGGGGTCATTTTCGTTAGTTTGATGGGAATTGTACAGATCTTGACCAGCATTTAAGTGAGGTCATATGTCAGCAGAGGCAGCAGCTTTAAACTGGCAGCCCAATAGTTTGTTGATAATCTAGAGTAGGGATGTCAAAGTCAGCCCATTTTGATCTTCAATGGGCTGGAACAGTCAAGCTGCTCTTTCTGTCAATGAAAAAAAGCTTAACTACATATTTAGTTAAGATGTCTTAATATAAGAAAATGTAATTTCAATAGTATTCCTGCAAAAGGCTAACGGGGTATTGTCGTCACCCGCCAGGTGGGTAGGCGGTTGGTGTGTATCTTCTAAATCTCTAGGACAAGTCTAAATCTCGGTGACTTCAACCTCAAGGTCAGAGTACGTTTTCTGGAATTATTGTGAAAGCGATAACTTGAAAAGAAGACAATGTGGGATGTAGGTGTATCTACTAGGAGAATGGGAGGTAGCAGTGGTTGTCAGTATTTTTCTACATTATAAAACATTTTATGTATCAGGACAACTCTTTGGGCTTAAACTTTATGAAATCAATGTGTTAAAAAAAGGTCTGCTAGCCCATTGCCCAGACTGTGCTGTAATGATAAAAGAGAAGGCTTTTTGATTTTTTTTCTTTTTGTTTTGTTTTTTTGTGGATCCATTGTGAAAAATCAACATTTCTATCATACTACTGCTATATTTTTGATCAGGGAGTGACAAGTATTCACCACTCAGCACTCCTCTCACAATCAAGGTTGGGGGACCCTTTGCAACTTTGAATCCAGGCTGCATATCACGCCAGGTTGTTAACTTTTGGCCCACCTTGTTAGAGCTTTTGTTCTGCACTGCAAGCACAAACAGTCATGAAGCAGTTTTCACCCGAAGTAGGCTTTCGGAGCGGAATAAAGATCCTTTTATTGTTAGATTTTAAATGAAGTCATAATTGTAGCTAACGTTCATATACACGTGACTCCTTCCACGCTATTTGCAAGCTAACAAGCTAGCTAACACAGAACTCAACATTGGAGACTGTTTCTGTTCAAAGAGCTTAATTTGCATAGTAATTTTGGTTTTTGAATCCACACACAAGCAAAGATGCGGACTCAGACACCGAACAAAGGCTTCAGAAAGCCAGTGAACCAAAATGAGGTGTGTAACCTCAGCCTGTGCTGAGCCAATGTTTTGAAAAAGAAAAGTGATGGAGCTGTAAAGACTAATTTAATTTTCATATGTAGCTAGTTATGTCGCAGGAGGCTTGGCTGTAGGTAAAGTATACTTGCTGACTGACGAGCTTTCATTTATTCTTTTTTTAAATGAAACTTTCTACAGAATTGTTGTGAAACAGGCAAACACAGCATTAAAGAGATATTACTGTTTTATAGCAAGATGATTTTTACTTAAATAAATGTTACAGCTGCCATAATCAGACCTCGGAGGCTCCCTTGAGTTGGCTGTAATTACAGTACATCATTGTGTTTTAAAGTCAAATAAACTTTGTTATGCAGTGCCCGCAAGCTGCACGTGGACCAAACCTACCCCACACCCAGTCCTGATATAAATGATGATGAGTTATTTACATCAGGATTATCTAAAATGGTAGTGGGCCTGGCAAGATAGCCTCACATACGTAAAGACTTTTATTTCTGTTACATACTGAAGGCCAAGCAAATACAATATTGCTATATATACAAGCATGAATCATTGTTGAGCTTTGAAACAGTCCAGCTGATACAAAAAGGAATGCAAAATTTAAAAATAAAAATGTCTGCTCTGTGTTTTTCTTAATGATTTGGGCTGTATTTCAAAATCCTCGCTCGGCAGATGGTTTGCCAGTTGGCATCACTTTTTATTAAGAGAATTAAATCATACTTTCTGACACACACCATATCATTTTACTCAGTTGATCTTGGCCAGCTGATGTCTACATGGGTCTTGTCTACTTAAGTAATAAACAGAAAGATTCTTCCACATCAGGGTAAAAGAAGCTAAAATTCATTGAGTATATGTAGAGAAATAAGTAGTCACATGCTCCTGAAATGAGTAGGTGCAACTAAATAGTGCTGATTACATTTTATTGAGGTGCCTGGAACATTTCCTGATGCAATTTTACAACCATAGCACGCTTTTAAAGAAAACAAAATTAATGTATTGTTAGATTTTGAAAGAAGTCCTAATTTTAACAAGTGCTTGGGGACTTGCGGGGGAGAGAAAAGAAGCACAGTAAAAGAACAACATTGCCATCTAGCGGTCTCTTTGGGTGGTTACTGAAACCAACAACTGCAAACGTATTAAGAACTTTACCCTCAGTCACAAGAGCACGCCAGTCAGATTTATTGGAGTTTATTTTATGTTTATATAGATATTATGATATTATGATATTTTCCAATAATTCAAGTATTGTATTCAAATAACTTTAAGAGGTTTACTTTTCTCAATTATTGAAATTATAGGCTATGTAAAATGATCTTATATTTAGATACAGCCAGAATATTATACAGCATTTGTCATACAGTTTTTATTGGTGCAAATTAAAGTACACGTGAACTGTGAACAAACACACTTTACTCGTTTTTATTAACTTGCTGATTCCAGACATTAAAAAATAAGAGACTAAAGTTTTAATTTTAGTCTCTTATTATTTTTTTTATTTTACATTGCATTATTGCTGCTCATACTGGCACAATGGTTAGCACTGTTCCACAGGTGTGAATGTGAGTGCAAATGATTGTCTGTCTCTGTGTTTTAGCCCTGCAACAGACTGGGGACCTATCTAGGGTGTACCCTGCCTCTCGCCCTGTGGTAGCTGGGATAGTCCACCCGAACTGGGAATCCTGAATAATGTCCATCCATCCATTCTCCTCATTCGCTGCAGACCCTGATACAGATAAGCAGAAGAGAGTGGATGGATGGATGGATGGATGGATGGATGGATGGATGGATGGATGGATGGATGGATGGATGGATGGATGGATGGACATTGCATTATTCAGGATTCCCAGTTTGGGTGGACTATTCCAGCTGGCATTGGGCGAGAGGTGGTCTGTCGCAGGAACAACAGACAACAACTCACATCTATGGGCAATTAAGAATCACCAGTTAAACTAACCCCACTAACTGCATGTCTTTGGACTGTAGGAGGAAGCTGGGGTACCCGAGGAGGACATGCAAACACAGATAGACCACAGCCATATGGTGGATTCAACCTCAGGAACGTCTTGCTGTGCAGTAACAGTGCTAATCATCATGGCACCATTGTTCCAAGAACCAACAGGCCGGAGCTTCTCAATCAGATTTAAGTCCAGACTTTGACTACTAAACTCCAAAACCTCCATTTTGTCTTGGTTTTGTTAGATCATAATATTATTTTATGCCATGTTATACCCCTAACTAAAGATTGTGAATTATTATGTAGTTTTAGTTTGCATTATTCTCTTGAATTAGAAGAAGCTGATAACTATTGCATTCGTTAAACTGATTTGCATTACATTAGACTGCTGATTTATTGTGGATGCATGATATTGTTTTATGATGTTATAAAAAATACTGTTTGCAGAAAGTCATCGCCTTATTTGTCTGATTAGAAGAGAACGGAACATGCTGGAGTTTTCTGCCCCAACTCAGCAGGAGCAGATAAACGGGGAGCCAAGGTCGTAGCTTAGGCGCCGTGTCAGAGAAAAGCATGTGAATGTTTAGGCTTTTATGATAAGGTGGGAGAACCAGAGGCTATAAGAGTTTGAGCAATGCTCCACCATTTTGAGATCTGAGGCTGTCTGCATACGGTGTCCATCTCCCATGCGTGTGTTCATTAAAATCATCGTTTGACTTAACCCGGCCGGACCAGTGTTGTTATTGTGGTTTTTTCTCTTGTCTCCATCCCCAATATTTTGAACCTTAACAGTTTGTTTTGTTCTTTTCATTCAGAGGTGGACCTGCTGGTATGTTTCAGATGATTGTCCTGTTGCATAATCCAATGGCTGGACATTTTCCTTCAGGATTTTCTGGTAGAGAGCAGAATTCATGGTTCCATCAATTACAGGAAGTTGTCAAGTAGTCTTGGGGATCATTGTTTTTTGGCAAATGTTAGATCGGTCTTTGTGTTCTCTTTGGTCAGCATCACTTTACTTTATCTCCTTGGAACTCTCCCATGGATTCCACTTTTGCCCAGTGGCTTTCTTGAACCTCAATTGCCTTTACAGAGACAAGTGAGGCTTATAGTTGTTAAGATGTTGTTCTGGGTTCTTTTGTGACCTCATCGATGATTTGTCAATGCGAGTAAATTTGTAGGCCGATCACTCCTGGAAAGGTTCACCACTTGTCCAAATTTCCTCCATTTGTGGATAATGGCTCTCACTGTGGTTGCCTGGAGTCTCAAAGTCTTAGATTTGGCTTTGTAACCCTTTCCAGACTGATAGATGTCAGTGAGTTTGTTTTTTATTTGTTCTTGAGTTTCTTGAGATTGCTTTTACCCAACTCAATACAAAATCCAATTTTGTATTTATTCATGTAAACATGAGTGAATAAGCTGTCACTGATGATATCTAGTAGCTATTCATCTGATCCATTTCCATCTTTTTTGCATACTCCACTACCACCTGTCTACATTTATCTTCTCAACACCTACCCAACACCTCTCCATCACCTCTTTTCCCTTCACGTAGACCTCCATTAGAGTCCACTCCAATCATGAGTCTCTCAAGCCTGGGGACACTCTCTGCCACTTCATCCAGCTTACTCCTGAATTCATCTTTCTCTTTAACTGAAATTCAATTTGTGGGGCACTGATAACATGCGACATCAAACCTTCAATTTCCAGCTTTAAAATCATGATTCTGTGTGATACTCTCTTCACCTCCACATCACTATTCACATAATCTTACTTCCAGATTGCCCCTATTTTATGCCGCTTCTTATCTACGTCATGGTAGAACTGTTTAAATCCACCTCCAACGCTCCTGGGCTTGCTTCTTTCTGCCTAGTCTCTCTACACACAATATATCTGCCTTCCTTTGCTCTCTCCCTTCACCTGTCATACTCCCCCCATTTAACGTCCCCGTTCTCACCTCTGAACTGCCTTTCTTCTCTCTCGCTGTCTCAGAGCATGCCTTCCTCCTCTCCTCGTGCTTTGTCATCACTCAACAGTGGCACAGTTTCTACCAGCACTGGAGGTGTTTGTTGTTCACCCAGGCTGATCCAATATGTAAATCCTATTCTTGATGATCCTAATGTTTAATTTTGCAAAGAAATTTAATTTAGAAGGAGGGTCCCGCTCTTCGTGACACAACCCTCCCTATTTATTGTGATCAACATTACGCCTATCTGGCTTGTGGCCCCTCCATAGCAGGGTGTTCAACCTAAACCTAACATTGGGATGATTATTTCCTCAGTTAATACACTTTTGTAATTTTCTTTTCATTTATTTTTGGATTTTTTTTTTTCCAGTTTCGTTTTTCTTATTTCAAAATGTTTAGGTTTTATTGATTTTATTTTTTTTACAATATATGCTATATTATTCAGGTGTAATATTTAACATGTCCAGAGCAGGAATTATTATATATATTCTAATTACATGTGCACCAAAGTTGCCTCTGACTAGTTGATTTGATTGTTAATTTTTATGCAAAACTGACTGTTAGTTCATGCCTTGATTTCAGTTAATTTGTTAACTACAGTTTGTTTTAACATGTCTATTGCATTTATTTATTAGTTTTTAAGTTTTGGTTGGTGGCCTATAGAAACTGTCAGTCAGCGGTTGTCACTGCTGACAACCGCAACCCTAACCTTAATCCTAACTATAACCCTCGGCAATCAGAATCTGGAATTGATTTTATTTTTTTATTTATTTAGTTTTATTTAATGTCATTTTTTTCCAAAAGCATCCAAAACACATGCTTAGGGTAGCATTCGCATTCATGATGACTTAGACATCAGAGGGTTAAAGATATCATTAGAACTGAGATTACAATTAATTACCCACTAGCCTGGTGATGAATTATTCGCATTGAAAAAATATAATTAAAAAGAAAGCTTTTTTTTCCTTATTTGGGCTACACTACTCTTAGACCTGTAATACTGATGAACACTCAGTATTAGAGTAACAAACTCATGCCTACCTGTTGAAAGTATCAATGAAAGCTAAGCTTTGTAATGAGCATGGATGAGGTCACATTTAATTTGACACACCCAGACACTAAATCAAACCACCAGCAGAGGGAGACAAAGACTGTGGTTTGTTTGAATCCGAACCATGTAATGGACTATTTGCAATTGTGGCCGTTTATGTAATTTACACTGATCTATAGCTCTCTACACCTACTCCCAGTCTAGAAGAAAAATTCAATAATTATCTCATATAGACAAAGTTTATGGTCTAGGACTCGACTTCATTTGTGTTGGAGAGAAGGGTTAGGTTTGTTAACAGGATAAGAAGTCTAAATTGTACCCTACATGTTGCCCTTTAACAGCAGAGATAGGGTCCAGGCTCCACAACAGTAAACTGTAGTGGTAAGGAAGATGGGCAGGCATTGCGTTGGATTCTCAAGCAATCAAAAGTATCAGTATTTTTGTGTAAAAGGACAGGCATTTTTACTTCTGCCTACAATTGGAAAATGTCAACCTTAGCCAGGTCTACCACCATTTACACAGCAAAGAGCAAACATTTAAGCATCTTATATTTGTTTAAGTCTGAAAGGTTCATCAAAACGTGGCACACTAAACAAGTCATTTTGAAGACATGCTAAAGCTTCGTGTACTTTCATTGATTTAAGGCCTCAAAACATCCATCTATTCTCCTCCGCTTTTCCTTATCAGGGTGCCTATCCCTGCTACCATAAGGCGAGAGGCAGGTAAATCCTGCACAGGTCACCAGTGCCTGGGCTGGCCTCAATAGTTATCTTCTGGGTTTCATTGTGCATATATTGTACCCACTTCCCACAGCAGGTCAAACAACAGAGAAGAGGACAAAAATGTTTCAACAGCAAGAGTGCTTTGTTCCATTTTTATTTGTTTTAGTACAACAGTTCAAGTCAACTAGTCACTGTATCTATTGAGATGCCAAAGTGTGTATTGCTCTTCTGCATTCCATGTGTAGAACCCTAATCAGTAATGTTCAAGATGACATCCATCTCCATATCTGGCATGTTAATTCACAGCTATACAGCAAGAAGTCATGTGCTTTGAGGACAACCCCGTGTTTTTACAAAAGCAAAGAATAAGCAGCAGCACGAAACATGATTTGCAGGAGCAAACAAGCAGAATCTGGGTAGCAAAGCTGCACTAAACACTTGTATGTATAACAGCCGATGCCAAAAATCAAACCTTGTGCTACTTTGAGATTTTTTTTTTTTAATTTAATTTTTCTTTTTTTAAATACACAGTAAGTGCCGAGAACAGGTGTGGTTCACAGGGACATTTTCAAAACGCACTATGAAATCTGTAGGAATAAAGACCTATGCATAGAAACATGCTTCCTCAAAAAGGGTATGTTACACACTGCTAATTTTCAAAAAGGGCAGAAGCTGCACTGACAAGCTACATAATCAGATGAATTAGACAAGAGGGGGAGGGCAGGATGATCCACATGTAAAACCAGCGCAAATACACTTAGCAGAAGAATTGATATCTTCACAAAGTGAAACTTGTATTTACTTCAAAAAGGTGGGCAGTGAACACAACAAAAATACTGACTGAACAAAAAATAAATCAATCTTTGGATACGTAAAAAACCCTATACAATCCCCCGTTTGTAACCTTCAGTCTTCCGAAGTGCCTTCTTCTGAGTTGGGGTCTTTGGTCTCCTTGTTCTTTCGCACCTCTTCCAACTTCTTGTCCTGTTAAACAGTACAAGATTAACATCTTAATAGTACTACATCATGCCCATACAGTCAAAAGAAATTACTGACCTTCTCTTTGAATTTCTCATTCATCGCTGCCATAATTGCTGTGCGGTTCTCTTTGTTAGCCTCCATCTTCTGGTTGAGCTTCTCCTCTGCCATCTTGCTGAAGTTGTTGTTCTCCTCCATGGCTTTCTGTTGCACTTCTTTTTCATGCTCTCGCTTCTCAGCTAAGTGCTTCAGAACCTCAGCTTCATGGTTCTGGGAAAGGATGGTTAAAAATACATAAGATGCTTGAAATAGCCCACCAGATTTTAATTATCCCAACCCATGCAAAATATGTCATCTTTTTACCTTGCGTCTCTCCTCTGCAGCGTCCAGCTTCCTCTGAATCTCCTCCAGTGAGACATCCTTCTTCTTGGGAGGAGACAGTGGAAAGTCACCCTTGGCATCAGGGGCAGGAGTAGCCAGGATGACCTCAAAAGCCTGACCGGAAGCCCGCTTGTCGAGCTCCTTAACCTGGATATCTGAACTCATCCAAGGAAAAAAATAAATTTAAAAAGATGTTTAAATACTTCAAGGTACAGTGAAAAAAATAATAATTAAGAAATAATATAGTGCATTAAAGTGTAAGACGTAGTTCACCTTCAGCGGATGCCATCTTTAGAGACTGCTTCAGGTCAATTTAACTAAAGGAGGGAAACATCAGAGAGTCATGTTAGCAGATGATTTTAAAATTACTGACGTCTAGTGGATGATTTACACCATTATCACAGAAATCATCCAAGATTAAAACCGGTCTCACTGGCGACGCCCTGTGGCAACACGCAAAACTGCAAGCAACCACCGCCCATCAATCCACACACACATAAAGAAAAAATAAGGGGAAAAAATGGTACTGGCATTCAGGGCGGTCATGTTGTACACGCACCATTGTTTATCTCCAGATATGAGGAAGCAGTGACATTCTGATTAAGCCACCAGCAATCGAGCCACTTCAGGAATGAGGAGGGCTTTTCAATAGCCTGCCCATCAGCGAGGGCTGTTAATGACACAAGTCACAGTTAGCTGAAACAAAAGGCTGTGATCGGGCTGGGTAACGGCAGGCAGTGGGGGAGTGCAGACAGGGCCTGGACTCGGCCTGTGCTAGAAGGCAAATATGCACCAAGAAAAATGAGAATAGTGAGCGATGAGCATATCTGGGAGGAAATGATCATCAGGGAGCACCTGTTCCTTGCACCATGTGTTGGAGCAGCGGGAGGGGAACACAGACCCACATCTACACACGTAACACAACAGCCGACTGAACAGGCAGCTTGTCTAATAAAATTGCAGGGAAAAAATAAAAAAAAGTAATTCCTCTTAAATGTGAGAAACATCTGTCATTCCATTTAGTCAAGTCGTAATGATGAGTGAATGATGAACCATGCCCAAATTCAGCTGGGCTTATTCAATGAAAAGACCCCTCCCCTAATAATTCAAAAAGGCGATCAGCTAGCTAAGTGTGGCGTTAGAAAGCAGCATGAAAAAAGAAAACAGAAAAAAAAAACCACCTACTTGGACACAATCTAATCTGAGTGAGGTTTAATTTAAAAAGCCCACACCTTGGTATCCATTGTGACACCCACTGTTGCCATTTTATAGAACTTCTCACTGAATGAGCACAAATGTGCTATTCTGCCAATGACATTACCATAATTCATGTAAATTTCTTGTTTCTGTGAGGCTGCTGGTGTCATTAGCTCAAAGCTTTAACAAGCACCCTCAAACAAAGGCGCTTTTGGCAGCACAGTGACGAGCAGCTGCAAACAAAGGAGCCGAAGGCAGGTCACTGCCACGAAAAAAAAAAAAGAAAAATCTCGAATAAAGATTTTCGCACAGGCGGCATAAATCGGTGAATAAGGAATTCGTAAATGTCTCTGCAGCCCACAAGTTTCACGAACATAAAAAAAGAAGTCTTCAAAGTCTACCCTCATCGCTGTCGGTGCCAACTGTGCCAGTGTCGCCTACCATACAATAGGCTAACAACCCGCCAAGCAGCAGACAAAAAGAGCAACAACAATAGGCGTTTCTGTCTCATTTTGTCCCTGAAATGTTACAAAATGAATGCAAATGCCCACGAGGGCGAAAACATCCACAAAAAACCCCGCCGTTAGTTTCTCACGTGCTGCCTTAACATAAGCGACAAACAACGAAAAACGTTGAAAGAAAATTGAACATACTGTCGAAAAATTACCAACTCCACTCAAGGATTAACCTCGTTTTGCCCTCATCTCCTCATAACGTTTAAAATTCAGACATATTCCTACTTACAGACGACAAAAATAAATCCTGTGGACTTTCTCGGTTATAGAGATGCTGTCAGTCACACCCACCTTCGACAACCTCCGGATGCTGTGCTCTGCTCTCACAGAATTTACCGCGAGCCCTCTGCGCGAGTTTACCAAGCGCGCACATAAATGGACCAAAGCAAGTGCCGTCACGCCGTTTGCTGGCCACTCATTGGCTTACCCCGCTCTCCTGGGTGCTTCTGGCGATTGTAGTTTTTTATGGCTGACAGTAGACATTGTGTTACAGTTATGTTATCGCTAAATATATAACAATTTAATGCACATTTTTGCTTCATTAAACTAACCATGTGAAGCAACAGTCCATAGTAGTGTACTCGAAACATATATAATACCAATATTTACAGGATCATTCCCCTAATAGTGATTTTCACCATGGCTCCACCCATTTATTTAAATACGATGGCCTGCTGAATGTAAATTAAAAGCCCGTTCCTCTCTCGCTCTCAAAATAAAATAATTTTTTTTTAAAAAGTTTGCTTTTCACCTAACAGAGTAATTCATGTCTAAAAGGGTTTTTTGTATTTGTTTTCAGTTTGTTTGCTTTTTTTTGAGGGGTGGGGGGTCAAATTGATTTTGGAAGCTAGTTGTGGTTCAGCATACATTTGTGGGAAGTGCTAGTGTTTTTGTTTGGAAAACAAAACAAAAACATAAAATCAGGTATTCATTCAACCAAATATACACATTTTGATACATGTAATGTTTCTGGAAAACCTATATGGAGAAACACAGTTTGTACCGGCCCTGAAACATATATAGTAGAGATTTAGTTGTCTTTCTTCTTCTAGTCATTATTTGCTAACCCATTCAATACCCTGTGAATTTCAGTGTAATCTGAAATGCACTTCCTGAGAAATGTAACTACGCATCATGTCTATGCAGCCAGCAATAACTAATTGACTCACTGTGTACCACCATTCCCCCCCTTACCAGTTTCCAGGTACTTATTCTGCAACCATTTTTCAAATTGATCAGAAGAGAACAGATCAACTTAAATAGAGACCGCCAACTAGTGTTTTGGCAGCATAACTGCACAACCACACAGACACACTATGCATGTGTACAAATACTGGCAACAGCAATGGCCACTTGCACATGCTACATCATAGGCTCTACATTTATCCACTACACAGGTCTATATTAAACGTAATTATGACCCTGCCCATACATATAAAAACAGTACATTTGAAAACAATTTTAAAAAACTAAATAAAAAGCCACCACTCCACTTGACTACTGTTTGTTAACTTTTAAATCACAATTTGGACTGTGAGAATAAACACCACCCTTGCCCCCTTCATTCATCAAATACCTGCAAACTAAAGACTTTATGTTAGCGCTCCATCTAACAATATCCACAGGTTACTAACACATGGTAGTAAATGTATGCTGGTATAAGCCTAGAAAACTACAGAACTCCATAACGTAAACGTCACAGATACCTGACATTTTTTTCATTCTTCTACTTTTTAAAAAAAAAATTTAATTTAATATGACTAATATCATCGTTGGACCAGTTGTTATGATTCATCAGAACTTGGTGGGTTGTCCCCCGCTCTCTCTTTTCTTCACTGTCTTTCACACATTCTCAAGCTTAGGCGTGGGCTTGTCTCTGGTCTGTTCCTGAGGGCGGAGCTTCTTAGTGTGGCTCAGCCCTTCCTCCTTGTTGACTGCACTGAATCATCAGGCTACTAGTATATGGAGAACAGGTGGTGCTACAGTTCTCTGCCAGACTGGTGTTGTTGCTGTACATCTGAAAGCCCTGTTTGGAATTTGCTGGCACAATAATCTACTTACTTGCAGTATGATAACAACCCAAGCTGTTTTGTTTTTCCTCCTCATCAACACTCTTGTTCAGTTATCACATCAACCTGTTCTATTTTCTTAATGAACGGTCAATTAATTCTCATTCTCTCCTCTGGCAGACCTCCATTAAAAGCAGACCTTGTTGTGTCTGCTTTGTGGGTCCAGCCTCACACATCACACACAATGACAGAACACTCTGGTCATAATTTGGACCCCACTGGGTCAGCTGCAGTACAAGAAGCCCTGTCCAAGAAGGAAGAGCTTTTGAGTCGGGATGATCTGGTTCTACCTGAAAGAGTGCCACACAGAGTTAACATCAGAGGAGCATACAGAAGAAAGATAAGACATTAAGACCATCGACTATCCAAATCATAATATCTGCCTTTAAAGTATACACAGCACCACCATCTTTTCCAAACTAGGTCTCAAATCCATATGATCTGGTCCACATCTGAGAGTGATGAATGGAAAACTGCTTTTAACACTCTGGTTGGTTATTTTGCTCCAGCAATTTGCCAAGCTCTGGCTAATATAACATTCAGATATCTTCAACTTCTTTTTTTGTCTATTTGTATAACATATTAATCTTCTCAAATCACTTTCTCAACACCAGGAACATTCAAAAGATCCTCCTGAGACTCCTTGAAAAGGGATTTTATGTGAAAGCTCCATGGTTCCTTCATTAGCTTATTACATCTTGGAGAGTGGTCCAGTAAAGATGGAAAGCTGTTGTGGAATGACCACTCCCACCAGCAGCAATGAAATCCAGCATTTCTTTGGGTTTGCAAACTTTACTAAAGAATGAATAGAAATGGAAAGTGGAAGGAATACGTTGAGAACCTCCTTAATCTCACTGGCACGTCTTCTGTAGAGGAAGCAGAGTCTGGGGATGAGGGGGTCAACTTGTCAACTCGTCCGGGATGAGGTCACTGAGGCAGTTAAACAACTCCTTAGTGGTAAGGACCCTGGGTTGGAAGAGGTTTGCCCTGAGTTCCTGAAGGCTCTGGATGTTGTGGGGCTGTCTTGGTTGACATGCCTCTGCATTGTTATTTATTTTCCACTTCTCTCTAATTTTTATTATTTTTCTTTCTGAGGTGGAGTTGAGAGATTGGCTTGTCTCTGGTCCCCTCCTTAGGGCACAGCTACTCAGTGTGGGTTAACCATTCTTCAGCTGTTGGCAATTGAATCAACAGGGTACAGGTATAAGGACAGATGCTGCTATACTTCTTGGCCAGACCATTCTCATCTTTCACCTGAGAGCCTTATTGGAAGAAGAATCAACTAACTTGCAATCTGGTTTTGTTCTTCCTCATCGATACCTGGTCCTCCGAACATCTGCGACCCACACTCAGCCTGTCTGCCTGCTCACCTCCTGCAACCCGAGGATACCCACCTGCTGACTCAGTACTTATTCCATACTCTGCCTCTCTGCAAGTAAGATTCAATCTGATTCAATTAACTTACCAACCTGCTATATTCACTTCCTGGACAATAAATTCATTTTCATTCTCTCTGACACGGTTTCTGTGACCCATTCAGCATTGAAGCTGTTCTAATTCCCCCATCCACTCTCTTAGATAATCACTTTTCTACCATAAAATTAACTTAACTTAAGATGCTCCCTGTTAAGTCTGCCTTGTAAGTCCAGCCGTTCTTGCATTATGACACCAGTTCACCTACAGTCAAGGGTAATAATGCAGCTTCAGACAGCGAGCATCCATCCTACATAAGCTCTCATTCTGACCATCAATCCCTCTGATGAATGTTATCTTACACTTGATTCTGTAGATTTCTCTGAGGAACAAAGGGGTGTCGGTTGTCCTGTCCTGCTATGTTTGAACTGAAGAATCTTTTCAGACCAGTGTGTCAGAATTCAGTCTTTTCTGCTGATACATACTAGTGGGGTCAGCAAACACAGCCATTAAAAAGACTGTTTTAGCTGCTTGCTTATTTACAAGGGGTCGCCGTACTGAGTAGTTCTACATGTTTAAACCCTTCATGCTTCTGTATTGTTGCCCCTAAACTGGGTTAAAACGGTCAATCACTTTTAATGCAATTAAATACCAAGATGTTGTTTTCAGCAGTTAAAATGCCTCATGTGCTGCATATTTCCATCTAATTTATTTATTAGATCCAATCTAGTGATAAACAGTAGCTTTGAAGTCCTACCTCGGAATCTTTTTCTCTCATGTGGCACTGGGTTTTTTTTTTTTCAATAAAACCACTGTGAGGCATTATGTAAATTCCAGGAGCTACTGCTGAATTCGGCTTCTATCGACCATTCTCAGACTATTTGATTTTAAGCTATTTTTAGCTCTGTGTTATTCTGATGACAGCAGGAGCAGATCAGTGTTTTTTCAGTCACAGTGATGCTTTGCTGAAATATTTGTAACCACAGGGCCTACAGTTTAATCTATTTTTATTGCTGTCACATGTATTCCATTTCATCTTTTGATTTGGGGCAGTGATTTAGGTTGGTTTTGAAGCTGCTTTCAGTGAAATGTATCAGCTAGAATTCAGCCTATATCCACATGAAATACTCTTTCCTCCACCGGGCTTCTGACCAGTGCCTAGTTATACTAATTGGATGGATAAAGGCAGATCCAGTGTCACTAACAAATTAGTAGAATCACTAGCAGGCAGGATGGCTTCACTGAAGTAAAACAGAATTACTCATGAATCCCCAGAAGTGGCTCAGTTTACAGTAGGTTAGGGAAAATAATTAAACAGAAGGCACATAAGACAAATGACTGTCAAATTAAACGGGAAGAAACTTAACACTAACAAAACTGAAGATTTGACAAGCCAAGAAGGGATACTGGGAAGGCTTGAAATAAACTAAAACATTAAGATTCAAATATAACTTTAAACATCAGCAGAAATAAGAATGCAAATTAAGATGAACTAAAGAGGACAAAGAAATGGATGCAACCACAAACATAAAGAAAAACACTAACAGCTATAAACTAAGAATGCGAAATATCAAAACTTGGATTCTAGTCAATAACAGAGAATGCTAAATAATAAAGCAGATTTCAGAGTTCAAAAACCACAAAATCCAGAGTCCAAAACCACAGACCATGACGACAATTACAGGAAAGGTGCCTTTGAGTACTATATCCACTGTTGGAGCATGATCTGTGCAAATGACAGCTGATGAAGCTGTGTGGGTGACTTTCAGAACTTCTTTAGAACTTTCCTGAAAAAACAAACAAATAAAGACACACACATGCATGCACATTATTATCATCGCATAGATCTATCTTTGTCTTGATGCATGCTCAATCATCCGAGTCAGTAAAGGTTGATTCTGTTCATCTGGACGTAGCATTTTCAGTGGGAGAAACATTTCGCCAGTCATTGTGCAAATGTACTGTTTATAAGATTGGGGAAGTCTGCAGTCAGCTAACACTGAAGAAGTCACTTGGATGAGTGACGAAATGTTTCTCCCACTGAAAATGCTACGTCCAGATGAACAGAATCAACCTTTTGGGATTTAGGATCTTATGCTGTGAAAAGAGTTTGCCTCTTTCTGATTACTCTTTTTTTATGTTTATCACACTTCAGTGTTTCAGAATGTTAATATTAGACAAAGATAACCCAAGTAAACCCAAAATGAAGTTTGATTTCCCTCATATATGAAGAAAACCTTTCACAATTGGTCATGGAATGCTCATTTTTCCCAAGGGACTGGTAGTTGTAAGTTGTTGTCAGGTGGTTATTAGTCAGTCTGTGTGACAAAGGCTTTGTTTAAGTTAACTGTCTGCTGGCTTTAGTGTGAAAGTATTATCAGTCTCCTCATCATTTGAAAGCTTAAGCTATGCCAACTGGCTTTTTTTTCTCCAGATCCACAGTTACTAGGCTTATATTGGGGTGCAGAACAGTATTATAAATGAAATCTGATCAAATCAAATATTTCATTTTGCATGATATAAGAGAAAAGTGCCCAGGTTGTGCTTCTTCTACTGTTTCTTAAACAATGTGAGAGGTAGCAGTGAGAAATAGTCATGACAGCAATGTAAGCTGACACACAAACAGTTTGGTTTTGCACAGTCTGATGGCAGACTGAGCACCAAACTGATATCCGACTGAAAGACATGCACAGCAGACCTTTTCCACCACATGTGACAAAAAACCTCAAAGTGGAATGTTAGCTAGCATGTTCGATTCAAAAATCACAGCCAAAAATGAAGCAATGACCCTGCATGCTTTATATCAAACTATATTTTGAATCTGACTTTGCTGTTGGCTCTTTTGTTCTCATGATAGATGACAGTCAGTCTGTCGTAGTTTTCAGCTATCAATAGGATCAATAGGATCAATAGGAGCCTTTAGTGTCCTCTGTATTCAATCCCAGTCAGCTGAGTGTGGCTGCGGAGGAGCAGATGGCGTTCACAGCCTGCCAGCATCAGTCTCCCTCTCTAACTGGATCTCTGGTGCTTCGCAGGACAAAGACGGGTGAGTGAGACACAGACACACATTGAGATGGGGAGGGCAAGGGGAGGCACAGAAGGGCTGTCTGTCAGCACTGTCCAGAGGCAGCACCAGCCAAAACCTGCAGATGTGTGTGTGTGTGTGGTAGAGGATTTGGTCTCATTTGGGGAGGCGAGACTTTGTTTGTGTGTGTGTTTGTGATTATCTTTTCATACATTCAGCCTTGTGGCTAAGATTGGGGCCTGAAAAAAAATCTGTTTTTGTAATCAGGTCATTGCTTTGAATTAGGAGACTTGATTACTCATTTGAAATTTTCTGATGAGTTTTCATTAAAACAGAAAAAAATCTATGTTAATATAGAAGTACATAAAAGATTCAATATACTGGTATATGCTTACAAGAAGAGAAACTGTCCATGTCTACATGGACATTTCAAAGCCTTGTGATGAAACAGAAGACAAGCGGTTGCATGATGGGGGGGTTGCATTATCTCCTACTGGGCAGCCACTGTGTCACCAGCAGCTGATCCACAGGAAGTATTCCTCTTTAGTTGTAGGAGTAGTGGAACCTTCTTTTCAAAAGCAGTCAGCCATGCTGGTGTGTGTTGTGGCTGGAGCTGGAAGCCTGACCCATTTTTTAAGTCCAGACAAACACAGTGTGCTGCACCACCAGCCTGCCTCCTCCCCTCTTTCCCTCCCGTCACAGAAACGATGAGATCCAATCATTAGCTGATCTGAAAATGGTAATGCTTTAATTGTGGACAGGAAGCCTGGCAGGAATAATGTGCCTCTGGGGCATGTTAAGGCAAGTGCAGCTGCAGGTAGATGTATCCCAGTGATGTTTAACTGTTGGCGGGTAGCTGTTTAGGACTAAAGTGCAGCTGATGATTCAAATCTCAGAGTAATCAAATGCTACTTTACAGAGAGCCCAAAAGCCCTTTTTGTAAATACTGCATGCAAGACGATACAGTCTGCCTGTTGTTACCATGGCTTTAAATCTATAGGACGTGTTTAACTGTAGCGATAACTTTTATGTAACTGTGAGTTACATAAGAACCATCTCAGCTGTTTCCCTCTCTGGGAGTCTGCAGGCTATCTAGTAGTGGTTTCAGCATGCATGCCCCCACCCCCATTCTTGCTCTGCAAATGTGTGCACAAGGCTGTGTGTATGTCAGAGTGATGGCTGCTCATGTGCAGATTGAACCGTAGAAATGTGTTGTGTTTTAAATTCAGAACAAGGGAGGGGATTTGATCATTGTCTACAAGTGAATAGTTAAAAAAAAATTAAAAATAAAATTAAAAATAAAATATTGATAAGCATTTGTGGCCTGTTGGTTAATATTAAACTGTTGATATATTTTATTCTTTGCCTTAATGTTTGTCTTAAATATGACAGAATAACCACAAATAGAAAGAAAATCACTGTGAATGTAATAGGAAACACAGATCACTGTGTATATGAAATCTATCTGTGATATTCACATGGTTTTCAATTAGGCTCGGCATATCAGGGCCGTATTCTTTCCCTAAAACTAATCCCATTAATCGTTATTGGTCATTTCCAGAATATCTAGACTCCATATTTCTCTTCATTAAGCATGATCATGTCTGGAAAAAAGGAAAAGTGACGTGATACAGACATATAGCTATATAGACAAATACGACCATTCACTAGCTTAAAAGTATTGTCTAACAGGCGAGCAATGAGAAGGGCCATACCCTGAGGCATTAGGGCAATAATAAAGCCTTCCAGCATGTGGCCCAAAAGAGAAAGAAATGTGGCCCATGTGGATAAAAGTTATTATTTAGAACACACAGGATTACCTGTGAGCAATATTATGGTCTTAAAAGCAAAGTAATTTTTTCAGGATGTTGTGTCTATTTGCTAAGATGTGTTCCTACATAGAGCCCATGTAAAACCTAAACTCTTTATACACTGATCAGGCATAGCACTCTGATAACCTGCCCAATGTTTTGTTGGTCCCCATTTTATACTAAAACAGCCCTGACCTGTCGAGACATGGACTCCACTAGACCCCTGAAGGTGTGCTGTGGTATCTGCACCAAGATGTTTGCAAGATGTTTGTTTTTAAGTCCTGTAAGTTGTGAGATGGGATCTCTGTGGATTGGTCTTTTTTGTCCTGCATATCCCACAGATGCTTAGTTGGCTTGTGATTTGGGGTACCCCGACACCAAGTCACCATCTCAAAGTCATTGTTGTACTCCTCATCCATTTCTGAACTGTTTCTGCTTTGTGGCGGGGCACATTATTGTGCTAAAAGATGCCACATCCATCATGGAATACTTTTACTGTGAAAGAGTATACAAGGTCTCCAACAATGCTTGGGTAGATGGTACGTGTCAAAGTAGCATCCACATGGATGGCAGGACCCAAGGTTTCCCAGAAAAAAATGCCCAAAAACATCACATTGCTTCACTGGTTTCCCTTCTTCCCATAGTGCATCCTCGTTCACAAGTTAGCATGGGCACCCTGACTGATCTGCAGCTATCCAGCTCCATACACAGCAGACTGAGATGCTGTGTGTATTCTGGCACCTTTTTATCAGCATGACGTTTTTTTTAGCAGTTTGACCTACAGTAGCTTGCCTGTTAGATCAGACCACACAGAACTGCCTTCGGACCTTACTTGGACCACTTTTAATGAATGCTGACCACTGCAGAACAGGAACACCCACAAGTACTGCAGTTTTGCAGATGTTGTGACCCAGTTGTCTTGCCATCACAATTTAGCCCTTGTCAGACTCGGTCAAATCTTTTAATACATCAACCTTGAGGACAAAATCTACACTTGCTCCTTAATATATCCCACCCACTATCAGGTGCCGTGATGAAGTGTTATTTACATCATCTGTCAGTGGTCAGAATGTTATGCCTGGTCGGTGTATGTTCTAACTTCACTTTGTTGCCACTGGTTGAATTGCCAACAGCATCACAAGTAAGAATAGCTGCCCCCTGGTGCATTTTGCCATAACTGACCATATTTAGCTAATCAATGAGATAACATGTACTGATTCTTATATAGCGCTTTTCTACTCTCCCAGAATACTCAAAGTGCTGTATACAACATGCCTCATTCACTTCCTTCCATACTTAAGTGCAATCTAAGCATTCACACACATTCACACTCCGATGGATACATCAAAGAACAACTTGGTGTTAGTATCTTGCCCAAGGATACTTGGCATGCAGACTGGGGAAGCCAAGGATCGAACCACTAACCTTCCAGTCAGTAGCTGATCTGCTCTACCACCTGAGCCACAGCCACCCACAACAATAATGTAAACTATTATAATATAAGCTTGGTTATGCTCAATGAATGGAAAGCAATAGGATGTCAAAATGTTTTTTGAGCTTGGTCCTTGTTGGGTGTGACAAACATGGCACAAGATGCAGATGGAAACATGGCTATGGGAACCAGTATATTAAAAAACATGTGATTATGTTTTTTAAAATACTGGTAACCTTCTGAATCCATGCCTCAGATATATCCCTTCTATTATTTAACTCCCCATTATTCCTCCTAATCTCACACCCCAACGCCACCTGCACTGTGGCCTTGTCCTCCCACTATCTTGTTGCCTCAGTGTGTACATAACAGTCCCTAATGAAGGCTAACAGATGGGACTCACATCCACTCAAATAACAGGCAGGGGGAGAGATGTGAAAGTGATCACCTTTTTTGTTCCACTAGTCTGGACAGCACAGTAGTTTGTGTCTTTGTTCAGCAGTATGTCACTTGTTATGCTGTAAGCATCTAACAGAAGCAAAACACAGAGCTGGGATTGATATTACCTTTAACTCGCTGTTAATAATGCATGCCAGCGACACACAGCATAATGGAATTGAATTGGCTTTGCCGCATCAGCAAGTTTTGAAAGCAGACATTCATGTCTCAGTGTAATAATTTGGCTGTAACACAACTACATACTGTTATCATGGATATGTAATCAAAAGCAATCTAGTCTTTCAATTATTTTTCCCGTTTATTCACATAAATTGTTGCCAGTAATACAATACCAAGTAAATGTAAAAGTGGGGGAACCTTAAAATCTAATTGGGAAAATTATTCTAGTCAACATAAATATGTGTGTGAACTCCAGTAGATTGTTTTTTGTGACAACAGACCGTGTAATGTCCCAAATTCTGGCTTTCAGGTTTTCAGGGTTATGGCTCTTTGTGCAAAGCTTCTAACCTACAGCCATACTATCAAGGTGAGGTTCGACCTTCAACCTTCCCAGTCCATTACTGTAATCACACAGTTCATAGGCTGAGGATGTTGCTGGCTTTCACACAAAAGGATCATTTAATTTGCTGTCAAAGATACATCTCAAGATAAACTGATCTGTCACAATCATTTTACATTTTTTGGAACATAGTTTTAGTGTTTTGGGTTTTTTTCTTTGTTTTTTAAGTTGGATGTCTTGGATATTTTTAGAACCCCAAAAACTGCTATTATTGGCTGTGGTCAAAATAATATTTTTAAAGCTTTTTGAAGAATGCATCATCAGCCTGGTAGCTGAAAACTTTACACATTGTAGTTTGGGCTGTTATCATGTTATATGAGGCTTTAAATGTTTTGTAGGACATGAGCTTTTCTCCCATCACTGGAAGTCAGGCCCTTGAAAATGGAAAGCTATCAAGTCTAAACAGAATCTTAAATATAGAAAAAAAATACTTTAGTTTTCTTCTATATATTCAAGGCTTAGATAAATATTTTATTTTGGTGTTGCCCTGTTCCTGTTGCCCTCCCTGACACAGCCTATAGTGAAATAAGAGCCCTGGCCACATGGGAGAGCTTGTTTTCAGCACTGTAAAAACAGCCTAAGCTCTCTTAAGGCCATGGTTATGGGGTAATGGGGAAGAGAGGGGGGTGAGGAAGATAAAAAAGAAAGATGAGAAACATGGGGAGTCACCACTGACTACAAAGTGATGCAGGGTGGGGACATAGATGGGAATAGTTGGTGCTGAATCAGGGCTTGTTACCTCCTCTGGGACTGTGATGTCAGCCCCAGGACAGAGAGCGAATGAGAGCCAAACAAAGGAATAAGGAGGATGGAGGGAGGTGAAGTGGTAAGGGAGATCTTAGGGGGATTGACAAAGAAGACTTGCAGAGAGGAGATGGCTGCTGAAAGCTGCAGGCAAACACTGGATGTTAATGGAGATGCATTGCAGAACTACAATCTAATTTCAGTTCCCGTAATAAAATTACTTTTACAAGTAAAATAATAGTTATTGATTTATCACACTGATTAACTTGAGGAGGTGGGGCTTGCACATTTATTTATTTATTTATTTATTTATTTAACCATTGACCAGATTTGTTGCCTCAGCATTGGATACTGATTTGCACTGTCAGATTAGTCTGGGTTTCGTAGTTTGCTGCTGAGTAACAGTTATAATCCCAGTCTGGGCGATTATCCTGATAATATCATACAGATGTCTGCATGTGAAGCTCAGCCCAGTTTAATTCAGAGTTTCATTACACACACTCTGTTTCAGTGGCCCTTAACTCTCAGCTCTTAGATATGACACTGATCTTTCACCTCATTGTGAACTGAACTAAGGCCCACACAGCTGTCTGTAAACAATGTAAGAAACTCAGCTCAGTTCGGTTTTATTTATATGGTGACAAATCACAACAACAGTTGCCTCACGGTGCTTGGACTGTGGATTATGGGTGAAAGCTGGAATAGCCACAGAGAACCTACACAGACGCAGAGCATGACATGTGTGCGAACTCCACACAAGTTTTACATAAATATATGACATAAATTACAATTACAAAAATTACATGCAACTGCAATCCCAGCATTCAGTCCTAACTCAGGTCGTCTTCAGTTCAGCAGTTTGTCTTGTCTGTTGTTTTGTCCAAGTGATGTTCAGGTCAAGACAGATCGATATAAGCGCTGTAGAAGAAACTGCTCAGGATCCTGACATTTAAGTGTGATGAATCATGGCTGTTTTTGTTGTTCTCATGTGTAGAAATTCCTTCTAATATTCTTTTAGCAACTGCATAATGCACTGTTAAATCAGTGTATGGCTGCCAAAAGAGTTCTGTTACTAACAATAGCAATTCAGTGTAGTTCTCTTTGAAAATGGATTTGACTGAGCACCTCATCGATAAAAAGAATGAGTAGTATTTGTAGCTTCTTTGAGAAGGCACTGCAATTCAATTACAGCTTTTTCGAGGTTGAGAAACAAACTTGTGTGCTTGTAGATTATAGTTTATATATGTTTTGTTCACACTGATCACCTGCGTACAATTTCATAATGTTGTAAACCTGCTCAACATTTGGCAATAAAACCCTTTCTGATTCTAATATTGATTCAGATTCTCTAGAAGTCTGTGAAAGGCAGTCTGCAGACTGCGGCAGATTTGAGTCCAGTGCGTGGAGGAAAAATGAGAGATGGAAGAAGGACAAGGGTAATCCTCCTTGAATCTGTCGTTGAACATGACCAATTAAGATGGGACTTTATCTGAAAGACGGCAGAGGGGGTCAAGATGTGGGGATTTTGACTGTCTGTCCTTTTTATATGACTATATCTTTAGAAAGAAAATTCTGGAAAGAGGGAGGAGGGAGATTGGGCCTTTTTTAAAAAAAAAAAAAAAAGGTCAAACATGCTAGAGATAGCAGGGCATAATGTTGTTGTAAAGTGACTTGGTCGCCGTGAGAACGGGGTCAGGCTAATGCTTGTTTCATCTTATTGAGAGAGAGTGATGCCAAGCTGAGCTGTCTGACAGAGAGCTTATGGAGGGCGAGGAGTTGTGCTGTCCTGCGTGTGTGTGTGTGTGAGCGATGCCAGGCTTACTCTGCCAGTCTCCGCCCCACCACTGTTTGGGTGATGTCATGTTTGTGTGTGTGAGCATGTGTGTGTTTGCAGCCTTGTGATCTGTCCCTGGACAAAGAATGAAGTCACTTGCAAGCTCACACACACTTTAAGGAAGACTGGATGCAAATGGCAAAAACAGTTGTTAATAGCAGCATCTATGCACCGAGGACGGGGGATTAAAATGGATGTTTTGGTTGCACTTACTTAACTCAACTGATGCAGGGATCAGCAGCATGTTCATAGATTACACACTGCGTAATCTATCAGTTTGCCTAATGGTTTCCAACTAAATATGTTTAGTAGATTATTTTGCCTGTTTTATTTTGCCCTCTTGCTGAAGCCCTCTACCAAAAAAGGTACAGAAATATTTGTTTTTTCTGCTCTTACATTCTCTTTGTATCCACTGATCTGTGACATTCCTCAAGGACGTATTCTAGGACGTCCTTAATCTTCTCTTTACATGCGTCTATAAGTGCACAAAAACATTAATGTTTGATTATGAGCATTGAAATGCAGTTAAATGCACTTAATCAGTTAACTGCATTTAACTGATTGGATTACCAAAGTAACTGTGGATAGATGCTGTTCCATCATTTACATTGAGCATCGCATTGGTTAGCTAATGACAGCCCACACCACCCTGAGGATTCAGCTGACCTGCAAACTATATATTCATATATGGTGAGCTCTTTAAGATAGGCTAGCCAGTCCAGAGTTGCTGTACACCTGTCAGCCACATGGCAACCCACCGCTACAACCCCAGCTCCTCCTATCATTCCTGTTAAGTTGATTTGTTTTTATTGTTGCCTGCTCTGTTGTCCACTGGAGTCTACACATGGGAGGATAGTGAGGGATACTCTCCTGACCTCATGCTGTCCACATATCAAATTCAAATTCAAATTTTATTTGTCACACACACAACCATACAGAGTATGACATGAGGTGAAATGCTTGTAGCTTGTAG
>NW_005187549.1:264371-273666 GCF_000239375.1 Pundamilia nyererei | reverse complement strand
GACGCAGCCTTGTATAGGTCCATATTACCGGAGACGAGCCCTTCATTGTAGGCAGCGGTGCGTGATCTCATATGTGTGGTATGAGGTACATATGTATGGTAGGGCAGGGAGGTTGCAGAACAGAGCCTTGCCACCACATAGTTGGCATGTTCTCCCCGTGTGTCTACATGGGTTCTCTCCGAGTGCTCCGGCTTCCTCCCAAAGTCCAAAGATATGCAGTTACACAGGGATTGGTGGAGGAGAATGGATGGATGGATGGAAGTAGCTATTCTTTTTGACAACAGTGGATCTGACTGAAATGTGCACTGTGTTTTGTAACACTACAACAAAATTTCCTTAATGTCCCCAAACTATCCTTATCTTTCCCTCAATCTAACAAAGTTGTTTTTGTGCCTAAAACTAGGAGGGCATACACATGATATTGATCTGTTTTTATAATATTCTTTATTTATTTTTTGGTTGCTCGCTGTAACAGAGGGTAATGGCAAAACAACCCTTATATGTATATGTTGATCCTAAGATGTTGGTTTTGATCTTTTTATGGGATTTGCAGCAATAAAAATGTGGAAGCATTTATTTTTTGAATTTATTTATTTTTTAGTTATTTTAGATTGTATGATAAATGATAGTAAAAGCAAGGAATAATTACCAAGCAATAAGAAAACACTGAATCGACGCTCCTGTAACTCCTTAACTTGTAACTCCTCCTCTTGTCCCTTTTGTTTTTAGGATCCCTTTTGTCTTTGACCCTCTCTCATGTCTTCTCCTCTCTTTTCTTTTGAGGCTCTTGGGCGTTGGAAATAGCACGTTGACTTCCACGTGAAGGCTTTTCTTTTCCCTGCCTGTCTGGCATCCTCTCTGTGACCCACGTCTGCATGGCCTCAGTGTCAGTCTTATTCATCCCCTCCCTTTCTTTAATTCACAGTATCTCTTTCTATATGTCTCTTTAACACTTACTCTGTCCTCCACAGCAGCTTTGTCATTCTCTCTTTGGCCTGTCCACTGGTGGTGCAAACAGCACAAAGAGCTATGGAGATTGCAATGGAGAGTAAGTGGAGTATCGTAAAGGATGCTGCTACTGCTGTTCATTCACTTAGCTTCGACTGATAGCACAGCGTTTGGCTCTAATCTGTTTGTCAAAGGAACCACGATGCATTTCTGTAGGGCAATTACACGACATTTTCCTTGAGGAAAACCAATAGCTAACCGCCTCTACCATGCTGTTCAATTATGTAAGAAAACAGAGAGCTTTTCTGCGTGCTGCTCTTCTGTTCTGTGGATTTAGAAACAAACTCTGTAGTAATTTATGATTTGTAAAAGTGTGCACAGTCTGATGTGTTAAGAGAGATGAATGCTAATCATGGAATTCAGAGTTGGCAGTTCACTGCAGCCAAAGCTATTTTTAGATATTGCTTCCACATTTCATGACTTGGTTAAAATATTAATAATAAAGAAAATAACAGGGTCAAGCACAGCTCCATAAACAAATGCATTTTCAAGTCAAGCCTTCAAATTAATTCTTCACGTTTTCTTGTGTTCTAAAAAAAAGGGGGAAACACCTCCATAATTGCATTTAAATCAAATAAGGTCCAAGCATCTCTCAAGGCTAGGTTACCCTAGCAACATGTTATGTACCAGCAGTCTGGGTGAGGGAGCCACATCAGAGGAGTGGGGGATGTCTGAGAATGCAGGGGGAGACTTTTAGCAGAGATAATAAATCTCAAATTTATTAAACACTTCTGTTTTACTTGATCAAAAACATACATGGATATCCCATTAGCATGGTAGCGATTGTTATGTATTTAACCAACAGTGCCTCCCTTACATAATCTGTGGACCACAGCATCAGTTAACATAACATAGGAGAGACATGTGCTTTACATGGTTCTCTCTGCAGAGAGAGGGAGACAGAGATGGGTGTGTCCAAATGCAAGTCATCTCTGGGTTTTTAAATTAAAAGATGTGTGCAGGAATGTTAAATCCAAAACCTTGAAACTGTGATGTTTTTTTTTTAAACCACGATATTAATGTGATGCTTGGTACCTCTGCCAAAACTAGAGTAAAACAACTGTATTTCAGCCATTTTCGTTCTCCCAGACATAACAAAGAAATCCTCCCCAAGGTGTACAAAGATGATGTGAGGTGAATGATAATTTAGTGAATGTCTCCATCTGCTGCACACCAAGAGGAACTGCTGCATTATGTAACAGGCAGGTGCCAATATGCTCATACTGGAAGGAAAAAATTGATCCACACATGCCCTTATTTTAATAATAATGGATTGGATTTATACAGCGCTTTTCAAGGCACCCAAAGCGCTTTACAATTCCACTATTCATTCACTCTCACATTCACACACTGGTGGAGGCAAGCTACGGTTGTAGCCACAGCTGCCCGGGGGCAGACTGACAGAAGCGAGGCTGCCATATCGCGCCATCAGCCCAACACCAGTAGGGCAGAGTGTCTTGCCCAAGGACACAACGACCAGGACAGAGAGCCCAGGGATCAAGCCGGCGACCTTCTGGTTACAGATGCGCTTCCCAACCCCCTGAGCCACGGTCATCCTGTTTTACAGATGTAGAGAGCGATTTTCACAACTTCAGCTGTCTTTAGTTATTATGGCTATTTAGGATTCTGTCTAATCTAGTCTTCTTTTGCCTTTGAACATCAACTAGCTGTCTAATCAGAGGTTTACTTGTCTTTATCAGTTTGCAGTTGACCCCACATCTTTTACATTAGAACTTTCAATCACATGCTGTGGGACTGTTGCATGTAATGACTAAACAAGTGACAAGTGAAAAAAGGGAGCTGTGGGGCTCACTAAACTACCTTCAATAATTAGTTACTCCAAACGATGAAATGTGTCTGTTAGACTCCATTCCTAACAGACACATTTCAAAGACGTCCTGCCAGTAATTAATGCTTCCAGTTTAAACATGACTTCTTTATCTCTGTTAGCACAGGCTTTCAAGGTGGCTGTAATTAAACCACTGCTTAAAAAATCCAGACTTAATCCAGCTGTCTTAGGTCATTATAGACTGATTTTTTTAACCTTTCTCTTTTTTAATTCTTTTTTTTTTAAAAAAGATTTGCAGAGGAATTTCCTGTTTGAAGAGTTTCAGTCAGGATTCAGAGATCATCATAACACAGAAACTGAACTAGTGAGAATCCCAAGAGTCAGCTCCGTGTTTGTCTTGTTTGACTCATGCATTCGATACAGCTGATCACAATATTTTAACTCTAGAATGCAGATTTCAGGTTGTGCATGTCTTCTCAAAGGTTGGTTACAGTTCCAGAGGCTTCTGTGCTGGAACCATTGATCCTTAATCAGCTCCAAATACTACAGAGTCATCACTCGCACCGAGTCTAATGACACTATTACCCCTATTCTCATCCAGCTTCATTGTTTCCCCATTCCTCAATGGATCCAGTATAAGATTTTGAATTTCACTTTTAAAGCTCACAGTGACTTGTTACCCCAATATTTTTCAGACCTCAGCCCTGCGCTCAGTTTCAGCTGGTCTTCTAAGTGTTCCTTAATTCAAATTTAACACCATGGGTGCTACTCGCCTCATCTCAGGGGCTATTAGCACTTCAGCATCATCAGCTAGACTCTTTGACACAATTCAAATACCAGTTTACACCCGTTTACATCTGCAAGTTAGCAATAATTATTATTATATTTTTTACACTGCGTATATTTTCATTGTTATGCAGAGCTATATTCATCTATAAAGCCAGACGGCACAAATTAACTAGTCAAATCATAGGCATGTGTTAAAAAGATAAAGGACTGGATGAACTCTAATGGATGAACTAATTTGCTGTTTTTCTACATTCAGACTAAAAGAAAGTAGAAACTGAGGTTATAGTACTTGACTCAGAAATATGCTGTCTCAGAGTGATGAGTAAAGGCTAGTTCATGCATTCAATACTTCTAAGCTGGACCATTGTAATACATTATCAGGGGGTGCAACGACAAGGATGAGAAAGAGAGATCATGTTTCCTCTGTATTGGATTCTCTTCACTGGCTCCCTGTTAAAGCTAGAATTGAATTTAACACTTGAACTTGTAGTATAAAGTGTCTCCAGGCAACTGTTGTTGTAATTTGGCGCTAAAGGAATAAACTTGAATTAAATCAAAATGAATTGAATTGAACTGAATGTCACTGTTACTTTCTGGAGACATAAGTTAGCATATTTAGAGACTGGAGATTGAAGTTGTCAGCCAACATTAGCAAATAGCCACCCACCCTTGAATATTATCTGTCAGATAAATATATGTGTCAGATAAATTCATTAAAAACTGTTTTAAAATGCAACAAATTGTGAATACAGTTCAGAGATTCAATACAATAACTTAACTGAGGTGAGGCCGAGCACACGGTGATGGGCTAAAGCTCCTGTGTCAGCACACTTTCAAACTGGCCTAACATTAAGCTTCAACTCAAATGTAATCTGCTATTTGTTTATCCACTGAGACATTACTTACTAAAACAGATACTAAAGTATTTTTGTACCAGCTGGACCTCACAGGCTATTTGAGCAACTGTAAGTGTTTTTGGTTTTAGCCATCAAACTTCCTGCTTGGTTACATGGTGACACTTTTGGCCTGTCAGTTAAGCTTGCTAAATTGGCATTTTCTTTGAAGGTGTTGTCAAGTAATAGTAGGATTGAAATGGATGCAGCATTTCACATGCTTCGTTTCTGTTACAGAGGTCCAGCACAGGGAGAAGAGGCTGAAGCAGGTCATCAACAAGGATGTCCTTGTGCACTGCTGCATTTATCTTTCCATCTACCCTGACTACTCTCTCAGTTCCTGCTGCCAAAAACCATCCTTATTGCATGACACTTCCACCACCATGCCCCACTGTAAGAAAAGGTATTCGCCAGGTGACGAGCAGTGCCTGTTTTTTTTCCAAACATGATGATTCAGGTGGAAGAGTTCAATCTTTGTTTCATCAGACCAGACAATTGTGTTTCTCATGATCTGGTCCTTCAGGTGCCTTTTTGCCAAATTCCAGGCAGGCTTGCTTTTAGGCTTCCACCTTGCCACTCTACCATACAGGCCTGAGTGCTGCAGAAATGGTTGTCCTTCAGGAAGGTTCTCCTCTCACCACAGAGCTCTTGTTTGTGTTAAATAAATAAAAAGGGGAATGGCTATGTGTTACTCTTCATCTGAGGTCAGAGTTATTTTAAATAATTAAATAATTTGAATCCGGCTGAACCTGATAAGGACCAGATTATTTTTTTTATCATGTCCTCAAAAGCTTGGTGCTGAAAGAGGGTTTACTGTCTTTTTCAAATTACTATACCGACTTGTGTCCATAGATCCATACCTTCCCTTTTGCCTTACAACTGGCAAAAGCACTTCTGGAGGAAGCTTTTAGGCGTCAAACACAACATCGTTTTTCTTCTGTTCTAAAACAGCATGATCTGAATATTGCAAATCCATCGATTCGACTTTACATGCTATCGGAGAGCTACTTATGAGACTTGTCACAACCCACCCTGGAGGCAAAAAAGCTTTATGCAACTTTACTCACATATGCAGCATTGTGAAATCTGTAAACACATTTAACCTGGTGGTTCCCCTTCATGCCAGGCATCTGTTGTTTAGACTTTCTGCAAATACAGCAAATTAAGTTTATAATAGAGATATAATTAATTTGACAAAAATGGTCAGCATTTAGGGTTTTCAGTCAGGGGTTCAGTTATTCATGTTAGTGTATACGATTAGTGGTGGCTCCATAGTGTAGTGGTTCACATGCTCAGCTGGCAAGTAAAGGCTACTGCTCACCTTCTAGCAGGATAAACAAATCCCTGTTGGGGTTGCGTCAGGAAGGGCATCACAGCGTGTGTTGCTACCTGTTGTAGTGCTACTTTGTGACAAGGGAGAAGCTGAAAGTAGCTACAGTATTTACATGCTAACTATGAAAGGTAAACAACTCCTTTAACAGCTATTAGTGATTAAATATTTTGAAAATACGTCAATACGGGCCACATGTCAGACTCGTATAGCCAGTCTTGAATCAAAAATTCTAGCAAATATTAGAATAAGCAAATTAGTAAAAAGTATTCAACACACTGCAGTATAGGTAAAGCTTGGAGATTTAATATGGCAATTTTCACCACCAGATAGAATCAACATAAAGGATTCAATCCAGTTAAGTAAAATATATGCACCAGGACACTACAACATACACCTCTGATTCATCGGTCTCTTAAAATGTGTTGATCAGCGTCAGACAGACCACAGACACTTTATCAGTACAGCATAAAAAACAAAACAAAAAAAGGAATAAAGACAGACTGGGCAGCAGCACGTCAGGTTTTCCTTGTTGCATTTGTGAAACACATCCACATAAAGACAGGCCACCAGTCAACACATCTTCAAATAGAGACAATTACAAAACACCTTTTGTTTGTGGGTACAGTCCAGTAATCATACAGGCAGCATGTATGACACACATGGATTTTACTACAATATAGTATATGTACAGTAGCAGAGAGGGGATAGCTGGCAAAGTGTGAACTCTTGCTGTTGTTTCTCACTCTCCAGCTCGCGTCCTATTCACAGTTCTGCTCATGTGTTGATGAGCGCGAACAGACTTTTCTCCGTGCGAGTGAGACAGAAGGGGAACTGCTGCCATTTTCAGCACTAGAAACACATTGTGGAGATTGCAGCATTTGTTAACGCTTGCTCCCGCGCCCAAGCGTATGCTGCTGTCACCGCAGACAAAATGGATTTTACGGCCAGTGTTTTCTTCTTTCATCCACAGGTCAAGTAGTTCAGATGGGTTTTTTTTTAACGATACCTCCTATTAAAACTGAGGAAATATCAAGAGCCCCGGAATTTGCAATAACAGTACCTCACAGAGAAAGAACACAACACCCACTTTTAGTTGTAAACTGCCACTAGGCACATTTTCAGATATTTGGAAAATGAAGAGACTTTGAAAAGCAAAACAATGAAACAAAAACAAAATGAAATCTTAATTTTTCTCTCAGTATCACAATGAAGTAGTGTTGGCAGTGGGAAACTATTCTCTAAAGGAATGTTTCAAGATATGGACTACACTTTATTTGGTTGCCATATCATCACGTTGCACCAAATCATCCCTAAAAAGTGCAAAGACTCCCTGGTTGCTGTTATGGTTAAAACAGTCTGGTGATGAAGGATACAAACTGTACAACTGCAGTGTAGTTATAGACTCATTTGAAAATGCACACTAGATCATACATATTTAGTGTAAAAAGCATAAATGAGCCGGATAACACAGTTCCCAGTTTTCTTAAGTCGTGTAATGAGTTAAAAAGGAGCCACTACAGGCTGCAGTTAAACTACTGTCAAAGAACACACAGAGCTACAAAACAGAGATCTGCAGGAAATGCAAGGAAAATGGTGCGTTACATTTTGACTCACAAGTTCCTTTTTTCTTTCGTTTTAAATAAATCATAGAAAAATAGTAATAAAGAGTGTACAGGACACAATCGGTCATTGTCCTTTTTATTCCCAATGTAGCGTATCCGCGTTTATGCATATATGCACACGTGCACACACTATGTGGTTCAGAACTAGGTGACGTCTGACTCTTTTTAGAAAGTACCAAAACAGTCCTAAGCTCTTGGCTCCAGTCCTTTGGGAGTGGATCCATCACCCTCCCTCCGTGGCTCAGCTTCCTCGCAAACGGTGTGACTCTCCACAGATCATCACTCATTCTCCCATAGGTCGCCCTCTGCCTCGTTCCTCATCCTCTCTCAGGTTATCTCTGTAGGCCTCCGGGGAGGTAAATAAACGAGTCCCTATGATCCCTCTTTCCCATCTGAGCTTTCTGGCGGTGCTGGTGGCTCCTCCGCCGTGGGTGACTGAGCCCCTCCCGGACCATCTGCACACAAAACTCAAAAATGACTTCTAAAGGCACAAATGTGGAACTTCTTTCCAAAGCTATTGTTCATAAATGACTGTGACAGTGCGTGCTTGGCATTTTTTGTTTTTGCTTTCATTTTAAGGCTGCTATTTTTTTCAGAAACCCCAATGCAGGCAAACAAAGTGTCTCTCTGCCACTACTGGAGGAATTCCAAAAGATCCGAGTTCATGTGAGCAAACCTGTATTTTCATTTTTGGGGTCTGTAAGATGAATTGCACGACCATGTTGTGTTATGTTAGATGCTAATTTGTTTTCTACACATGCAGCCAAAGATGCTCAATGGCCCAAATTTGGCACTCCTGGTAGCTACACACTTTTAGCAATTGTGATGCATGACAGGGAAATGGGCAGCATTTCCCTAGTGTCATTCCTAGCCTAAAGCTCACCCATCTGCTACTAAATGGAGATGTATTTAGACAAGGACAACCTTTCCTAAATCTCAAAAACTTTGCCATAGCTTCAAGCCATAGATGAGCCACATAAAGGCTTCCGGGGATCAAATATCTCAGTCAAGTTCACAAAAACATCTCTCAAAGTGTCCTTAATTTACATTATACTGTTTCTAAATAATCAAATATATTGCTTCACATGCTAAAGTACTAAGTTAAAAAAAAAAACACATTTAAAGGGAAATATCACCTTTTAGGGATAGCTCAGCCAGTTTTAGAGGTAAGTCACCAGGGTTTACACCCGCTGGAGAGCCCAGGATATCAGGCAGGGCATTTCTCCTCCCTGAGCGCCCCGAGGAGGCAAAGTCCAGCACTGGCTCCACTTCGGTCATTTCAGGAACTCTTCAGGAAAAAAAGAAGGTACAATGTTACGATTTTACCCATGTATCATGTATCATACCTTATATGATAAGGTATGATACATGATTTTAACTCACCTGAGCAGTATTTCTGCTAAGTCACAACAACAGTTGCCTCAAAGCGCTTTACATTGTGAGGTAAATACCCTACAAGAGACCCTATGAGAAAACCCTAACAATCAGATCAACCTATTATGAGCAAGCATTTGGCGAGAGTGGGAAGGAAAAACTCCTTTTTAACAGGAAGCAAGCTCAGGGAGAACCAGACTCAGTCATCTTCTTCAACTGTTGGAGGCAGAGGGGCATAGCTCTCTGTAAAATGCATCTATAAGGTACATGAGGACAAACAACTGTGAATGTCAAATTGGCCTCTGAAACCTATAAATATAATCATTAAAAAATATTGAGAATGTCAATGTGACATGTTTAACATCTAAAAACACAGCTTATATTTGGTTTGTGGTTCTAATTTTTTTACTTGTAACTTCTAGTTCCTTTTCTCATCTTGTTTTTCAGAGTTTGATATTACGGTAAATGGTCAACCATTTGCTTAGTT
>NW_005187549.1:253716-264266 GCF_000239375.1 Pundamilia nyererei | reverse complement strand
GGTTCTAATTTTTTTACTTGTAACTTCTAGTTCCTTTTCTCATCTTGTTTTTCAGAGTTTGATATTACGGTAAATGGTCAACCATTTGCTTAGTTTGTTAGTTAGCTAGCAACGACCAAGAAGTTTGTTGAACAAATGAAGGGCTTTACATGCTGAGCAGGCTGCAACTGTTTTCAATGCAGTGTCATAGGAAGGCCTGAATATCACAGTCATTCAAGTTGTGTTTCCATCACTGCCTTGTCCCTTGCACACAGAGACATCTGCAGATTCTCTGTTTGTTTGAATATTGTGACATTTTTAGCAGTTTCACGCTGAAAAACATTATTAAAATATTGGGCTGCTCGCCTCTCAATCTTTACTTCTGGAACACTCGACCTTTCTTTGATGCAAGCAATTAGTTGTAACATGTTTCAACTCTGTTCCCTGTTACATTTTTTTGCGGTGTTGCTGGCACCAAATTTAAATTGGAATATATTTTTCAAAGAAAAAAGTCTTAGTACAACATATCAAATGTTTAAAAGCATGGATGCAGATATAAAATGGCATGCCATTTTTGAAGAGAGGACGTTCCAGGTCTTATTTTGTAACAATTCACTCAATCAACTCACAGTGTGCTGTTTCTGTTTGGTGTGTACTGCACGGGGAAAAGCTGTGTGGGGTACATCTTTAATGATATAGCTAGCCTGCTAATCATCCCTATATCTACCCTAGTAGTTTTAATCCCAACACTTTTATAAAGTTGACACTACGTTTTATGTTATACATAGTCTAACAGTGGATATTAATTTTGACATTTCTCAGAAAACAAAATGTACTTAATGTGATTTGAACATCCAGAGAAAAGATTCATCACTGAAAAGGAGGATGTGTCTGTCTGGTCTCATGGCAACCAGCAGCTGGGGAGTCAGCTCCAGGCTACACTGGTGACAGGCAGAATTACATCCCTTGTCTCACAGACTCGCAGCACACACACATACAGCGAGCCATTGTTGCCATGGCAACAGTACAGAAAAAGCACCACTGGCAGGTAAACATATGACTGGAATCCATTCGCTCACTATCTCACTCTCTCTTCCCAGTCTCCCCCTTTTGTTGTGTTGCCTCCCTTTAAATAGCCATACCATTCTGTGGAGCGGAATCTCAGTTCCCATTGCTCTCTCTCAACAAAGGGCTGACGTGTGAGTTAATGCATATGTGCAGCTATAAACTCGCACACACACCATCCTCAAAAAGAGGGCCATAAGTTGACCATCTGTTAGCCTCGAGCACAGTTGAAGCCTTGCTACTGAGCTCATCTAAGCTTTAAATGTCTCCATGGAGAAAGGCACTTTGCTTCCAACATGTTTACATTATTGCATGCTGGCAGCTAAAACTGTGGCTGCAGGTAGGAATCATGGCTATGACTGAGATACTTTAAAACATGTACGTACCTTTGGTTTTAAAATATGTAGCATTTATCAAGCTCAATACATAATTCTGAAAAATCTACCTACGATTAACATAAATGTTTTATATATTTAATCAGTACAAATGTGTAATCACACTTTCCACAAAGCCTGTGTCCACCCTCCTCCATACCACACAGGATGTACACATAGCAAGTTGCTAATAATTCATGCAGCTTTGATTAATTGATGTCAAAATGCTGTTGCACAGTTACCATTACCAATACTCTGTCCGGGGCCCTTTCAAACAATTCATTTTCATACTTTATTTATTTAGTTGATTGCATTTATTTCCAATTCAACTGTATGTTTGATTTTTTTTCCCTTTTATTTAATATGCCCAAAAAAATCCATTATTTTTCTCATTCTTAATAGTCAAATCTAAATATACAAAGTCAATAAAAATATAGCTGATCAGTGGGTAGACAATTACATCAAGGCTGGGTAGGATTCAAACAAATGCACAGGAAAACAAAATGTTGTATTTTGAGATTAACCTGAAAATACTACCAGAATTTAAGGACTTAGAGATATAAAAGAAAATAAGCTCTGACATGACAAAAATACTATATATATATTTAAAATTCTTCACTGCACTTCTTCTAGGTCAGCAGTCGAAATAAAACAGCTTACTGGCCATGTCAGCTTCCATTAGTTGTATCCGCCAATTGATGCAGCACTCAGATGGCACTGGATCTAGTTTTCTGCCACTGGTCACCTGTGTATATGATTGGATATCATGATATAAACCAAATCACTATTTCTGTCAAGCTTAAAGGTTCCTTTTCATTGAAACATTATTTATATTCTGTCAGAAGGTGACCACGACAGACAGAACATTATGGAACTTCAAACAAATAACGAAAGAAATGCACAATGAAAAAATCATACTCAATTGTTGTTCACTTTTGCTCCTAGACAATAAATAAATAAGATTTAAAATAGAGAGAGCAGTGGACAGTGAGGCCTGACTACTATCTCTCTGCACTCTGTGTATAGCTGCCTGAGAGAACTTTTTGTGGCCAGGGAGTTGGTAGCGAGGGCCAATTACTTTAATCAGCATCAGCTTCCTGGCAACACATCTTTTAAAAACTAGGCTACAATATTACTGTCTCTTTGTTTCTAAGAAAAATCTTGCATTGTTCAATGCATCGCACTGTACTGATAAACAGGCAACTGTACACTATGAGGATGCCACCGCTGCAGAGGGTGAAAACAATTTGTGGTGTAGCTGGCCTTTGTATGTAGTGTGTAGTGTATGCTACACTGAATTCCTCTGACTCTTCCTTTTAACAATGTCCTCGTCTTTTGCACTTTAACCTGTCATATTCAGAAACTCGACCACCCGAGTTTTCTGTTTTCATTTTGTCTTTGATGATGCTCACTCCCTTTCATGTGGTCTGTCAAAACAAGGAAGTAATGGGATTTACTGACTTTATATTCACCCTATCCCATGTATCTCTAGTGAGGAAAGGTTATTGTGCACCACATATCTTTATTGCTTTAGTGTCTTGCCCTAGCTGTGTGTACGAAAACACTTTTCTCCACACCTAAGATATCAAAAGTAGTTATCTGAGTTACTGTTGGCTTCCTATCAGCTTGAAGAAGACTGACTATTCTCCTCTGACCTGTGATGTCAAACAAGATATTTTCACCTGCAGAAGCTCAGCTGACTGGGTAGCTTCTCTTTTTTGGAGCACTCTTTGTAAACCCTAAAGATTTCACCAGTTTCTGAAATACTCAGAGCAGCCCATGTGGCACAAACAACAATGCCACATTCAAAGTTACTTAAGTCACCTTGTACTGAATACTGGGAGTCTGTGATCCACGTGCACATCTTCGACTTTTCATAATAATAGTACTTGATTAAACCGGAAAAGTGTATTTTTCTTAGAACATGTTAAAAAAAACAAAAACACGGAAACTGGCTTCACACAGAAGATGAAGCAGGTGGTATGTTCAGAAATTTTGCATCTGAAGGAAAAGAAGCAGAAGCCTGTTGACGATTACACAATAATCGGACGCACACTACTTCTAGTTGAGGTGTCAGATTTGGGAAATTATCCATTTGCATCATTTGGCGAGTCTCAGCAGAGTACAGGTCTGTTCACTTCAGGATTCATCCTGCTACTTCTATCAGTCACATCATCAATAAACACTAGTGACCTGGTTCCACTGGCAGCCATGTGATAACACTGCCTCCACCTTTTTGATGATATCGCATGCTTCATATCACGAGCTGTTCCTTTCCTTCTGGAACCTTTTCCTTTCCCATCGTTCTGGTACAAATTAATCTTAGATGTTAAGTCTAATCCAGCCCTCTTGCTCTTGAGTGTAACCAGTGGTTTGCGCCTTGTTGTAAACCCTCTTCATTTCCATTTCTGAAGGGACCTCGACACTGATACGCCTCCCTCCCTAATAATGTTCTTGACTTCTTTAGATGTTGTGAGGCTGTTTTTCTTAACCATGGAAATGTCATCATGCACTTTGTCTTTTGATGTTTTTCTAGACCCTATTGATGGTGAGCTGGCCCGTACATTGCTTTTTGTAAAGAATATGCCAGATTGTGGATTTGGTCACTTCAAGGCTTTGCTCTCTCTGAAAGCTTTATCTTTGGTTTTGGTTTTTTCAACATAACTGTGGCCTTCTTCACTTAAACTGACAACACTTTGGGATTCAACACTAAAACTATAAAAACAACAAAACACATATTCAACCTTTCTTGAATCAACTTCGGATGTTTGCTTCATTTCATAAAATAACACAGAAACCATCAGCTAGCCATGAATCTGCTTGTTAGTCAATTGTCCAATTATTTTCGAGGCTACAAATGGAGGAGTGTGCATTTAAAACAGAAAACTTTCTATATGTAATTTCCAAACAGTTGATGCAAAATTTCATCCACTAGAGCAGAAAGTCTGAATTTGAATCACATATTGACTGATTTCAAGTCTGTTGTGGTGGTTTATAGAAGCAAAACTACAAAAATTCTGTCTTTGTCCAACAAATTACAGACCTAAGTGTAAAGCCGTCATATTTACCAGTTGGTTTTAAATATTAGATGATTATTTGGCACTCTTAATTACAGTGTTTTGTTGCAATATTAACTGAGACTCAACGTGCAAGTCAAAGGGGTCAACTGAACAACATCAGCTGTCCTCATGTTTCTCAAATCACTACCATTAAATTCAAATATAAATACAAAGAATGAGCCATCTGTGTTCACATGACCACGTCACACCTGCAACTTTAAGTGATTTCAAGTGAATTACTTTGTGGCTGCAGTACTAAATTTAGCCATTCAGTAAGTTTATACTGTAGGCAAATCCAGAATATTGTTCCAAATTTCACCTCCAGGGCCACGTGTCAAAGCTTCTCTTTGTTCAGCTTGGAGTCTAACAATAGGCGTTTGGGTCACGCAGTAGGACGGATAGCTTGTCTCTCTGTGAAGTTTCAGTCTGGCTCAGAGGCTTCTCAAGCTGAGAAACTGATTATCACTGAAAAGCTCAGCTTTGACTGTTAATCCTGCTAATTAAAACCAAACTTTGGCTCTTACACTGACTTACTATAACAACTTTTCATTTAATACCAGGTGGTGGCCACAGTCAGTCACTGCTGATCTGACAGCTTTCCAGGATGATTCAGCTCTGGGGTTTTTACACTGTCAGACTGAAGAGGAAGCTGAGAGGTTAAGAAGTTGTTTAGTCAGATAAAATCACTGGCTTTCAGTGGCTTCACTGCTGAAATATCAGAATAAGTAATAGCTATTGTTATTCCGGTCCTAATTAGAACACATGGTAACTTTCATTGAGCTACTGGATTAAGCACTGAACAGGCAGTGACCCATCATGTGAACAGTTTAATTTTAGCTGATAATCCAACAACAGTTTAGATGGGATTATCTTGTCAAGTAAACTGACCTACATAAGGTATCTGTGCCAGCTCAGGCAGACACAGGAACAAGCTGCAGGTGAATTATGCAAAAGGTTTATGTTATACAAGTCTTTTCATAAAAAAAAAAACAGAGGTTGAAGCTGGCTTACAATAAAAAAACCTGAGGAAAGGTAAAGTCTATTTTCTCCTCTTCTTCTTTCAAACTCGTCACAGCTCTGCAATTACATAAAAACTCATTAATGTTGCAAATTGCTATCCAGGCTATTCCTAAACACAGCCACCGCTATTATTTTGTACCATATTATACACCACGTACTAAAGACATCCTGTCATGGGGCTACTGTGTAAATAATCATGCAGCTAAAATTATCCACTTACATTTGCCATGTGGGTATGTGCAAATGGAGTAAAAGCACTTTCACATGTCTGCTTCTCAAGCTTTAAAAGGGAAGGCTTTAAACAGCACTAAACACATTTGATGTTGGAGGTTAGTTTCGACAACAACAGCACAGGGCATTGTCTCCAACCAACCTCACAGGCTCTCGGTGCCAAGGAGAAAGGGTCTTTTCAGAAGAAGCCTTGTTGGCTTTTACAATGGCGCGCCTGCTATTCTCAATGGAAATGCAAGAGGAAGGAGGCTAAGCAAGAAAGCTCTCAGTCCTAACAGAAAGAAACCACGAGTAGCAAAAAGAAAGCAACGCTGAGAGCTCGATATCTTAGACTGTGCATCCACACAACTGATGTCAGCATAATTTCCCTTCTGTCGTGTGGAGAAAATGCCAAACTTGAAAGTCGATCCAACAAACCTTTACCAACAAATCACAATATGATGCATGTCATTTACTGAAGCTTTTGGTAGCGTCTCTGCTAACATTTACAATATAAAATGCAACGAACAGACATGGTCCTGACTCTGATGACTCAGTATTTTTTCATTAATTAATATTATATTACGTTTTGGTTTAATCTGGTTATGTCTTTGACTAAGATTTCTAGTTTTTAGGTTTTGGTTCCCAGGTTCTCTCTGTTTCCAAGTCAGTCATGTCTCTGTGTAAAGCCCGTGTCTCTGAATCTGTGTCGTGTTTCCTGTTTTACTGAAGGTTCGTGTCTTATGTCCTCCATGTCTCATCATGTTGATTCGGTTCAGCTGTGTCTCCCTCCTGTGTGCCATTTCCTTGTTTCCCTCTGTATATATTTAGTGTGTGTTATCCTTTGTTCTTCATCGGTCCGTCTGCCTGTCATCCCCCGTGTTACCTCTGCTCTCAGTCAGCGGTTCAGGTTTTCTAGTTTGGTTTTTTGTTTCCCCAGTTTAGGTTTTGGATTCGTTTTCTCGGTTCCACATGTTTGTAGCAATGCTCAGCCATCAATAAAGGCTCGCCTTTTGTTATCCTTCACCACTGTCTCCGGTTGCCTACATTTGGGTCCACGTCTCTCTCGCGCGCGCGCCGCACAATTTGCCTCTGCAAATTGTGACACCAACTCAATATACTTTAGTTTGGTTCCAGAATTCCCTTTGCATTTATCTAGAATATCCAAAAAGATTTAATTTAAATAACTATGTTGTAAAATTTAGGGAGCAGAACTAAAGTCTGGCTCTAAACATATAGGTATATAATTAATCTTTTTAATTACTGTATGTTTAATTTTGTAATGTTTCACAACTTCAGAGTGTTTAGTGTTCAATTCATATCCGCTAAAAGACTAATAATGCATATTCATTTTAAAAGAAAACAGTTGGCACAAATCTCTCTTTTTTTTCATTAAATAGAACAGACACCATTTCTCTAAATGGAACCATATAAACCACCGAGGACAACATAACCTCATAACCACATAATCATTCCTCTGTGCAATGACTGAAGACACTCGAGGGGAACTAGAAATTGATTCTAAATAAGGACACTGTGTCCCCAAATTACATACATACATACATACATACAGCAACTGTAAAAACACTCCATTAAACGTTACTTAACTCAAAGCAATTCAAAGCCACCCAAAATTGAATTGACCATATTTAACCAGATGATACCTTCATTCTTTCTTATTTTGTCCATGGATGGAAATTATAGCCAGAGCTGTAAAATGGTTAACGATTGTGATGTGAAAATTATTCTCCAAGCTCATATCTAGCGCACATATAGGTCTGGTTCCAATCTAAATGCTGGATTGTTAAGTAAGTTTATGTGACTAATAAGCTGTGAGAGCAATGCTTTCTATGACAGTTTCTCTCACTCCCTCTTATTACATGCAGGATAACAACTGCTGAAGAGATTTTATTGCACTTACGGTAACATAACGAATGAAAGTCCTGAATACAGCTGATTAATTTAACACTGGTAACAGATGGTACTGAATATCTGCAGATACCTGGAGCAAGGGTGGCATTGACTCAGGAGGTAGAATGGGTTGCCAGTTATTCACAAGGTTGATTATTTGATCCATGGCTTCTTCAGACCATAAGACCAAGTGTCCTTGGCAGTTAGAAAAGTACTTATAAAAACAACGTATGAAGGCTTGAAAGTGGGTTGTATTAAAAAGCTCTTAAGTGTTTAATTACAGTAAAGAAGCACTATGCCCCCTTCCTGAATTCTTTCTCTTTATTTTGTTTGCCACTATAAATGTTTGCATGCTGACACAAACAAATGTCAGGCTACAAATTGGATAAAAGTCATTTTTTGAGACAAAATTATCATTATAGTCAAGATTTTCATAGTTTTATTGTATATTAAAGTATTTTGGTTCTGCAATGTTGCTCAGAGAAGTTAAAAAAACCCAAAACAACACACTTTGGACTTTTGATTATACCAGTTGGAACATCAGCGATAACCAATGACATGTGCTGTTAACATAAAGGGCTAAGATCATGAAATTGGACTTACACATTGATAATCTGAGTGCAACGGTTGTTAAAATGTTTTTCACATTCCTGATCGATGTGCATCCATATAGTGCTGTGTAAAAGTATTTGCCCCTATCCTGATTTCTTACTTTTTTTGCCTAAGGGAAATACTTTTTCACAACATTGCGGGTGCCAATCTAATTACTCGTTATCAAGAAAAGACGTCGGAGCAGGAAAACAATGGAATTGTCCTTACTAATAACTTACGCAGTCAGATAAAGACAGATATTCACATGAAGTGCTTCAAATTTGAGTTCAAGTAGATGGACTCCCTAAACTCACTTGATGATATTCTTCACTGCAAAATCCATTTAATCAACCGGCAGATTCAGTGTAGTAACTTTGCAAAGTCACATCCATCAAAGCATTCATCTCGCTAAACAAGAGACAATAATAGATTTCTCTTCCCCGTGCACAGCAATCTGGCCGTGCCTGCTGCCTGAGGCTGACCTCTGCTCAGCTACAACACACTCTCATTCTCGCAGTGTGACAGGCAGACCTACTGCACACTCTACAGCTTCTTACCAAGTATAGCATATGAGCTGGCAATGATTAAATGTAACATTATAAGGCCGTTTTATCGCCATTTGCAGCAACATCAAGAGAAATATTTAATTACACATCAGCCAGCTGTCAGTACGGATGTTTTTCATAGTTACGTGCACCGCTATGCTGACTCTCATGCTCGCTCAGGAAGGAGGAACAGTAAAATATTAATCCTGAGCAGTTTTTAAGCAGTTTCCCTCAACAGACTGTGTCACCACACTAAATCCAACCCCTATATGTCCATCCCTCTTCTCCTATAGTCAGCGTATTAGTCAGTAAGACTGTGGGGGTTTAGGCTGGAAAACAGCCCGCCTGAAGAGGAGCTACAAAAGAAGTGATGTTTACACAGCCGGCACAGACACGAGAAGTTTTAGATGAATAAATAATGCCTGGGATTAAGTCCCTCGCTATTTTTAGTTCCTCATACCCTGTGATTAGACCCCGTTCTTCTCCTGACTTTTTTTTTAACTGTTATCCTAAAGCTTAACATGCTGTAGCTGCCATGGAAACTGCACCATTGTTATGAAGGCAGCTACAGTATATAGTGGAGGAGGGGAACCGAGGAGGAAACATTCAACTGCAGTTGTATGTTTGTTTTTTTCTAATAAAAATAAAAATGTGATTACATGACATGTAGTCTTAAGATTGAGACAATCAAAAGTGATGAAATATAAAGACGTGCAGTATTACGCAGTGCAAAACTATCAAGGTATACGTTTAATCACAACTAAGCAAAGCAATGATGGAAATAGCCCTCATCATCTCAGTCACATTAAACCAGGTGCACAGAAGGTCATGCATTTATGAGCGTAGACGAGGTGAAGCATGACACTGATATCAGCAGTTGGTTTTCAAAAAGCTAGAATATTTCTTTTTCTTCCTAAGCAGCAGCAGAGAAGAAGAGAGAGACAGAGAGAGAAATGGAGGAAAAAGGGAGAGGTGAGACTGATCTAACGAGACACTGTGATCACAGCCTCCTTTCAGATCTCACAAACATCCAGGCAAATCTTCCGTCTTTCCCGCTGATCCGAGCGCCCCGTCTTCTCACCAAGGCTTCCTGCTTTTATGTTTCACAAACCAGACGGAAATAATTTGCTTTTTTTGGGGGGGGGGGGTGAGCGTGTACATAAAAACCAGGATGACTTGGATGGTGCACAAAATCTCTTAAAAATGTTACAATCTTCCCCTAACGCTTCGACAAGCGACCATCTCACTCCTATTGAAGCCAAATAAGGATCCATTAGAGTGTTCATCATATCGTCCTATATCACTCCTAAATGTAGATTTAAAAATACTGTCAAAAACACTTGCTCTCAGGCTAGAGCAATATCTACCATTGTTAATTTCTCCAGATCAGACAGGTTTCGTGAAGGGTAGGCATGGTTTTTTCAACCTGCGCAGGTTTTTAAACATATTACACACCAAGTCAACTACAACCCCTGAAATTGCCTTATTACTCGATGCTCAGAAGGCATTTGACCGGGTGGAGTGGGATTATCTGTTTTATACTCTGCATAAATTTGGATTTGGCCCTAATTTCATTTCATGGATTCAGTTACTTTACTCCTCACCTATGGCACGTGTTAGAACAAATTCGTTATTCTCTTCTTATTTCCCACTTCTTCGTGGTACGAGACAAGGTTGTCCCTTATCCCCTCTTCTTTTGGCATTATCAATTGAACCACTGGCGATTAAACTGCGAGCTGACAGTTGCATTAAGGGCATCTTCAGAGGTGACCAGGAGCACAAAATATCCTTATATG
>NW_005187549.1:244098-252000 GCF_000239375.1 Pundamilia nyererei | reverse complement strand
TGGGGTATTGTAAATACTGAACAGCAAACTACTGTATGTTCAATGTTTTGTTGTTAACATGCTGCTGTGACTGAAAATAAAATTTATAAAAATAAAAAAAAAAGTTACAATCTGGGCTAGAAACCCATCTTATCCCTTTATTCAAAAAAGAAAATGTACGAATGATTTACTAAACATAAATCACATTTAAGGCCCTATATTAATGGTAATTGTTATTTCAGAGGGTAATCTTTCTGAAGGTGAAGTGAAACAGTTCACTTCACAGGCAAGTGAACTGTCCAATTGTAGCTAAGCGACTAACCAGGCTTGGCAGGGATTTAAGCTTTGAATTTTTACACATGCCACAGATGTGTGCATTGTACTCTAGTAATGGTACAGATTTTGCAGTGTGCTTCTCTATTTTTTAACCTTTCCAAAAGTGTAATAAGTAGATTACTTCGTTAAGTAGTAACTCAGTGTTACATTCAAGGCCAAGGAGTATTGTGTAACAGATCTGGCAGATGATTATGAATGCCGTCTTAAAGCCTTAGAGTCAAATTTTCAGTTGGAAGAGCTCTTTGTTTCTACATAGTACTGTTAGAAATACAACAAAATAAATCTGCTGCTGGCTCTTCACTGTATATTTTATAAGGCTACAGAAGTAGGGGGTCCACTGGGTCATCAAGGCTTACTTAGACTCTTTGCCCTAACATCATAATTTAGGAATTCCATATTTTCTGGTACTTGGAAAAGAATTCCAGTATCACGTGTTTCAGGTGACACGAGAAAAGGCCCCTTTCCCACTGGGAGCCAGTGGGGATATGTTTAAGCTAACATGAGAGGCCCACCACTCTAACGACAGTTGGTTTAATGGTGCATCCTCAGTGTTAAATGAAACTCATCATTTAGAATTATACAAAGCACACATGTGTTTGTTCGTTCTTTGTAATCACCTAAGCAGGATTATGATGAGTCTCAAGCCGATAAACTCAGCACGGACCAATATATCATCCAAATGTTGGATCGGTCATAAGAAACTTCATATGTGACATCAAAGACTGGAAAGTTGAGATGGCAGGATGAGAAAGGTGCATATCCTTCACGAGGAAAAACAAGGATTTCAGTATCACAATCATTCAGTCCTAACAGAGTTTCAGAAAGTATCCACAACATAACAAGGATTTTTATATCATTCAGCTATACTGTTACTGGTAAAGTCCAAGTAGTACTTCACATCAAAGCCCTTTTAAGCAAACCGCTTTCTCTGTTATTAACCATGTTTAATGTGCAGTGGCAACAAAAACAAGCCTTTCTATAAAACGAGGCCCATAAAATGGGCTCCACTTTGCCAAATATGAGACAGATTGAGCAGCTTTTCAGAAGGGTCAATCACAACAACAGAACACCCAGCTATTTACAGCAATTAGCGCACTTGACAGAAAGCTGTAGAGAATGGCTGGCAGGCAGTGCTGGCAAAAGCTTTGGGGATGATCTGAAGAACAGACTGTTTTGGGGGAAGTACGACTTTTGAACGTCACGTTCTAATTAAGAACTGATCTCGACTGTGCGTAAATAAGCTCCGCATTGGAAAGGTCAAATATTAGAAAATCACATTGTCAAACCCTACACAATGACCTATTTTTTGTATTTCACCATTCATTACCCAACTGTTGCTATTGATCTCTGTGGTGTTTCTAATTAGACCAAGTGAAGGTGAGAATGGATTGGTGGCTTCGGTGCATGATCTTTACTTGCCCTTTACAGGTCAGCACACACATTATCTAACTTATAAGTAGGAATTCTACTCAGGTTGTGAAAAGTGTTTCATCTTCTTGATTTCTTGTAACAGAAGAGGGAGATCGCCTTGTAATCGGAAGGTTGCTGGTTCGAGCCCCGGCTTGGACAGTCTCGGTCGTTGTGTCCTTGGGCAAGACACTTCACCCGTTGCCTACTGGTGGTGGTCAGAGGGCCCAGTGGCGCCAGTGTCCGGCAGCCTCGCCTCTGTCAGTGCGCCCCAGGGTGGCTGTGGCTACAACGTAGCTTGCCATCACCAGTGTGTGAATGTGTGGATGACTGGATGTGTAAAGCGCTTTGGGGTCCTTAGGGACTAGTAAAGCGCTATACAAATACAGGCCATTAAATAATTCTGATGATGTCAGGGTTACTGTGCAACTTTTAATTAAAAGCCTTCATTGTAAATATTAATTTAAGGGTATCCGCATTTTGTATTTAGTGACAAATGTAAGGTTCAACACTGGAGCTTGACCCATACCATCAACTAAAAGTAAGGATGTCCCCATCAAAATCACAATGCTTCCTTTAATGAACCACCAAATTTTCTTAAGTTATCAACCACTTAGACCTGAGGTCTCAAACTCGCAGCCCAGGACCACTAGCAGCCCACTTCAGCGCTACTTGTGGCCCATATATTGATGTAAAGACATATAAAGTAATTTGGCCCTTGACGTTACTTTCTCTGTTAGGGAGGATTTATTTGTTGTTGAGTTCAATGTTAAAATAAGTTCTTTAAAAAGAAAAAAATATTTAACATGAAGGCAATATGAGCAGAGAGTACAAACATGTTGAGGGATTGGCTGTGTTAGTTCAGTGAGAGAGTTATTTGTAAAGAAAACTATTTTCACTGGGAGTCAAAAACTAATGTTTACCATTTTGTCTGCATTTTATTTTTTAAATACAAACTAAATGATAGCAGAAGTGCTGCCACAAATCTGGCCAGAAAGCGAGCGTCAATTTGTTTATTTGGTAGTTCAATGAAAGGCTTCAACATCGAAAAGGATAATCGATTAATTAAATGACAGACAGCTATAAAAAAAAGAAATAAAGAAAAAAGAAAACTAAACTTACAACTACACTAATATAGATGTCTTTGAACTTAATGTTACAACTTATAATACTTATCTTATTTGAGTTACGTCATTAAAAAAACATTAATTTTAAGAGTTTGATCCAACTTCGAGAGGAGTCCTCCAGGAATAACATGGTAAAAAAAATTAACATGTAAAAACCCATGCAAACAGATTAACAAAGGAAACATACAGTACTGTGAAAAATATTCGCCCTTTCCTAATTTCTCACTTATTTCACAATCTAAAGAAACTTAACAGATGAGAGACAACGTTACTGTCATCCATCTATCTGGATTCAAAACAAAAGAAAACTACTTCCAAGGCTTCGGGACTTCAGCAAACAACACTGAGAACCATTATCCAAAACTGGAGAAAACTTAGCAGTGTTACCCCTCCTAAGGATGGCCAGCCTAGCAAAAACTACTCTAAGAGTGCATCAAGCACTCACCTAGGAGGTCACAAAAGAACCCAGAACAACATCTAAAAAACTACAAGCCTAACTTTCTATTGGTTAAGGTGAGTGTTCATGACTCAACAATAAGGAAGAGACTGGGCAAAAAATGGCATCTACAATTTAGTTCCAAGACTAAAACTACTGATTAAGAAAAAGAATACAAACACATTTGCCAAAAAACCTTTTTGATGATCCCCAGGAATTCGGACAAAATATTCTCTGCATTGACACGACATTTCACAAACGAACATCACACCAACAGTCAAAGTCAAAGTCAAAGTAAACTTTATTGTCATCTCTGCTATATACAGTACAGTATATAGAGAGATGAGACAAATATGGTGGTGGTAGTGTGATGGTCAGGAGCTGGTTTGTTGCTTCAGGACCCGGACAACTTGCTATAACTGATGGAACCATGAGTTTTGCTCTCTTCTTAAAGGAGAATGTCTGGCCATGAGTTTCATGAGTTTTACACTTCAGATGACAATGATCTGAAACACACTTACAAGTCTACCTCTGATTTGGCCGTTCAACCACCTTTATTTTAGAGCCATTAAAAGTCCAGGCTCAAAAACTCAAGACATATCCAATGTGGCTAAATTATATAAAATTCTGCAACTAAGTAAGTTGCAAGTTATCACAAATGTTTGACTACAGTTTTTTCTGCCCACAGTGGCACGATCAGTTATTAGTTTTAGAGGCCAATTACTTTTTACGTAGAGCCAGGTAGGTTTGGAATCTAATGAAAACATATAAAAATTGCATTTTGTATTTATTCAAGTTATCCTTGTTAAAAAAAAAATTAATATTTTTTTTAAATCAGAAACAGAGCACATGCTTTTTTCCCCCACAGCAAACTAAGGTGCACATGGATCAGAAAGAATTAGAAAACATTTTAAACCTTTGGACTCAGATTAGGAATCTGTGAGTTCTATTTCATGACCTTTGCCCTATATATTAACGATTCATCCGAATAACTAGCATACTCATGATACATGATAGGTTTTTGTTTATCATTTATAATCCCACTGGTGATATTAAGAGTCCAAAAAGCTATTTGCTAACTATTTTCTAAACAAGAGTCCAAAACCAATGTTGATACACAATAAATCTGAGAAATCTTGACAATAAAGAACATTTTGCATTAATAAATTGATTTTTATCCAAATTTTGGCATGATAATTATTATAGTATGTATACAGTCTTAAATTAGTAATATCCATTGCTACACAGCACATGCATGATGCAAGAAGGACAGTGCATACTGCTGTCATATCAATATATTGGCATAAAACCTGTTGTTTTGCAAAGTGCAACCAAGGCCATCATCCACCCTGAGGCATCCTCTGAAGAGAGTGTTGTGTCAGCAGCGATGTGGCACAGGCGGATGCAGCTACATGTGCTGCCCGGGCAATTGGGGCATTGGTCCACACAAACACACATGCGCACACAGAGCTGTCACCCTATGTCAGCAGAGGCATCTCACTTTTGTGTTGGGTTTGTTTGTGACTAAAGCTGCACTGACCTCCTAATTCTAACCTAACAGTGATAGAGGAGGATGTTAGAGCCAATTCTATACTGAAGTTTAAACTTATCAGCAAAGAGCATTTTCCCAGCATTTCCTTTAGCTTCTCCTGAAAAAAACAACAACAACTATATCTCAGTGACCAGACGTGAAATAGGGCTAAAATATAACCTGTTTACCTACATCAGGAATCCACAACATTGAAAAGTGCAAGGACGGATGTCATTGGCTGTATATGTGTTCTATAGTTTAAATAGAGGAACAATGGTCAGCATTTTCAAACCGTCTCTCCAGAAAAAAGCCCTCATAGCTAGAGCAGGGCGATATGACCAAAAATATTTATCACGATATACATTTGAAAATTTGCGATAACGATATAACTGACGATATAATTGACACTAGACAAAATACTTTACAACTCCACAACTTTATTAGTGCAAAAAGAAAAAACCCATCAATGTATTTTCACTTAAACAAGCAGCTGTTTTTATGTGCATTAAAGTTATATAAAAATTTAACAGTGTAAATACAAATTCCTTGCTGACAGTTTAAGCAAAAGGCATTTCAAGTGGAAATTGGCTGACATATCCTCAGCATAACCATGTATAATATCCACAAAACTTAAAAAGAGGTTATACACACACAATACGGTAATATTATGTTGAAGCACAGTACGTATCACTCCGCGAGGCTCCTGCCTACGATAGCCGTAATACTCCGACACTCCATCAAGCGGTGCGGGTTCGTAGCTTAGTCGTACTAAAACAGTTGACAGATTTTCGAGTGCCGTGTACGACATAAAATTGTTTCGAGGTCAGTAAACACAACCAGAATTCATACATAAGGCACACGGGATTATAAGGGGCACTGTCGATTTTCAGAAAAATCAAAGGATTGAAAAACAAAGGCACTGCGCATGGGCGTTTTACCCATATTTTATCGCGATATTTCATTTTCTTATCGTTGCCCAACATTATACCGGTGTTACCGTGAATGGTATGATATGGCCCAGCCCTACTCACAGCAAAAGAGAAAAATAACATCCATGGCACAGCTGCACATCTCCAGTTTTCAAAATGCCAGAAATGAACAGATTAGAGCCTAATCTGACACCAGAAGGATGCGAGTGTGTGGATTTTTCTCTTTTTGAAAACAGCTATTAGCTACAAATAACAATATGAGGGATTTGAGGGTGAACCACAATACCAAACAGTGTACTATAAAGCCCCACAAAGGCAAGGAGAGCAGCAGATTAAGAGAATAAAGTATTTTCATCATTAATAAGGATACACTGATCAACAGTTCTGACTACAACAAAAAAGGGCAATCTAAGCAGCTGAATTTATTCAGTTCAATTCTGTGTCTGCAGCAGAGCAACATTTGTTGCTAACCCCTTGGCACCCCCCATTTGCAAGGGATAAATGTGTATTCCTAGAATGGTTGGCATCTGGTTGCTGGAACTTGGTCACATGATCGCAAAGAGTACTGCACCAATAACCTCCTTATAATCAGCTTGGTTGCTAGGAGATGGCAAATAACCTCCAAGTGGTCATGAAAGCTGAAAATCTGCAATGAAACCCAGGAACAATGTTTTGTGCTGCACCACAAACCTCTTTGTGATCTATTTTGCCTAGCACCTGAGCAAATTTCCTAGTTACCAAAGCAATCCCAAGCAGGACTTCCATACAGTACTATATAGCTTTGTAACCACTTTCACATAGTGACAACAAGCAACCTCCAGCAGTTGGCAGTTGCCAACTACCAATAACAATGGAAGTATTCAATAAAGACTCTCACATTGAAATAGTAGTAGTCTAAAAACCTTTTGAGTTCTTGAAGGTTCAATGAATATTTGTTCAAGAACATTAGTTGTATAATGGATGTCAAAGCTCTTCTCTTTCCCTTTGAGAATCGGGACGGATCACAAATCTACAGTGGGTTTAACTGTTAAAAATCAGAATGTTTTAATTGAACATTTAAGATTTTCTAATATTTCCACCTTGCTGCCATACGTAGATGCAAATGTGCCAAGTTGCCAGGTACAGCCACAGCGAGGCCTCCTCAACCAAACACTTCTCAATGGTGCCCACTGAAACACTGAAACTGAAACATCTGAACCTTTCACTCTTTGACAGCCTCTTCATTTACCAATCAGCAGAATGAATTCGTCACATGGTTGATGTCTGACAAACTGTTTTGAGATGCTGTGCCCGTTTCTGGGGCAGTAAGCATCTCACGCTATAATTACAGAGAAAAACGAAGCAGCGGATTCTATTGTATGGTCTGATACACTGATAGGGTCATTGACCTGTGGATTTGATGGATGCCTTGGGAATTACAAAAAAGCCTTTGTCTCCATAGCAAACCATCCACCTCATCGACTGTTCCCTTCCCATCTAATCAGTATGGATAAGCTGGCAGCAGGAGAGATGACACTGATGAACCCCCGTCCTTTCCCATAGAGTCAGGCAGTGGCATGCTATGAAGTTTTGTTGCCACCCCACTGCCTTGCATCAGGCAGGGCTGCTGTGAAAACAGGCATGAAGAGGTTGAGGTCAGAACAGTCTAACACAACCCTCTGTTCCTATTATCATCTGCTGTCCTCTGCATCTCAGCAAAACATCCCTGCCATTTCATATGCCCTCCACAGCCAGGTTGGAAAAGAACTGACTGACATGTTTTAATGGCAGAAAGATAAAAGTAGCAGCAGCTAAATGGCAGCAAGCCATAGGTCACAGTAAAGGGCAACAGGCTTTACAGAAGTAGCGGCTTGGACTACACTCTTATAGGTCACTGGTCAATACATAGGAATAATGAATGACTTGCATTTTGCACAGAAAATTACTGCTTCCAACCTCAAATAGGCAAACCCCATAATCAATGGGAATTGCATTCAGCACCTGGTGGTAAAACTGTTAGCGACAGGCGACAGTTAGCTGTTGCCGTCTCTCTCTTGCAGCAGAGAGTCGAAATTCCAACTTTAAAACTGGGCCCATCTTCATCAAAACTTCATCCATCTTCGAGCACAAATTTAAGGCAGACAGCAGATGTGTTCACACATCGCAGCTTCAAAACAA
>NW_005187549.1:221282-243822 GCF_000239375.1 Pundamilia nyererei | reverse complement strand
TAGGTTCTTTATCTTCTCATATAAAATGCTTTAAAGCAACTATATAAATAAAAATAAACTGAAATTGAAACAAGCTGATCATTTTCAAAATTAGATTCATCAGCTTTGTGGATACGGTCATTTCTAAATGCATTGATATTTTTTTTTAGATTTTGTCAGTTACTTATAACACTCTGAGCCGAGTTGATTTCTTTGCAAAGTGCTGCATAAATAAAGTCTGATTGATCATTAGCGTACTTAATATTCTGATGAACATGTCATTTGTGAGTGTGTATATGTGTTTTTTATCATAAAGATTTTTATAACAATTATTATTTAAATGTATTTGTGGCTGGTGTGGTTTGTGGCTCAGCTGCAGGGAAGGAGTGGAGCAGCGGGTTCAGAATGTGGTGTCAGGGAAGGTTGGTTTTCGCAGCCGGCAAGCATCATCTAATCATGCCTTCCCTATTTCAGTAGCGGCCAGGCCGCAGAGGAGGAGAGAGCTGCTGGAGCAAAGAGCCGGTGCAAAGTCGGAACAGTGAGCACTGCAAAGTGTTGAAGCGCACAGTGAAAAGCCACAGAAACACTGTGAATATAATAAAAAGCAAAACGTGAGCTTCTGAGTCGCGTCGGGTCCTTTCGGTTACAGTATTGTTACTTACATATTAAAATATCTGTATAACCCAATAAGAAAACAATATCTCCAAAAAGTCAAAGAGCCATGATGTCATTACTCCATTATGGTATTGGTGTGTGTGTCTATCGTTATCATTCAGTTTTAATAATGCATCGGATTAGTTTAGTGGCTCCGTTGTTAGCTTTCTCCTGCTGTTTGCCATTTACAACCTCTGAGTTTCATCTTCTTTACTGCAAGATGATAAATGCCACCACTATAAGTTATTAAATAGTGACTCTAGTGCAGGGGTGGGCAACTCCAGGCCTCGAGGGCCGGTGTCCCTGCAGGTTTTGGATGTGTCCTTGAACCAACACAGCTGATTTAAATGGCTAAATTAGGTCCTCAACATGTCCTGAAGTTCTCCAGAGGCCTGGTAACGAACTAATCATGTGATTCAGGTGTGTTGACCCAAGGTGAGATCTAAAACCTGCAGGACACCGGCCCTTGGGGCCTGGAATTGCCCACCCCTGCTCTAGTGGGTTAAATTGGTGGATGAACCTTTTAGAATAACAGCAATTTTTAATCTAACTTTTAATATCATGAAAGTATTGCAATAGTTTAGCAGTATGGCTAAGTATGACATTTTCTCCCACCCCTAAAACAATCTGTGGTATTAGCAGCAGGACTACCTCGTTAGACTACCTAATTACATTTTAAAAAAACTAAACACTAGAACTACCGACAATGGTGCATTTTAGCTGGATAAATGGCTTATAGCTAACCTCCATACTGTAAATTTGTTATGCGTAATCTGTAATAAATTAGTCATTAAAGTTGCTGTTGAGAATCAATCTAAAGTGTGTTTTTAGTGCTCAAGTAGAAAATCGCTATATAAAAACCAGTCCACTTATCATATATTGTAAACTAATCCCTCCAATCTTTTTGCCAACAAAATGTTCAAGTTTTGAGAATTATTACAGAATTTTGCTCAACACAACACATCAGCTTTTAATATCTTTGGTCTAAAGATCATCAGTGTTGCTTAAACTTCGATACACGCTAGTTCTTACTTAGTCTTGGCTTTTAATGAGAGGAACTGTTAGATAAGAGCTGAAGATAAGCTGCTCAGCAATGTGGAGGCCACTGAAGATTAAACAGTTTTATAGGTAGAGCAGTCACCTGATTACTGATAACATTGGCATGCTTGGTTCTTGTAAAAGATACAATTATGCTGACTGGAACTGTTTTCAGGAGGTTACTGATAAAGGACTGAGCAACGAACCACATCTGGCACTTCTGGGACTGCGAAATCACAACGGGTGGGAGGAGAGCATGGTGTGATGCCATCATCTGTCGACCATCATCAATGTTAAAACAAAGTGACGTGAAGACTGATTCTCAAGAAAGACCAGGATGCAGTACAATCCTTCCACTCCTGCATCGTATAATGCTTACACAAGTACATTTGAAAAGCTTCGAAACTTTTATGTTTTTGTATTTTACCAACATCAGAGCTGGTATGATCACTATTTAAGAAAGATTTGTTTTAATGTAACAAAATGGTCAATTCATTTAAAGCTAAATGTAAGCCAACAACATACGTTAAAAGTGACACCTCTTATGTAAGCAGCTTTACAAAGCTTTTGAGCCTATTTTAGCTACTTGTTTTGGTTTCGCTGTTCATTTGTTTTGGTTTATTCGCACTGCTCTCATTGAGACTGTTTAGCAAAAAGTAGAGCCTGACTGATTTATTGGCAGTCCGATATTATTGGGTGATCTTAGCTATTTGGTGATCTATTGGCACCAGCATTCAACAAATTACCAGAGGGTATTCTGCAACTTTCTAGGTGGCAACACATGTTTGGAATATCACAAGCACAATAACTATCTGCTCTGACCAGAGTTGGCAGAGCATGAACAAGAATAAAAGTATCTTGTTTAGGCCAAGTTACTAGTAGCTCATAACCTAAGATAGATGCTGTTCATTACCCAGGCTTCTGTCATAAAATGGAACTCATTTGCCATTTTGGTTAAAGCCCAATGTATATAGGATTATATGTATATAGGATTATATGTATATAGGATTTTTAAGATCAATGTCAGTAACAATATTTGGTGATTTTAAAAATCCAAAATATTTTAATATATCAGCCAGGTTTTGTTTTTTTTGCTCTTTTAGACACACGAAACATAAACAGATTTCCCTAACATTTGTTATGTGTACTATACTTTTTGACGCTCTCCATTTAGCTGGTTGTTACGTTTATGTATGGGGTTGCAAACGTATGTTTTCCTAATACTGCTGAGTGCCCTCTGGTGGAAAACTGTACAACGTAAAGTAATGTACAATGTTAAATTTTCCCTTATTAGCAAATAGATCAGCAAATAGTTAACATCGGTCAATAATACTGGCCTACCAATAAAAATCAGATCGGCTCTATTTTTTGTTTTAAACCAAGAATTACGCAGCTGTTACCCACTTCCAAATTTCTGGTATCATACTGGGAGTTGAATGAAACCTAAACAGCCCCACTAAGTAATGACAATATTCTTCAAATAGCTAGAAACACAACTTTAGATCAATGCTAATCTTGCTGAGGCAGTTGTTTGCCAACACTGCTGTGACTATACAGTATAAAAGGTTACAATAGGTCGTTTTTTTTAACATCAAAAGGATTCCTTTTGTAGAAGAACGAATAAGTTACAACAAACACGACCAAAACTCAAAAATAAATGAATAAAAAATAATAACAACACGGGCAGGGTTTGGTAATCTTTACAAAAGCGCTATTTTATAACAATTTCTGACATTAAAAAAAAGGTACGGAGCCTTGAGACATAATGGAGCGTTATAATACCTGCTTATTAAGCCATGTCTATTGTCTCAAAAACATTTTTAACTGTTGTCACAAATTTTCCGATGTTGGAATAAATAAAGTACATGCTGTCTAATTCAATTCAGTTTTATTTATACAGTGTCAAAATGACAACAACAGTTGCCTCAAGGAGCTTTATACTCTAAGGTCTAATCTTATCTTAATGAAGTCGCCACCGCCTATTAAGTATAAATTAACCTATCGATATATGTTAATATTCTACCACATGTGACTATTCTGCAGTTGGCTGGTCTGGTTAGGAGGATTATTTAACTATAATCACTGCAATATTTGATTATTTTAAATACTAGAAAAACAGAACAACAGTGAAAAAGAAAAAATGTGTAGGCCCACATTGAAATAGAGTAACTAGAAAGCTCTGCGGGCCACTTTGAGCTGTCCAAGAACAAATAAAATTAAAAGTATTCCATTTCATAACAAATAGCAGCCCAACAGCTTTGAATATAGTCAATTTTAATTTAATGAAGACAAACTATATATGTGTCTACATCCACTGCTATTGAGATTCAGCAAAATCAAGAGTTTAATTTTCACATTCCTTTAGTGGTTTTGTCAAAAACAAAGGGAGCCACTGGTTTGAGACCGCATTGTCCACACAGCGTGATTGACAGGTATCACTGCATCACAGAGGCCAAAAAAAAGCCCCACTGGTGCCAGCTACTGATCAGAACTGAGGCTGATTCTCAAACATGACCTCATGGTGATGTAATTAACACAGGGTGAAATCATAAATTGAAACCAAGTGCCTCGGAGCTAAAATGACTATGAAAAATAGGAAGGCTCTGCTAACACCCAGGCCGACCCCGGACTGCAATTTCTTTACCTGACATTGTACAACTATGATTCACTACAGAGCTCGTGCAAGATGATGCAACACAGAGAAGCAGGCAGACAGGGTTTTAAATCCTGAGCTGTTTTTGGGAACACGTTTAGCTTCACCAAAGCATAAAGACTGAGGCTTGTTCAAGGCCCTTTGCTCACTAGGGGGTCTGAAACTCATGGATAAGGACAAACATAGCAAGGCTATTAAGAGTTTAGTAGATTAAAGGGTTTAACAGTGTCACCTGTTAATATATAATAGGCAGGTATGAAGCATTATAAAAGATTAATTTTAGTGAAGGTTTAGAGTTTCCAGCCTCTTGTAGTGATGTTTGTGGTAGATTATGGAAACCAAAAGCCTGTTCTCCTGCGAACATCCATCATTGTTTTCAATCATTTTAAACGCAGCCTGAGAATTATCTCAACACTTCATGCCTGAAGGTCACAGTTTACCCACCTTTTAATAAAGCAGATAATCCAGCTACCATCAACCTCGCTGCTGGGAGCCTGTGGCATTTTTATGTGAACAGCTGATGCGCTCAGTGCTACCAGCTCATACGGAGTTGACAGGTAGGCTGCTGGAGTTGACACCTGTCAACGTTTACAATAAGGTGCTGTTCGGTTTGAACGAGCCTTCAGCTGGTGCCAGATGTGAGTGCTGCTGGCAGATAAGTCGGTGCTCCTGTTGCTTTCTTTCTCTCTTTTTTTAATCACTTTCGGTGTACATAATGGCTCCAGCATGCCACAATAATTCCACCCTGCCTTTAATCTATGGAACCAGCAGCTCTCCTGCAGTCTGCCTCGGAGGCACATGAGCAGGCAACAGTCTGCTGTCCTACCTGTAGAGCAGAACAAGTGTAGGTATATGTGCGCAACGACGAACACTCACCAACTGATTTCAGTGCGCTTCAGGCGAGGGGGGGCATAAGGGACCTCCAAGGAGTAAGAAGTTGGAATTAGCCGCCAGCCACCATCTTCCGCAGGGACGAAGAAGAGAATGTGCGCAGTGTCAAGGAGTCCGTCCGATACGACACACCACACCGCCTCATTCCAGATGACAGCGCCGGACCCGCGGCACGGTGGACTAAATGATGAGCGGTGACAGCACACGGACAGAGGAGCGCTTCACTGCGCGCTTAGCAGCGGCAACAAGGAGGCGGGTCAAGACGCACGTGCTTAGGCCGGGAGATACAGGAAGAGAGGGGAACTCGGCCTTCAAAATAAGAGCAACAGCAAGCTTTAGAAAAAGTAGGCAAGATGACAGAAACAGAAAGATTCATTGAATATATGGATTAAAAAAATAAAGCAGTACTTAGTTGTAATGTCAATTAATTTTACAATGACAGCAAATCCGCTTTGTATTTAGTGGACGACAGTAACAGCCATAAAAAGTTAAAAACAAGCAGGAGGGATTTGGAAAGCTTGAAGAGTTTGACTAAATAAAATAGAAAATGTGAAAACAATCAATTAAAAATATGCAAATAGCATATAGATGATTTATTATTATTATTATTGATAACAACAACAACAATAATAATAATAATAATAACATAAGTTAAAGGGCAGACTTGTGCAGCTGAGTGTAAGGAGGTGCAAAGTGCAAACCAAAACACAAGTGTACAAGAATGGCAACCTTACATAATAATCTTTGTAAGCCTTTGGCTACTGTATCATTTTCTACTTACCAAATAGATATTGACCCTCTTCTCTTCCTTAATTTTTGAAAACCCTTCATGACAAAATTATCGCAGATTTTTAACAATCATGAAATCAACACAAACCAATTATCGTGATCAAAACAGATTCCACCTCTTAATATTATTGATTTTGCCTTCTGTAATCTGTTTTCTACAGTCATTGATCTGAATAGCTTTATTTTATTTTGAAGGTAATTTGCTACAATTTCCGTTGTTACTTTTCTTTTCTGGGCTTAGTCTTGTGGCTCAAAGGTTTGTACCATTGTTTTATGAGTGAGGGGTGCGCCTTTTTTATACGTTTAGATGATCAGAAGCAGTATCGCTTGTTTACATGCCCTTTGAATCAGATAAGTCCACCATATGTCTTTAGTCCTAAATACCACAAATATTTCAATCCTTCCTACTGCAGAGATTGCAGTGAGACTGCAATATGCATGCCAAGGCTGTTTAAGGCTTCCACCTTAAAACATTAAGAGAAGAAGAGCGATGCTGTAATAGCAAAGCGCTTTCTGAGGTTGTTTTAGTCAACAGGCAATTTTTACACTCTAAATACTTTGTTCAGTGGACCTCTTATTATCAAATGACATCTAGAACAAGTCTAATGACACACGGAATGTTTGGAAAAACATCGGATTGATTATGATTTTATGTATCAAAGGGTTTGATTTGAACATCTTTTTATCTGGTAGAGAAAGCAAGTGTGAAGAGGCGGAAAATAGATCCTTGCACCGTAACAAATTACTCACAGCTGAACACCTTCACCGCGTCCCTGAAGGTCAGACACACAAACAGATGGAGGTTTGCACCCTACTGCTTTAAACTCACCTTCAGTTTTTTTTTATTTACTTTTACTTTTTCTTTTTCTTTTTTATTTGTGCTGTAAGCTGTAATAAATCAAATAAACATGTATTTAACATTTCTTTACCACAAAGACATTAAATGTTAAGGCATTTAAAGGAACGCTATAAAATGATCACTAGAATTAAAATGTCAATAAAATGGATGACGACACAACACCCTATGGTTTTAGAGAACACTCATTAAAACAGCATAATAGGAAACATGTTTCTCATATAATAAAATCATTGTTAATAATAATAATAATACTATTTAATATTGTCTTTCTGCTTTTTTAATGACTATTCTTTTTACTTGACCATAGTTCACTGAGAAATTTAGTAGGGAATTCTAAGAAAACGTGATGTACGTTTTGGTTTAGGTGTTTGAAGGCCTGTAAAAGAAGGGCGTTTTCGCTGTTGCGCATTAGCACATAATTGGCCACATTTCTGGAGGGACAACTCACGGATTCAATCACAATAATTTTGGATGGCCAAAAGCCAAATATCTGGTTATTAACAGTAACGCCCCAGAGAAAACTGTCACGCGCGCAGTTTTACCCAATTTAGCCAAGCAGTGCCGGAAGTGCAGTCGATTAGGCGTCAAAGTAAAACAGAGCAGCCACAGTTTTAACAGCAACAGAGCGTTCCGCGGATTATTTGTATTTCATATGAGGGTGTAAACTAATGCAAACATGTATGATTAACTGAAATATTTGTGTTTTCAGTTATGGATTATCCCTTAATTGTGTACGTGCAGACAAAGAATCTTTTAATTTGAAGATCTCGTGCGGACGTCTGTCAATGTGTTCCGTGTAATTAACCTGACTCCATTGTTTTGCGTCAGTTTCTTCCTGAACTTTTCGAGCTTTGAGGACTTTTACCGAGACTTTTACGGAATTAAAACATCATGGGTGCTTGTTTGGCTCTGGGTTCACTCGGAAGTTGTGTAAGTATACATTTGCCGGTTGTCGTGTTTGCAAATGAAATACGTAGTAGCTTTTAAACGTCCTTATTTCTTTGTTTTTATCTAATTCTTTTGCCTTGCTTTACTAGGCAGGCCGACATTAGGCAAGGGAAATGACACAACTTCAAGTGAAACTGCTAAAATTAGATTAGTTTCCTTTAGCCTACTGACAAACTTAACACTACACATGTCCTGTGACATTTACTTTGATCTTATACTTTCTTTAATGTTCTAAAGAAATCCGTGCTGGATAGTTGGATTCGAGGGACGTCGGAATTATCAACTTTCTGAAGCGTTTTAGCAGATAAAGTGAGTAACGTGGTTTAGTGTTTTAAAGTGACGATGAATGGTGAGTTTAGACACGTGGAGAAAGGTTTGCGGCTACGACCCACATCATTTCAGTCAGTACATCAGTAGACGACGCAGCTAGCTGTCCAAGGTGGAGTTTCCGGAGTTTCCTCAGATATAAAGTCACGTGCCACATTAAAAAAAACAGCACTGTTTGTGCTGTTCATGTGCAAATGATGATCTAGTTTTTGAGACTTCTGACACAACATATTGTGATGAAAACCAACGTTTTTAATGACTTGTTCAAACTGAAATCAAACGTAAGTGAAGACGTCATTCAGTGGGAACTGATTAGATTACCTCTCGGCAATTTGAAGATTGTGATCCGTGTTTCAAAGCATATACAAAACCTCCAAGACAACGTCATTTTGAGTTTTTCAAGCACTACTTTAACATTTTATTTGTTTATTTTAACTGCCATATTCAAATATCGGATCCAGGGTCGGTAGCTAACATTAAATCCTGTCACATGTTGGAACATTTAAAGTATGAAAGGTGGTTCTGCAAGGAAAATGTAGCGAACGAATGTCCTAAAACAAAATCCAAGGTCGCAGCTTTTGAACTTTTGACTTTTTAACACACTCAGATGTCGTCACTTCCTCATCGCGGTGTCATCTAAAGTAACAGTGGTGTGTTTTGGGCGCAGGAATACGTTGTGATGGTGGACCATAGATCACGTCAACTAAAACCGAAACTTTTTTTCTCATTCTGATGACCACATTTGCCAAGAAGAGGAAATCGTTCATGCTGTTAAGGACAGAGTCTGAGATTTATTGCAGTTTCTAAGAGCTGGAAATGTGGAAATGACTACAGTGTGAAATATAGTGCAGTATTCTGATTTCAAGAAGCCAGGCATTGCTTTTTCACTCTCTTTGTTAGTCCAATCGTTGTACCTGTTTATTTAATGGGGAGTGTTTTTTTTGTTTTGCTTATCTTTTTGTTTGTTGACACAGTAACGCTGACCTAAAAATTATTCAAGCATAAAAAGGCACCTTAGTCAGAGAGTTGAACCCTTTTTGTGTCTACACATAACAGATACATTAGCAAAGTAAACAACTGCCGATTCCTGGTGTTCCTGGATAAAAACAGAACACACTACCAGTCATGGATTGACCTCAACATTAGTGAAGCAGCAGCAGTGGGATCATCCTGACAGGAAACAAAGTAAAAGGCTGGTAACATCCAAAGAAGAGCTTTCAATGACCTTCAGCAAGCCTGGAGAACTATTCCTGCAGATGAAGGAAATGACAAGAAAGCCTGCCTAAGAGTGATGAGGCTGTGTTAAAGATTGAAGGTGGTCATATCAAATACTGCTGTTCAGGCGGTTTTTCTCTAAATGTGGCACTAAATCCACCTTCTGGAAGAGATTCTAGGTGTGCTGAAGTTTGCCATTCACCTTTTCTCATGTTGTACAGTAAAACCAAAATATTTAATTAGCTGACATGCATGGTAATCACAGCCGGTTTCTTCTGGCAGTCTTGGAGAAACTTCACGATTGGGTTTAATACATGTGTCACTGACTTGGTCAGCTGTTCAGTTCATGCTGTTTGTTGCCAGCAGTCTGTGGCACAGGCCCGGCTCAGCCGTAGAAACCGAATGCTTTTCAGCGCAGCTGCAGTGTTTACACCCTGGGCTCGTGTCCTCTGGAGCATGCTTATATTTAGTGAAGGATGGCTGCTCTCAGCTACAGTCTCCGCCTCGGTGCTTCATACACCTCTCAGCAGCAAGCGCGTGAATCATGCAGAAGTCCTGCGTGATCCGGTTTGCAGCGCCGGATCAGAAACAGACAGGAGGAGAGATTTGTTATGGTGGCATCTCTAATCACAGACTTGATTAGTACCACAGGAAGGAAAGAATGGCTTGTCATTGCTCTCCTGAAAACATGCAGAAGAAAGAGAAAGATGGTTGCCCCTGACAGCAGCAGCAGTACGGTATCTTTTTTTGTTGTTGTTTTTGTTTTTTCCCCCCTCCTAACCACAGTGTTTGCAAGCCATGCATGCATTATCCTGATTATCCTACACCCCCCGAGTCCTATCCCTGAGTTGCATAAAATATGAAGCTGTCCTGATATTTCTCTCTTTCGTCCTTCTCCAGGCATCCTGTTTGTGCGGCTCGGCCTCCTGCCTGCTGTCATCATGTTGCCCTTCCACATACAACTCCACCATCAGCCGGCTGGCCTTCTCCTTCCTGCTGCTGCTGGGCACGCTGGTGTCCATCATCATGATTCTGCCAGGCATGGAGGAAAATCTTAAAAAGGTTGAATGAGATTTAATGGCTATGAAAACAGTTTATTAATCCATCAACACAGATATTTCAAAGTGACCTAACTGGATGTTTGAATTGGGTTATTTTATCCCAGAGCTTCCTGATAAATCTAGATGAATCAGTTGTACCCCACCGTTGCCCTTTCACCCTTTAATTTCCTATTTGCGTTCACGTCAGATTCCAGGGTTCTGCGTCGGCGGTTCGCACATAATTGGCATAGAGAACAAGGTGAACTGTGACATCATCGTGGGCTACAAGTCTGTGTACCGCATGTGCTTTGCCATGGCCTGCTTCTTCTTCCTCTTCTCCATCATCATGATCCGAGTGCGCAGCAGCAAGGATCCCCGAGCAGCCATCCAGAACGGGTTAGTGCTGCAGCTTTGTTTTCTCTGCTCCATGTTGCCACAGCATGCTGCCCTCTGGTGGCCAAACGTGGACACTGCACCTTTTAAGAATGCATTTACACAAACACTGATAAACCGGTTTGCTGTGTGTACATAGATGGAATAACATTGATTTTTTTTTTCCCTCAGTTTCTGGTTCTTCAAGTTTCTGGTGCTGGTTGGTATAACTGTGGGAGCGTTCTTCATTCCAGATGGAGACTTTAATACAGGTATGGTTTTAGCCACAGTGAGGACAGTTCTGATAAAATTCGAGCTTGAATCTTAATGCCTGTAGTTAAACTTTTTGAAATTCTGTGAAAATGGAAACTTAAAGTGGGGACTTATATTAGTATTCAGTTACATACCATTGTATTGTTTAGTGTATTAGTCCATAACTGATGTAGAGTATGACATTCAGTAGTATCTACATTTTTTTTTTTTTTTGATATGTCTAAAACTTGGTATGAACCCAGTAGTCTTGGCATAAATTTCCCACAATGCTATGCAGCATTGACAGATTCCTGGACAGCGACAGAGAAGAGAGCTGAGCTCTAACGTCAGTAACTCATAAAATTAAGTCTTTCAGTATAAAGGTTTTAGCTTTGTTGTGATAGATCTTTAAGAGTTGTTTATCAGTACAGGGCTTATCTCACATGAATTTGCATTACCATGGAAACGTGTCTTATCTGTTAGGCCTGATCAGATTTTAATGACGATGCTCCTGATCCAGATTCATGTTGTTGTAAACAAATGTCTGTAACACCACACAGAGAGCGAACTTGTGGAAACTTAACTGATCTCATTCTGTCTGCTACAAGTGTGGTATTACTTCGGCATGGTGGGCTCCTTCATCTTCATCATCATCCAGCTCATCCTACTGATTGACTTTGCCCATTCCTGGAACCAGTCCTGGCTCGAGAAGGCGGAGGAAGGAAACACCAAGTGCTGGTTTGCAGGTATAATACTACCAGATCTTCAAGTGATAGTTCTGTGGAGAAGCTGGAGTTTCCCAGATAAGGGATAGTACGGGATATTATGTAAGATTAGGCTATGTTTAAACTACATGTACTACTTTTTTTTCCTTAATCATTATACAGATAATTTATCTGCATAAAAGCCACTGAACTAACTTTGAGGTTGTGCTGTAAAAGTCTAGGATTTTGATCAAGAAGCTGGTACTTCAGTGAGTCAGTGTTACTATACGACCCAGCGACGTGTCACTTTAAAACGATTGTCTCTGATTCTGTTCTTGTGTTGTCCCCACAGCTCTCCTCTCCGTCACCTTCATCAACTACGCTTTGGCGTTTACAGCCATTGTGCTCTTCTATATCTTTTACACCCAACTTGACGACTGCACAGAGCACAAAGTCTTCATCAGCCTCAACTTCATATTCTGCATCATTGTGTCCATTGTGTCCATTCTGCCCAAAGTCCAGGTGATGTAGAAACTTGAGGAGATAGACTTCTATAATTTACAGAAAAAGCTGCTGCCACGTTAATGTGGTGGCCCTGAGAGGTCAGACGGATTGGAACTTAAGAAAAAGCTTGCAAAACACGACGGCAGTGATTCTGGGGTCGCAATAACACCACGGACCAGCTGCAGAAATCACAGAAAGGATTGCACTGAGATACACTTAGAAGCAACTGAGGGTTCATCAGTGTTGTAGGGAGAAAAAGATGCAAGTTTTAAACACATGATTCATATAACACCGTAGATACATTTGCTATTAGCTGTTCACTGTTAGCTTGTCACTTCCACAGCTGTTCTGTCATGTTACTGTCTCCCCAGAAACGTTGAACACAGAAACACTGTTGTGTTTTGTAATTATTTTTTTGTAGCTTTTGCATCATTTTTTCTCTCTCTTTGCAGTGTGTTTTATTCAATTCCATTGTGTTTTGTGTGCTTTTGGAGCGCTTTTCTGTTTGCGGTGCATTTGACCTCTCAGGGCCACCGTATGTTAAAGCCCCGACAACTTCACTGGAGCATTGTCTGCCGCTCCTGTGCCGTAGCAAAGAAAGTGAGAAAAAAATCACTGAAAAGACTTTTCTCATGAGAAAAGATCAGTAATCAAGTGACTAATTCAGGCTATTACAGCTGTCCAGTGTAATGTTAAATTCAATTTGTTTGAGTTCACTTCTAACTTCAGTTACTTGCACTTGATGTGATTTTATTTGATAATGAGGTTTGTGTTAATGATAAAAGGACTTTGTGGGCTGGTACTATGATGGTGCTTCACTCAAACTGCATTTTTACAAAAACAATATTCACTAACTGCTTTGTACACACTCACTCAGATGGATGTAGCAGGGGCAAGCTCAGTATCATGTCCAAAGACACAGACATGCAGACTGCAGGAGCAGGGCCACACCTTTTGATTAACAGACGCTGCCTTCTTTTCTAACGTTTGGCTTTCTCCACGTCTCCACAGGAGGCACAGCCCACCTCAGGTCTGCTTCAGGCCTCCCTCATCTCCCTTTACACCATGTATGTCACCTGGTCAGCCATGACCAACAACCCCAGTAAGTCCAATAATTGAGCCACTGTATGGCTGCAGTGTATTCAAAGCTAAAGAAAACAAGTACACGTGTTTTTAGAGCTACATGCTGTTGTGGTCTTAATGGAGACAATTCTCATCGCTAACTGTTAGTGCTCACCCGACTTCCTGCTTTCCCACCTCAGACCGGAAGTGTAACCCCAGCCTGTTGAGCTTGGTCCAATCCAGCAGCCCAACTCCAGCACCAGGACCCACCTCAGCCCCCGGCACCACCCAGTGGTGGGATGCGCAAGGCATCGTGGGATTGATCATTTTCCTGTTCTGCACTCTTTACGCCAGGTATTTTACTGCTGCTGCTGAAAGAAAAGAAGTGTTTGATGTGTTATCAAGCTCTGTCTGTCAGTGGGGTCATTAAATATCAAAAATGCTTCAGATTGAAGCAAATCAACATGGTTAAACACACGATTGTGTTGATTAAGCAGCGGAAGTGTAAAAAAGGAACCCTGCTGTTCATCCAAATGACTATACTGGATTGTTGTAGTACATAAATGCTACTAGCTTTTAAAAAAGGACAATAAAACATATATGGAAGCATAGAGGATGTTTAAGTTGTGCTGCTGTTGATAGAGATTTTCAAGCAAGGTCATTGAGTCAGTGCAGGAAGAGAGATGAGCAGTAGCAGTAAAGAGGATTCAGACTCTCAGAATGTAAAACTTTAAGTAAGTTTACCTGCAATCTGGACTAAAACTGATTAGTCAAGTACTCGCAGAGTGTTCATATTTACTTATCAGACAGGTTGAGTGTTGTAAGCCCCAACCACCAAATTTCAGAAAGTATCACCTCCATGAACAGAAAACTTTTACGGGGTTAAAAGTTCATGTGACAACTGAGAGAGAGACAACTGCAGGATACATTTCTTCTTCGGTAGATACAAAAAGACCCATCAAACATGCTGGTGAATAATGGAGTGGCCAAAAATATAATTATTTGTTTGCATGTGGCATTGAATTGTTGCTGTAAAAAATCTACTTTGTAATAAACACACCACAAACTCCACACAGAGAAACGTAGAAAAAAAATGCATAAGAAATCTAAATATTCACTTAGTTCAAAATGGAAACCAGTTCAAAACCAGTTCGTCTGCATCCACAATAAGAAGCTGCTGAAATTTTCTGTTGTCTGTGAAAAGTGAGCTTTTCATGCTGTTCCCCATCACAGCATCCGCTCATCCAACAATGCTCAAGTGAACAGACTGATGCAGACTGAGGAAGGTCAGGGTCTGACTGCCAGCGAAGAGGCCCCCGCGGGGGAGGACGGAGTCCGACGGGCTGTGGACAATGAGGAAGATGGAGTGACCTACAGCTACTCCTTCTTCCACTTCAGTCTCTTTCTGGCCTCGCTCTACATCATGATGACGCTCACAAACTGGTACAAGTAAGTATGTCCTGTTTGCTGCCACTACATCTTAAAGAGGTTCTCTTCTCTCCCAGTGCTGACTGTCTCTTGTGATTCTCTAGGCCTGACACTGACTACCACGCCATGCAGTCCAGCATGCCAGCCGTCTGGGTGAAGATCAGCTCCAGCTGGATCGGCTTGGGCCTCTATCTCTGGACTCTGGTGGCTCCGCTGGTGCTCCCTGACAGGGATTTCAGTTAAAAGCCGCCATCTGCACTTTTGCCATTTGTACCTTAAGTAAAGAAAGCTTTTGCTTAAACTTGTTCTGCTTGGATGTTGTACAGAAACAGAGCTTAAGAGCTTTAATCACATTCCAGTTTGTCACCTCAGGTAATTTTTCCTCATTCTCCACTGTTGCAAATATAATTGAAAGCACTATATGCCTTTTATAGGTCATTACCAAATGAATGCTGATTTCTATGGGGAATGGTGTTTCACTACATTTACATCATACTTTTTTTAATCATTGACTCTGTTTCAGTTTGATGGGAACATGTTTAGGTTTCTAAGATGTATTTGAGTTACCCTTTGTTTTTGTTTTTCACACTTTTGTCCACTTCACATATTGTGCCCTTTAAATGTTTTGCATACATTTGATATCTGTAAAAAAATTTGACATGTAGCTTTGACTCAATATAAGTAATAAAGCTGACATTCTTTTAAACCTGTATGCAGTAATATTACTGTCCTGCAGATGGTACTGTTCTCCCTTTAACTCCAGCATGATTAGCAACATTGTTTGATTTTAATTATTGCAAAGTCTATAAAGATGTGTTGTACTTTTATATATAGACTTTTTCAAATTTATTTATTAACACTTTATGCTGCCTGCTGAACTCTTGACTGGCAGACATTTCCAAATGCTTCACTGTTCACTCTCCATTGATCACATGGTGCTGTGACGATGTTGTTCACTGTGTTCCTTCTATGCGGAATTCTCTTGTCCAGCACAAACACAACCATTTGGCAAGTAGTGGTGGGGGAATGTGCTTTTTCCCATCACAAGATCAGCCTGAACAAGCTGCTTACACACAACTGTTTATTCAAGCTATCTTTTGGGGATGAGCAGCAAGTGACTGGCCTATAAAGTCTTGCCTGGAGACTGAACAGCATATTTTCTCTTCAATGTTCTCATGACATTTTTGAATATTTTTCCAACCACACAAAAATAAGATTTTCTTGCACTCTGGGTTACTCACAACCTCCCCCACCCCCCACCCCCCTCCGCTACATACACTCCCTGTCCTACCTCTCTCCTGACCTCTTCCCCACATACTGACAAGGTTTGGAACCAAAAATTTCAAATATGGATTCATCACGCCATAAGATCTGTTGCCACTGATTATCAATCCAGTTCTTATGAAAACTAATTTGTGCAAACTGCACCATTCTATAGCAGGTTAAGTTTTTAATAGTTACATAATACCAAAACACATATGTAAACAACATTTATTTAGGGCAAAACAAATTGATATTTTAAACTCTTAGCATAATTTGTTAAAAAACAAACCAAAAAAAAAAAAATCACAACATGACACAATAACATTACGCCAGTGTTCCCATAAGGCTGACAGGTAACAGCTTTGTGGACATAGGTCACTAAACAGGTTAATTTGCTGCAATGACTGGTTATGGGAGTAATCTGGCGCTAGTACAGTTGCACACATTAAAAACCACAAAATGCAGAATTCCTGGTCAAAGTTGTGATTTTGTGAATTGACCCATATTGATGTGGGTGACTGCCCCTGCATCCACAGCTCAGCTATGAGCAGCAGGCCAACCTAATGCTGTTATATAATGCAGAATGAGGCGCTGATCAGTTGCATAAGCCAGTTATAGGATCATGCTGTCATTGGGGACTCGCTGCTCTCCTCTCCCGGTAGTCCTTTGGTATTCTCAGCATTTCCCTAGGAGACCCTTCTCATCATCGTCATCACCATTGTCAACAGTGGCTGCACCTCTAGTCTTTGGAGGGTTTGAAGAACCTGGCAACCCATGTGGAAATAAACAAAAAGTACTGCCCTGGAGCCCTGTGACATATTTTAATAGGCAGCCCCAGTAGTCTTCATTACACTCATGTAGGACTTTCATCACAGATCCAAGCATATGAGGACTAAACATCAAGATAAAGGAAGGCAAAATCCTGGAGTAAAAATATATTTAAAAGTTTCACATATTAAATTTCAGTATTCAAATCATCCATTCGCTTCCGCTTATCCTTTTCAGGGTCGCGGGAGCCTATCCCAGCTGTCATAGGGCGAGAGGCAGGGTACACCCTGGACAGGTCGCCAGTCTGTCGCAGGGCCAACACACAGGGACAGACAATCATTCATACTCACATTCACACCTAGTGTCCAATTAACCTATCCCCACAAGCTGCATGTCTTTGGACGGTGGGAGGAAGCCGGAGTACCCGGAGGGAACCCACGCAAACACGGGGAGAACATGCAAACTCCACACAGAAAGACCCCGGCCTGATGGTGGAATTGAACTCAGGACCTTCTTGCTGTGCGGCAACAGTGCTAACCACCGTGCCGCGCATTCAAATCAATAAAGTCAAATATGTTTTTGCATAATTAATGACTGCATCTCTCCTGCTAATGAGACTGCATTAAGAATGAGATCATTCTGCTGTCAACCCGTTTCAGCGATTCATTCTCTAAATCTTATTTTGTCATTTCACTATTTTGTTTTATTTTGCGCTGTAAATGTAGTGCGAGCCACTCAAAACGGAAAAAGTCCACATTCTTTGATTTAAGAAAACACAATGACGAATATAATATTCAGGCCACAAATACAAATATATTAAATATATAAAAAAAGCTCTCACGCGTCAGGAAAGAAATTATGTAGTTTAACATGAACGTAGTTTGTTTGTCTAATGTTGTTGGGCTGTAACATAACTGTAAGGTGACGGGTCTCCTGGTAGCGCGCCTAGGTTTGTGTCTTGCGCTCCAGCGGTGGCATGACGTAGCCTTCAGTTAAGCTCGTCTTAATAATAAACACGCAAAGCGGAAATTAAGCGACTAGACCACCAGAATAACTGCACAGAAACGTCACCACGTTCGGATTTTATTGCTGTTTATTAGCAAAACCTGTTTTACTGGTCCACGTATACTTCTTAATAAGTTACAAATGATTTTGTGTTGAGGTGACTGGTGTTGCCTTAATTTTTGCTTCACTTCAGAAATATTATTACTGAAGGCTATTGAAGCTGTTCCTGCTTTCTTGTGCTTGTTTGTTTGAAAAGCAATGGCCGGAAATACTTCATTTTTAATTTACCGGACATTGACAGCAATGATGCTAGCGCGATGGCAAATTACAGCGTACACTTTTGGGGGAATTCGCTTCGTCCCGCTACAACTACCGCATCTGGACTGGACTAATTACGTTAGCTGGTAACAACTACGCTTCTTCTCCGCCTGGTGTGACACAGAAAGCTTCTGTCCGAGTCCACAGGATAGGGAGCCGGAATTCGGCAGCTGGAGGTGTTACGATAAATTAGCATAAATACTATTATCTGATGTGCTGTATGAGGTGTTACTGAATTATGCTAGTAACAAGCTAGCTAGAATGGCATGTGGCGATTCCGGTTTTAAATGTGACATTTGGCTGTCATGAGTGAAGCTTTAACCTAAGCCCATTGACTTTGGTTTATTTATTTGTTTTCAAACAAACGTTAAAGCTATAGTTTGTAAATAAAATAAGCGACGATTTATTTTCGTCCCGTCAACGCCACAAGACTAATGGCATGGGTTTTTTTCGCTTTTAGTTTGAACGCAAATCTGGTCATTTCCTGTCTCCTCTCGGACAACCTCGGTTGACTTAACGCAGCTGGTGAAGCAGTGGACGCACCGCAGGGAAGTGAAGTTGAGCATCCTGCAGGTAATGTAAGCTCATATATGGTGTCAAGGGGGCGTTGTTTGAAATATTACCATTTGTTGTGCTATTTTAGTGTATTTGTAGCATTGTACACGCCTTTGCTAAATAGTTGTAATCCAGCGTGTTTTTTCTAGTCGCTATTTGTTATGAATGGTAAAATAAAAATATAGTCAACATATGGTGACTAGCACGGGCAGAGCAGTCGGAGGACGCTTTTATGCGTTTGTAATATTTCCTGCTTGCACGATAGAAATGTACGCGGCTACCTGAGCTGCTGGTGGGCTTGCCCATTCCCAAAACTGGCTTCATTCATTGTCTGCGAGAGGGAGGAGGTGATGGTGGTGAGCTGCGGCAAGTCGGTCAGAAGTGAACATAAAGGGACAGGAAGTGCATTGATTTCAGCCTAAATTAACGCCTTGTGACGTAGAATACATCGGTAACTGGAGATAAAAGCAGCTGGGTGGTGTTAAAATTGTGTGTGAAGTGAACAGCGCAGGGCTGTGGTTGAGAAAAAAAACACAGGAGGAGAAGTGTTTGGGATTTCTTTTACGACGCCGTTTTATTTTGAAATCACGTGGATGGTGGGGTTTTTTTTTCAGTAAACTTGACGCCGAACGTAGTGGCTCACCTTGGCTCTGTGTGTGGCATTATGTGGAAAAATTGGAGTGGTCTGCCTCTGCGTGTCCTGGGTGTTTTGCTAAATCTGTATTTCCTTCTTGTGACAGGGCTGCGGCTTGAAAACGCTGCTGTGCGAGTATTCAGTGCCTTAAATCGCAACAGCTATCTCCTTTCACCCAGTCACTCCGTTTAAAAGCCCCCAAACTTGCTGTTTTACACAGGTGTGAATCACTGCTCGTGGTTTGTTATTGATTAGTCAGTGTTTGAGTCGGCAGCGCGTGATGTTGCTCGGGGCTTCAGCAGCTCTTTGTAGCAAACTAGCCTCCATTCAAAAAAATCTGGCACTTCAATATTTATTAATTCTTCTGAAAGTGCGCATGCTCAAGAACACTGTTTCTTTCTCACTTTTTTGTGGTCAGTGTAGCATCCACCTACGAGCACTTTTATTCCCATTTTTGTGTAGAAAGACAACCCTGTATGTTCAGGACCACCACCACCCCTCTCCCCGCATTAAAAAAAAAAAAAGATTTTCGTCATACCGTTGTGAGCAACATGGAGTAAAATGCGAGATTTTCTGAACGGACTCACGCTACACGCAACGGAAAAAGGCAGCTACGCTGTCTGCATTACGCCTTCCCCTTGCTCGGACATTTCTGCATAACCTGCTTGGCAAAGAATCCAATATGACATCATGCGTGAGAAGAAAAGCACTGATAATGTTACATAATCACAACTGAGCTTAAATTGGTGGGCTTGATTTGTATGTCAGTGTGGTTGCCAAATGGATAAACTTTACTGTCCCTGTGTTGTATGTTTGGATTTCTGTAGCACCAGTTGCTAATTACTAGTTGAGATGAAAATGGTGTGTACCTACAAAAGGGCAAGATTTATTGTACTGCTCAGAGCTAAAAATGATGCTGGATTCCAGGGCATCTGGGGACAGCTGTGGCTGCTGACTTTGCTACAAAAACAACAGTGTTGTTAGTTAATCCTTCCAAGACAGCATTTCTGGAAGCAAACTGGAGCTTGGGACAGTGCACTGGTTCAGTATTTTTTTTTATTTTTATTTTTTTGGGGGGGGGATAGTCACTGATTATCTAAATCCACTTGTTCCTTCAAACGTTTCATGTTATTTCCTTTTACTAAATGACTGAATTGGGGTTCAGTTTTTCATTGTAAGCATGTGTTTCTGCTCCTGCTGAAGTGAAACATGTTTCTAGGAAATACTAATGGATCACAGTCATAAATTAATGCTCATCATGAGTCAAGCTGGGTAAAGCAGTTTGCTTCATAGTTTCGTTTTTACACGTCTCATATGGTCATGTCTCGCTTTGTAGTGAAAGGGTCAGATTTTTGGCATTCCCTGGAAAGGCTTCATGTTAAAGCCTTGGGGCTGTGACTGTGGTTGTTTATTCTAATCTTCTCTTCCCCCTGTGCTTCACCTTGTGAAGGGTGCGCAGGGGACACAACAGTGCAGCACTGGGTCTTCCAGCAGTCAGTGGTGTTCTCCGTGCCCGCATCAATCACTCACTCACTCCCAAGAGGAGCAGAGGCAGCTCCTGTCAGTTATAGGATAAATAAAAAAAAGCACAGCTTAATATTTTTGAAGCATAAAGCTGTTTGTGTTGCTGTAAATATTAACTAAAGCCTCCTTTTGAAAGGATTCCCATTAATCTCATGTAGTTTAACGTGTGTCATGATCAGGGCTTAAAGTAGACTTTGGAACCTAAGATCCATGTTGTGCTGGAGCAGAGGAAAATGACTGAGTTCTGGTGTTCTTGTTTCATTTGTCGATTGTCCATTTAATAGCTGCACCTCTGACGTTTACTTCTCAAGCGACCAGCAGATAATTCATAAAGGTATTGCACAAATGATGGAAAAATAATTATTGTTTCATATCTGTTGCTTTGTTGTTCACATAATTATTTAGTTTTAGTTAATTTAGTCAATTCTGTTCAAGTGCAATCTTGAGTCAGTCCATATCTCCTTCCAATGAGCAAATTCTTTTTGTAATTTCTTTTTTTTTTTTAAGGTGGCTTTAAGCAATTGTTCTCCTGGCTTTACAGAATTAGTATACTCCCAGTATCTAAATCTAACTATTTTCTGAGCAGCGTGTTGTTGTTTTGTTTTGGGGGTTTTTTGGTTAGTTTTTTTTGCCTTCTTGTTTGTTAATTTATAAAGGGTTGAACCTGTTTAGTGTATACACATAATGAACAATTTACGCACTTTGTTACTAGCAGCATTTTGGAAAAACACATAAAATGACAAAGATAACAGTTTGGCATATCTTCGCATGGTGTCCAGTGTCTTCTTAAAAAAAAATTGAGGAATCTGGACAAGTGCAGGACAAAAGAAGTAGCAGAAAGTACATCAGTATCTAAAAATTGCGATTAAGAAATCAGAGAAAGTCCAGCAACGACCTGAGACACGCCCTGAGAAATGCATTTGTGCCTTCAGTTGACCCCTCTGTTCACCAAAGCTTATCAGAAATCGTCTACAAGGCACATTGTGGAACATTCAGTCATGGACTGGCCTCCTCAGAGCCCAGACCTCAACGTTACTGAAGCAGTGTCCTAGCAAACATTACCCGTTGAATAACTGTTAGTATTTCTACGTTTATTCATGGTTGGAAAACAGTTCCAAAATGAAACTTGAGTTCAGTGTTGCCTAGATGTTATTTGACTTTCTAGTAAGAGAAAATTTCTGTTCGCTAATTATTTTCTGCTATCTTTGTGTTAATTAGAATAAAATGAAATGTGAAAAAAAGTTTCTCAGTAGATTGAATTTAAAAAATAGAAAAGTCGTCTATAATGCTTTCATAAATGTGGAGGAGATCATTTTAAGAGTCTGTGTCAGCATACCACAAATTAAATACAATTTAAATGTAGCTAATACTAGTCTGTATGCTTTCTTCCTTTTTTTTTTTAACCTAATAACACAAAATCATATGTGATCAACTCCTGTAAATACAGTGTATAATAGATATGAATATGCTTAGAAATGTCACATTTTTAAAAATTCAAATTTTCATGTCAGTAAACTCGGTTTTAAATTCTAATGGTTTAGGAGGCCATGCTCTTGGTAACACCCACATGCTCAGTAAGGATACGGTAATCAATACTGCAAATCCTAATTTTGAATTTTGAACAGCTTTGACAAAAATCAATAGGAACACTTCAGATTAACTACAATTTCCAGAGAGCCCTGACGGTGCTCAGGACACCCGATAACTAGCTGAGAGCAGCACCTGTTGAGCCCATGATTCAGTGATGAAACTCAGCCT
>NW_005187549.1:218006-219464 GCF_000239375.1 Pundamilia nyererei | reverse complement strand
GGAGAGGGAGAGAACATGTTGAGTGGAGCTCAAAAGGCAAGGCACCTGGTTCTTAACACGTACAGTAAACATTTATGCAGCATGCAGAGTCTCAGTGGGTGTTATGAAGTCCCACGTTGTGCTGCTATGTTATAAAATGGCATAGTTTTTGCTACGTCCTTTTCACAGGTTCCTCTGTTCAGCAAGGGCAGTGAAGCCAGCGAGGACAACATTGATATTCATGCTTCCTGTTCTTAAGGGAGTCCCCAGTGGGCACCTTGTCACTCAGGTGCCAGTCACTAGTGTCCTTGGTAGCAGGTGAAGTGTTCCAGGTTAAGAAGTCAAAATGTATTTAAACAAGTGTAGAATTCTTCATCAGGCTGGACCTTTTTGAGTTTAAATGGAAATCTTTTTAAAAATAGTATGTTAATCATGTAAGCATTACATCTATTTGTCAGTAAGTTACACGACTGAAACTCTGACTCTCTTCCAGTGTTTCCTCGACTGGTTGGGGATGAGAGACACTCACCCCCAACCAGTCAAGGCAAATGGTGGGTGGCACCTGCTGAGGCTTTTTCTGCTGGAGGTTTCTTCCTGTTAAAAGCGAGTTTTTCCTTCCCACTGTTGCCAAAAGCTTGCTCGTTGGGGTTTTCTCTGTATTATTGTACGATCCTTACCTTACAATATTTAAGCGCTGTTTTGCTTGGTGCAAAATAACTAAATCATTGAATTAATAGATGCCTTCTAAGCATTCATTAGGCTTTGTTTAAATTATTATTTTTTAATTATTATCATGAATTTGCTTTGGTGTACTTTGGTAAAACACTCTGTCACTGATGATAGGTGTTTGAATTCATCTTAGAGTGTAACTGTTTAGGAGCAAAAGCTCACACATGGTCACTTGACAAGATCAGCCATACAAAAGCCCTTGTTGAATTGAAAAAGTAGCAAAATGGTTGGTTGGTATCAAACTGACTGGCGAGAAATAACCAGTGCTCCTTACATGTCCACAGAATTTTGCAGAGCTCTGAACAGCCTGTAAACCCATTCATATCTACTGGTTTTGCCAGTGATCTTAACTGGATGAGTGATTTTTGTTTATTCCAGTTTGCTGCAAGTGGGCTGTGCATTTTATTTTATTATTATTTTTTTTAAACTAATTTTTAAACTACCATGGAAAAGAAGGATTACATATTAAGGCTCACTTAAAAAATGCAGTCACAACTAATAAACAAATACCGTGCAGATAGCAAAAGGACATTTGTTACTTGAGATGTAAACCAAGAAGCTATTTTCTGGTAGAGTTTTTTGGTAATCAGAGTTGTGATTTGCGCAATTTCAAACTGGGCAGTAGCACTCTAAATAAAGATGACATCTGACATACCACTAGAGCTGGGAGTCCCCAGACACCCCACAATAATATGATATTGTGATATTTATTTATTATTTTTAAACATTTTGCTTCTTGCTGACTATTGC
>NW_005187549.1:215359-216839 GCF_000239375.1 Pundamilia nyererei | reverse complement strand
GCCCTGATCATCAATCAGGACAAACAGGGCTTCCCCCAGCCACAGAGACGCTAGCTTGAATGTCAAAACTGCCATCAGCAAACAGATTTCCTCCCCATCAGCGGCCAGCCTAACACGACAGGAGTGGAAATTGACTTTCATCCTTGTTAATGAAAGGATACACTCACCCTGTGTGGGTGTGCGGGTATGGGTGTGTGTGGGTGTGGGTGTCTCTGCGTGTATACGCAGGGAAAACATGTTGGCAGAAAAGTGTGCAAGTGTGCTTTGTGAATGCCGTATGCTCGGGTGTTATGCATGCAGTGCGTGCGTGTGTGTGTGTGTGTGTGTATGGGAATTGGAGCATGTGTGCTCTCTCTGCGAGCTGTTAGGCCATCGGCCGAGCTGCAGCCCTCTTCTGGAGGGGGTTGGATGCCATCAGTGACCCCGGAGGCAAGCGTATGGGCCCAGCTTGGGTTTCTGTGAGGTGGAGAGAAACCTCTGGTTTCTGTGACCCCTGAGGAGAGAGCAGCCTGTGAGGCAGAAGGCCTGTCAGCTGCAGTTCTCATTCACAAATCACCTACACAGAGAGAGAGCACAAAATGTTTTTCTGGCAGTTTTAATTCATCCATCAAGGTTATGTGTTCCTGTGTGCTGCAAGGAACCATACACACTATTGTGTGTAAGTTTGTTGTTTTTTTTTTTCCTTCAAGCAGCCTGCTTTACAAGAAATAAACAGATTAGTGTAATTGGGGCTTGCGAGTCTTTCTAAAGTTAGTCCCATTGCTACCATCTTGGAGTACAGGTGTAGACGGCCGCAGTTCTGCTCCACAGCCTCGGTGAGCTCAGTGCAGAGAGGTGGAACAGATTCCACCTGTTGCAGGTTGGTTAGAGTTGCCCTCCCACTCACAGCGGAATAGCAGAACAGAAGGAGCACCTTTCCCTGCTGCAATAGAGACTGTATTTTTTATTTATTTTTTAAATGGATATATTTACCATGGCCTCCTAAACTGGCTTTCGGGCTCCATGTTTTGAAACCTAAACCTTAACATTTTGTCTGCCCTCATGGTGGGGTGGTGTTTTGTTGCTAAGGTGACCAGAGTGTGAAGTGCAAAGAGTGTTAATTGTATCAATGACCTATGCAATGCATAGACATGTATTCATGGTAGTTATTGCAAAAAAATAAGTAAAAAGAGTTTCACTTGCCAGAACTGGATGACAAACTATTTGGATGGCCTGCATTTCACAGCAAGTATTTGTTAAATAATTCGATTAAATGATCTAAAAGGCAACAACAGCACAAACATTGAGGAAAGGTCCAGTTCAATTACTTAAATTAGTGATGGTGAGGCCAAGCAGACAGGGATTGGATACAGCTGACTGTGTATGTATATTTATTATTATTTAAAATGGCAGTGCCTCTAAACCAGGGCTGCCCAATCCCAGTCCTCGAGAGCTACTATCCTGCAGCTTTTAGATGCATCCCTACTCCAACACAGCTGAA
>NW_005187549.1:211950-213683 GCF_000239375.1 Pundamilia nyererei | reverse complement strand
GCTGCCTTGTGTGTGTATGGTATTTAGGGTTGCATCACACTGTCTCCCTCTGCTCTGCATGCTCCTGTTGACATGTCATTGTTGTTAAAGGCTGTGATTTTCTGTGATCCCCATGGTAGTAGCTTCTGTGTTATGTCGCTTTAGTTGTGTCGGTGGCTTTGTTCCTCAGTACTACTCTTATATCTGATCGTGCAGCACTGGTAGATAGCATGGTTTCACACAGCTACTGCTGACTCAGCTGGTACCCACAGGTAGACCTCGAGATCGTTCGTGGCCACGTCCCAGTTATTGCTTTAATTCAGAAGTGTTTGTCAGTTGTTACTGCTGCCTACAGTAACAGCAGTTTCTCGCGCCACTCTGTGTGTTGACAGTATAGATTCCTGAACAAGCAGGCTCTTTGGCAGGTTGCCTCAGCCCTGTCTGTTGATTCACTGTTGGTGAAATAAGAGCACATATGGCTGCTCTCTCTCTGCATTACGTCACCTTGAGATCCAGGCAGATTGGTTTGCATTTACTGCCCAGCTTGAGGGAAAAAAAAACCTCATTGTATTGGGATTGGTTTGATCTGAGCTGTGCTTTCTCCAAAAATTGGCACGCTGTTTTTGAAATGAACTGCGCCTTAATGAGCTGGATGCACAAAAGGTCAGCAAATTATTTATTCGCTTATTTATTTAGACTTGAAATAAAAACAGGCTAGGATGTACTTTTGTGTTCCATATCCTGCTTAACCCAGCAGACAACCTAGCCAGATGCACCAGGCTCTACTGTGTTAGTATTGATCCATCTGAGTTATATCACATCGCACAGAGTTGCTGCCTGCTGCACGCATTCACTCCCCTGTGAAGACTTTGCACGCGGTTGTTATCAGCTATTCACTGGTTTCCATTAGTTTCCTGATTTAGCTCTTTTCATGCACTGAGGCTCCGTGTGCTGTCACTGCTTTGGTACTCAGAATGATTTGGTTTGAAACATCTTTATGGCACCTATGCCTCGGCCACATTCACTTCTTTAAAAGCCAAGCTGCCCTTAATAGAATTTAATGTAGAAATCTATAACAAGATCTACTTTAACATTCAACAATCTTTTTTTTTTCGTAAATCAGTTTTGATAATCTTACAGTACTGAAAATGTTTAAAGTTCTTCTCTGACAAAATGTGTGACATTGAAGAAATACATGAAGAAATATCATCCCTGTATGGTGAATAGGGTTTTTTTTTCTCTTCAAGAATTCAATGATCCAAATATGACCTTGCTTCATACATATGTGTCAATATCTTTTAATTGGTTTTGCTTAATTGGTAAGGTGAAGAGATGGATCTATGTCCATCATCTTTCTCATTCTAAAATGGTTTTCCACGTGACTGAAGGCAGTCAGAAAACTGTATAATGTTCATTTTAATGGGGGATTGTGCCGTGTGGAGTTTTTCAGCACCATCAGAACTGTAACAAACTAATCCCTCCTGCTTTTCTCTCTTATCTATTATACATTAATATTTTAGCTGCTATGACTGTGAAACAGAATAAAAACTCTTAAATCTATTATTGTGAACCTTAAAATAGTCAACAGCCCCAACACCAAATTCTAAAAGTACTGTAGACTAATCACTACTATGAATGTATGGCAACCTTTCTGTCTTTAAGGCAGCAGAACAAATTCTGTCCACTGATGAACATGTTGGACTCGGCTAAGCACAAAATTAATCATTTATCACTGTAGAAAGTCTTTTTTGTGA
>NW_005187549.1:200687-202631 GCF_000239375.1 Pundamilia nyererei | reverse complement strand
TAATCGCTGGATATTGGTGGGGACATGTCCCTTCCGTCCATGCCAAATCTACGCCCTTGCCACACGATGATGTTCCCACCTCCAAACTTCATTGTTGGTATGGTGTTTTTGGGGTGATATACAGTGCCTTTTATTGAACTCCAAAAAGTTCAGTTTTAGCCTTATCTCATCAGACTATGTTCTCGCAGTATTTCACAGGCTTTTCTTGTCTAAATGTTTTCCAGCAATCTTTTTCATGCTTTTTTTTTCAGCAGTGGAGTCCTACGTGGTGAGTGTGCATATGGCAGTTAAATTCATTATCGTTTTCTTTGAAAAATTTTACCTGCTGATTCCATGTCTTTCTGTAGCTCCACACAAGTGATCCTTGGCTCTTGGACAACTCTTGTGATAATTCTTTTCACTTCTCATTCTGAAATCTTGGAGAACCTGGTTGTGGCTCGTTTATGCTGAAATTATGTTCTTTACTTCTGGATTATGGCCCCAGCAGTAGTCACTGGAACCTTCGGTAGTTTAGAAGTTCTTCTGTAACCAATGCCATTAATATGTTTTGCAACAATAAGGTCTTGCGAGAGCTCATTGGTTTTAACCATCATGAAATCTGTCTTGTGTGACACCTTGGTAATGAGACACCTTTTTATAGTGACCAGTTGGAACTGAACCAGCCGATATTAATTTGCACTAAGTGGCAGGATTACTTTCTAATTACTGATCGTTTTCAGCTGGTGTCATGACTTTCCATGCCTTTTGCACCTCCCTTTCTTCATATGGTCATGCTGTATAGTCACCTACAGTGTTTGCCATTATATTGGTAGGGAGTTTTTAAAAGGGCAGAGCTGGAAACCACAAATTCAAATCTTTTCCTGATGTCATCATTTATATATAAAGTGTGCCCTGCTGGGGGTCGGTGTGGATTTCCTGCTAGAGGACTGACATTTTCTCTGTTGAATTTCTCACACGTAGGAGCAAAAACAAAACAATTCCTTTCATTCGGAAAATGCTCATAAGTGGCTCAGCAGATAGAATGAATCCCACCTATTTATGTCCACATAAAAATGATTCACACAGTCTCATGAGATGTAAGCTACCTTATTTGACTGCAGGTGTAGCCATTAGGAGTATGCCTGTGTTATCAGAATCAATGAGGGTATGCAAATAGTGTCACAGTTTCAGTCAGCGACCAAACCAAAAGCCACATTCACACCCTGAAGCCAAAAACTCTCGCAGAAACAACCTAACTTAGATGTGGGGACAAATATAGCAGGCAGCTGGTCATTCTGCCTATAATTAGCATTTCCTCTCTCCATTTTCAGCTTGTTTTCTCATCACTTGCACAATGCCTCCCATTTTTTTGTGTCAAACTCCTTGTTCCTGATTTGGCTTGCTGCTGCTCTAAATATGATTTACTAACTTTTCTGTAAATGAGCCTTTTGTTCCTGGGCTTCTGCAAATATTAACACATTTTTAATAGAGAGTGTACCTTTTAGCTATATGATATACATTGAGGTTAATGAAGTTAACAGAGCAAAAAAAAGTTATTTGAGTCCTTTCCTCTGCTGTTTTTAAAATCTAAGGCCACAAAGTACTGACTTTTATCAACCAGCACTGATGGCCAGGAAGGTGCTGCAGCATCAGAGTCTGACACAACTTCCAGCAGCCTGTAAGCAGTTTTTTTCCCCTTGCTCTAAATAGGGCTTTGGTGGTGGCCCACCCATATAGATCAACAAACATAGCAGGATTGAACAGAACTGTTAAGGGAATTGTTCACACTGTGGTTGTCTGTGCCGCACATCTGTCAATGCAAATCAGCTTCCTATAGACTTTGACATGGATAATCAAGTAAAAAGTAAAACAAATATAACTTAACAATATTGTCCATATAAGCGTCAGTAAAAAATGATTAAAAGTAGAGCTGGGCGATAGAACGATAACGATATGTATCGCGAT
>NW_005187549.1:192356-199505 GCF_000239375.1 Pundamilia nyererei | reverse complement strand
AGCTGCTGATTATTTCACATTTTACTTGTGAGCAACGGCACATTTAAATCTTACAAAATAGTTATTTGGCTTATATCGTGATAGATATCGTTATCGCCTGAAATGAAAAAAAAAAACATATCGTGATATGAAAAAATCTCATATCGCCCAGCTCTAATTAAAAGATACTACAACAATTACTTCATGAAAATATCCCAAGAATTGTGACACACTGCAGGTCTCTGTCAGACAATTACATTGGAATATATAGTTTTTGATTCACAGGCTGGCAAGTTCAGAAGGTCACTAAAGAGTGTTTCCAATTATAATTGTCTTACTGTATGTGCGTGCTTTCTGTTGTCTGTGTTGGTACTTTGGAACAGCAGAAACCAATCCAGGCTTTCCACTAGTTTGACATTTGGGGGAAATTTGGCTTTGCTTTCTAGCTGAGAGTTGCATAACTGTAAAGCCCCCATTTCGATTCCAGCTCATGACCTCTGTTGCTTGCCATGCTTCTGTCTTCTGTTCTGCGGCACATAGGTGTGCTGTGAGAAATGATCAGGTGTGCCGTGGAATATTATCTGGTTCCTGATTAGTTGACTAAGGCTACGTTCACACTGCAGGTCTTAATGCTCAATTCAGATTTTTTTTGATCAAATCCGATTTTTTTGTCTGCTTGTTCACACTACAAATAAAATGTGACAGCAAACGCGCTCTAGTGTGAACCCTCAAAGCGGCCCGCATGCGCAAAAGAAGACATCACACACAACGCGCTCTGTTTAGACCCAGACCAAACAGTATTGTTTGACTGATGGCCCTGAATATAAAGACTTGTTTTGGACTTTACGTTTCCAAATTTTGCTTTAAGTTATAAAGTTATTTTGTTATTTACATATGGCCTAATAATTGTCCTTATTGCTGTTTTGAGAGGAGCGGTGCTTCAAAGGATAGCTGCAGATTTCTGTCAGAGTCTGCAGATTATACAGTACAAATAAAATGTTCACATTTTGCATTGTCTTCCCAACAGTTTCACTGGATGACCAGGAAGCGTTCACAATGTCTTCTCCGGCGCTGATAATTGGCATCTGTCTTGTGTCAGTGACGTAAAAGACAGATATAATGCGACATGACCGTTCAAACAGCAGTCACTTACTAAAACATCAGATACGTATCTGATTCAGTACCACATACGAAAGTGACCCAGATCAGATTTGAAAATATCAGATTTGTGCCGTTCACACTGTCATACCATGATCGGATATGGGTCGCATAGGGTCAAAAAAGTCGGATTTGATGCACTTTTGCCTGCAGTGTGAACATAGCCTGAGCTACCGCATGAGTAACGGGCAGAACAATTTCATTCTTCCACTATAGGGCAGTACAACTACTTGCTCTAATGAAATGGGTTGCCAACTGCCAATAAAACGGAAGAAGACAAAGAAGAAATTACATAATTGTCATGCTGTGAGTGAAACGATGCAGGGCGTGATAGCAATGGATAAATATCTAAAAAGAAAAAGTAGTCAATCTGACCTGGGTCCTGGAGAAAATCTGACTCAGATGAAAGCCCTAGCTTGAGTAGTGGTCAGAAGAAAGCAAAAAAGCTATACTGGGGACAAACTGAGCCAATTCCGCTAAACCTGGTGCGCGGGGGAAATGATCAATATGCTTTTTGGGACACTTTTGTTTGGCGGTGTGCCGTGTGATTTTTCTAATGTGAAATATGTGCCGTGGCTCCAAAAAGTTAGGAAACACTGCCATAGGACATGTCACAAAAACCCTCGATCTTAGTTGTTGTGGTCTTCTTCTTTTGGCTGTTCCTGTGAAGGGTTAGTACAGTAGATCTTCTGCCTCCATCTGGGCCTTCACCAATCTGACATGGAGTTATTCTGATCCACACATTGATTTGGCAAAAACTTTATGGTGTGTGCCCTTCTCGACAGAGCCTTCCCTGTTTATTTAGACTTGGGGCTTGCACAAGACATACACTGTTTTATAGCCTTTCATATGGCTGGGTTTTCTTTTAATGTTAGAGTTATACTAGAACATTAGCAAGAAGTATAAATCTATGAAAGGCGTTAAATTTAATAAAACGTGTCATGCTGAATGCTCAAATAAAAATAAAATGCTTGGCATATCAAAATGTATCATACGTGTGAAATTTGGATTGTGTATTACAGTCACGTTGCTTTGGTGAAAAGTGAAAATCTAAATTATTGCTTCTTAACCTCCTAAGACCCGAACGCTTTCATGGCATGCATTTTCAATTTCTCTTTGCTATTTGCCCTGATTGGGACCTGATGATTTTTTTTGTGTGTGTTGTTTTTTTTAAACTTGATTTTTGTATAAGAGGAAATTTGTTTTAAATTTCGATAAAACAGTGGCAGTATAATGTCCGCGTAAGTGGATATCAGGCTCTTGTAAAGCAAAATTTAGTATTTTGGTCTAGACAACCCAAAATGTGATGTCCATATATGTGGACGCCAGGTCCTAGGAGGTTAAATACAGAAATGTTCCTCCTTGCTACATAAAGCCACATTTGTACACACATGGAATTAGTATGTTATTGGAACATTTGGAACTAGAGTCAAAATCAGCACCACCCACCACAGCTGAGCTCTGCACAACATCTGTCAACATGGACTGCTGTTGACGAGTCAGGTCATACAGTAACTGGAGCTCTTTTTGGAGCTCAGGTGACCATTTATCTCCATGGACTCTTTACACTGTGGCAGTCCAACTTAACCCATGTTGGTCACATGGCTATTTTCATTGGCCATTAGGGCAGGTTGAGGTTGAGAGGGGCATCTGTGTCCTCCTGCTTGGCGGGTGTATGGTGGGGGTTGGGTGGGGGATCTCTGGTCTGTCTGTGGCTCACTGTCTTGTAATGGCTGGTAGACTGTACTGTCTGTACTCTAAGATCATACAGCTGTGCTTTACATCAAATATGAAGCACAATTTTAAATTGGCTGTGATGATGCTTTTAAGCGATCATTATGTACCACAAACTGACTCTGTAAAGACTACTCCATAGTGTGGCAGGCGTAGCAGTGACAGATTCTGCTTCCTGTGGTGTTTTAAGGCCATATGGGAAACCTTCGACTGCTGGGATTCTAAGGAGCACCCTGCCTGTGTTTTCTCTCTGGTGACAGGTGGCACAGTGCCTCAAAACTCCCTCTATGGCTCGGCAGGATGGAGCCAGAACTGACCCAAGCTTGGATGCTGCTACTGACAGTCTACCGCAACGCAACGAAAGTTAGACCAATATATGTTTTTGTCAATACTGGCCTTTTAGGTAAAATCGAATATTGATCAATGGTCATCACACTCATCCAATTTGAAGATTTACTTGACAAGTCCAAAACCAGCCATAATTGATATACTCCCTTATGTCTTATTTTGGGGAAAAGCTAAAACTCCAGCACAATATGTAAATAAGCCCTCCCCAAAAAACAAAACAAAACTGAAATCTTTTAAAGGCTTGTCACCAGTGTTGGTCAAGTTACTTGAAAAAAGTAATCAGTAACTAATTACCGATTACTTCCCCAAAAAAGTAATCCCGTTACTTTACTGATTACTTATTTTCAATAGTAATTAATTACTTAGTTACTTTTTAAAAACACGATTTACAACCTGAATAGGTGATAAAGTGATAGATCTTTCAGCCCAATTCTACTTTTTCTGCATAATCCATCATACAAAATGTAATCAAATGGAAAAGTCTCTTTTTAAAACTAGTTTTATTAGTTTTAATCTTTTAACTTTATGCATCAAGCAAAAATTTAATTATATGCAACATTCTCTGACTTGAATAAATTAGTTTAACATTAAAACTTATTTTCTGCACATTCCAGCACATAAAATAAAATATTTTTTGTGTTTACACTCACTCTTTCAAATAGATGCAAGTAAAACACAGCAGAAAATAAATAAAGTCAAAGACTCAGCGGTCCTGTTGCTCTATTTTCACCTATAAAGCAAGAGTAGGGTAGGCGGAGGTTTACCCTGGTGCAGGTGTGCCGCGGTCATTTGAAGAATCCGCGAGTTTCTCTGAGTTTCCCATTACGTCGTTGCGCACTCGGTGCTTGCTTGGAAGTTTAGGGGGGTTTTTTTTCGCTGTAAAAAGAAGTTTTCTTCCCACGCACAATGGACGCTAATGTTTTTGTCACTTTTTATGGAATCAAACTCAAAGTAAGGTCAGTACTTCCACGCTTTAAACGCTGCACGCTCATACTCTCTCCGCACTCGATATATGATCCACTGTTGAAAGTAATGGTAATCTAATTACCGTTTTTGCAATAGTAATCCCTTACTTTACTCGTTACCCGAAAAAGTAATCAGATTACAGTAACGCGTTACAAGTAACGCGATACTGCCCATCTCTGGTTGTCACATAAGAGGGCTCTAAGGAAAAAAATACATCTTTTCTAAATATTTTGTACTCATAGCTTGACAATATAATGACAATAACAATAAAGTAGTGAACTATGTATTTACTCGTTTAATGGAAAAAGAAGTGTGTTGTGTTGATTCTGATCATGTAGATCAAGATTCTTGAATAATTTCCCTAGACACCCACCTGGGGCCGCCACATTTAAAGAGCACAGCACTGGCTCCATCCTTTGAAGATAAAATGAATACATAAGCCTTTTCTGTAAAGCTTTGATAGGGGAAATGCTTGACCTGTTTTAAATGTAATCTTCCATAACCTGGGACTTTTACAATAAACCCGTTTAGCTGTAAATGGGGAAAAATGGCTCGAGTTTGTGGTTATAATACAGAAAATCAAAAAAATAACAGTACAAACAAAACTTTTTATTCTTCCTAAAATTACATATGACCATTTTGCAGACAAAATGGTGTCGAAACTGGAATTAGCCAGACGTATTCAAAACATTTGCATCTTCAAAAATAGCCCTTTTTTTCCTATTCAACCACTGCTAAATGTTAATGTATTGTTTAGCTCGAGGAACTAAAATGAATCCAGTGTTCAGTTTAGGGAAAGGAGGGCAGCATTGTGAAACCTTATCTTTTTGTTTCCATCCTTTTCTGTGTTGTGCGCTCTGCTGAGAAGGTGATTGGCTGCAGACTCCCATCTTTGCAGGACCTGTACACCTCCAGGACATTGCGGCGTGCAGCTCGGATCTCAGCTGACCCTTCTCACCCTGGACACAGTCTGTTTGACCTGCTCCCCTCAGGCAGGAGGCTCCGGTCCATCCGCACCAGAACCTCTCGCCATAAGAACAGTTTCTTCCCCTCTGCTGTTGGACACATGAACAATAACCATATGACTGTCCCCGCCACTAACACATGACCCTACGCTGTGTTCACTGCATCATTCCATGTTTGGCACTGATCACCACCTGCACTCATGCACATATCTTTCCACGTAGCACTTTTAATTCTTATCCCTACTTTTTTATTTTTTCCATGTCTATTTAAGTGTTATTTATGACACCATGTTTGCACTGAAGCACCGCAGCAATTTCCTAATGTTGTAAACCTGCTCAACATTTGGCAATAAACCCCATTCTGATTCTCATTCTGATTCTGATTCTCATCCTACATTCCTAACAGACAAAAAAAATCCTGTTGAGGAAACGTGTTTGGAAGCATGATGTTCAAACTGTGACAAGGCCATGCAGATGAGCCCCAGCTGCACAGACGGAGACAACCCTGTGAAAGAGCTTGACACAGGCAGCTCTGTCACCTCCAGACAGTAGAGCAAGGGTCAATATTCGTCCTCTGATAATATGATAACAAACGCTGAAAGCAATAATCACTTGGATTTTCACCAGATTTGGGCCTCTGCAAACATTTTTCGTAAACAGCAAAGCTGAAGTAGCCAAAATGTCCTCAGTCGTACTGTGTGAAAGATTAATGTTCAGCATTTTGCATACGCTGCCATTTGCTCTGAACAACTGGGAACATCCAAAGTGTTCACTCTGCAGCTTGCAGTAAGTTATTCTCAATACAGAATCTTTGCTCTGGGTTACTTTGACAATATGCATAAACATGTATTAAATCCCATATTAGGTAAGCAATATAAAAAAAATGTGCTTTATGTAACCCAACTTCAAATCTAGAACCAGCACGTAATCCTCAACTTTATCTCTGATGTAATGGGGCTTTCTTCCTGATCACTGCTATTAACCACTAAAGATATTAGGAATTGTTAAACTCATAGAAAATGCTTTGTGAAAATACATTTTTTCTTGGACTGGTACCAAGTTTCCATCCAAATCTAGAGTAAATTTTAATGATCTAATAGCTTGTGACCTTTCGCAGCAGTATCTTGAATTAGTTTTTCTTATGGCTTTATGAGTCTCTCACATCATTGTGTATGAATTTGATCCCACTTTTCATCACGTTTCTCAATTTTTATTTTATTTTTTTTAGGTTTGCAGACATTGGTTTGCAGACATAAGGTCCAGTCGCAGCTATTCTGTTGTAGATTTGCTGGAGTGCTTGGGGTCATTGTTATATTGCGTGACCCAATTTGGGCCAAGCTTTAGCTGTCAGACAGGCGGCCTCATATTTGACTCTTCGTGGTCATGGACTCTTCATGGAGTTCATGGTCAGTTCAATCAATGCAAGGCACTCATGTTCTGTTGCTGGAAAATAAAGCCAAATTCATTACCCCTCCATCAACTTGCTTGGCAGTTGGTGTGATGAATTTGTGCTGATTTGCTGTGTTTTGTTTTCACTCTGCAAGCCTCTCCTTGGTCTCTTCTGCCCAAAGGACAGGGTGTCTTGTGGTTTGTTCAGTTGTAGCTTTCCAAATCTAAGTTGTGCTGTTCTTTTTTCTTTTCTTTTCTTTCTTCAGAAAGAGAAAGCCTTTCTCCTGGCAACCCTTCCAAACGAGCATTACTCCTACAGTCTGTATCTAATAGTACTCTCATGGACTTTAACATTTAGCTTACTAACTGAGGCCTTTAGAGTTTCAGTTGCAGCTCTTGGATTTTATTTGTGCAGTTTCTCTGAGCATTGCACAATGTGTCCTCTGTAAATTTGCTGGGATGCTTAGTCAAGGAAAGATTGTACCATATATATAGCTCTGTAACAGATGTAGATTTGTTGCATTACTGCTAACATAGGTTTTTATAAATGTAATTCTATTAATCGCTAAACAAAATGTGTGTGTGTGTGTGTGTGTGTGTGTGTGTGTGT
>NW_005187549.1:158688-192218 GCF_000239375.1 Pundamilia nyererei | reverse complement strand
CAGGCCTACTTGCTGCTCTCAGGCATACATGATTTCTTTCATAAGTTTCATTGACAAAGAAACAAATAACAGTTATGCTCACAGAAGGGGACCCTGTACCTTTTTCCAGAATTTATAAGCACTTACTCAGATGACAGCGCTTGGAAAAGGTCAGCTAAAGTCCTTTTATCCTTTTAATCCTTACGGTGAACAGTAGACTCTTGAAAAATAGTCCACTGAATAAAGCATTAAGTTCATTTCATAAATTTAAATTTTGATCATTCATAAAAGATGATTATTCAGGTTATGTTCACTGGCTGCTGAGTTTGCAATGAGCATGCGGTTTGTCAGATCCACTGATCGTTCGTTGCATGGGGGATTGTTTTGGGGTTATTTTAGCAGTGTGTGAGCTTTGTTTTATTTTTTAACTTTGCAGTGATTTAGTCACTGACAAAACAACGTGTGTAATTAAGATTATTATTATTTATTTATTTTTGTTTATTTATTTTCAGAAAAAACCTTCCATTGGTTACTTTTAATAAATTTTTTCGTATATTTTTTTTTGGTCCATCCAAATTGAAAACAGTAAAAAGACAAGAAAAGTAGTTTGTGGTTCTGTGCTCTGAGTTGCTGTGCTCTTGTATGTTAGGGTGAGATAATTAGGTTTCAGATAGTTTATTGGTAAGAATAAGATTGTCTGCTGGTAGCATTTTGCCAGGAATGTCTGTATGCGAGCAGACACATCATCACATTATTTTCGAATCTGGAGCCCTGTTGTCACAAGGTTTCTCTGTGGCCTGGAGCAGGATGGACACCCTGGGCTCTTTTCCAATCCTCTCGGCTTCTCCTTTTTACGCCTGACCAGATGAGCAGCTCACTGCCTGTCTGCATCCTACCGGCTGGTACTCCCTCAATGCTCCTCCTATCTGTGAGCTTTCAGCCTGCTGGAAAAAAAGAGAAAAGAGGGAGGGAAAAAAATCAGTTCATGGGCAGAGGGGAAATGGCGGGGGGACCCATGGCATAAAAGAGTGATGTCACAGTTGCCTGGACCTATTTCAGCCTGACCCCTGGCAGGAGCACTGTGGACATTCTCCAGAGCCGCTCTTAAAACCTGGATCTGTGTGCGCTTTTCCCCTTGTATCTTTCCCATGTTTTCTCAAAATGCAGCATCAGTATATCTCTGTATCTGAATGGTGAACTTGTATTTTAAAAATTCTGAAGTAAGCCCCCTTCACCTCCCCTCTTAGTTCAATTAGGCAGGAGAGAGCACTCCCCCTGTCTTTTTTACCTCTCACCGCTTTGCCAGCTGTGCAGCAGAAACCGCTGCCAAAAGAAACACAAGCTTACGTCAACATCAATATAAGGAGCCACTGCTTCACACGAACCCAAAACAGAGACACCAGGACGTGGGAAGGGGGTGTATCAAAGAGGTGGAGAGGGACAGAGAGAGAGCGTGTCCCCTCCTTCTCATTCATAGACATAATATACTCAGCTACCTGTTTGTCAGCCCAGTGCACGTAGAGCGGAGACTCGATTACCTTTCTCTCTGCCTTCAGCGTAACTCTCATTCATCCTTTCTCTCTCTCTCCTCGTCTTCGTGTCTCTCTGCTCTCCCTGTTTCCAGTCATTCAGAATCGGAGGACAACACCACCTGCGACCAGGTAAAAAAAAAAGAAAGAAAAAAGGGGGGGGTCCATTGATATCCTTTTTGTCATCTGCAGTGATCTTGATGTATGAGGCGTGTGACGTGATGTGGGAACTGTGGAGGGAGGGAGGAAGGGGGGGGATTCTTCATTCATGTCTTTGTTATTGCAAAAGGCTGCTACATGAGTGAGGCAGCGAGAGGTGGAAAAGCACGAGAATCATTTGCGTCAGTGTGCTTGAATACATTTGAAGTCAGCCTAATGTTTTTTGGATTATTTTTTGCCCATTTTAACACATGCAGACAGCTTCTGTAGAGAGAGTGAGTGTGTGTGTGTGTGTGTGTGTGTGTGTGTGTGTGTGTGTGTGTGTGTGTGTGTGTGTGTGTGTGTGAATGAAGGAGAGAGTGCATGTAGCGAGTGGTCCGTGGGCTGTGTAGGTATTAAAGCTAGGAGTGAATGAGCTGCCTGTGTTGTGCATCCAGCCGCTTATGCTTGGCATGTCCTCCATGTGGACCTGTGGGAACATTTCCGAAGTGTGCACACACACACACACACACACGCGCACACACACGCACACACACACACGCACACACACACGCACAGGGAGAAAGGGAACACTGTGTATCCACTAAGGGCTCTCCCCTGTCCCTCCAGAGAGCACCGTTATCAGGCTGCTGATGAAGCTGCACTGTTGGGCACGACAGCGTTGCTAGTGCTCAGCTGACAACATAGTGGATAACACAACAACAGAAGAATGCTTTTATTGACTTTCATTAAGAAAGTGTTTAAAAATTGTTCTCCTCTCTATAGTAGGATGCTTTGAATGTCCCTGTTTGCATTTTTGAAGACAATAATATTTAAAGACGAATTGTCTGCAGTAATGCAGCACTGGTAGTCAGAATGTAGGTTATTTTAGTTTAGAGAAAAAGCACCAATATTTTTTTTTTTTTTTTTTTTTTGTGGTGAAATTGTCAACTGGTCTGTGGTTCTTTCGCATCCCAGTGTCTGGATTTGGCTTTGATTCTTCCTGAAAGAATGGAATATCGGTGTAGTACCAATTGAAAACTCCCAAACTATTGATTTTTTTCTTTCCTCTCTTGGTGTGCTCCTCTCAAAAAAACAGTAGCTTCTGGGAGGGAGGCACCTCGCCTGCCGCCTTCTCGCGCTCTCTCACACACACTCTCTCTCTGTAGTCAGTGAGGATACTGGAAGATAAATTTAGCCCTCCAGCTCTCCTTCCATCTGCTACCACATGGTTTAGGGCCGTTACCATAGGAACCACCGCTGGGTGCCCATTAGTGCGAGAACGGGAAATTGACAATATTTTTTTTTTAAAGCCATTTATACAATATTCTCTTTCTTTGTGTGGGTGAATGGACATGTCATTTAAATAGTTTAGTTTTTTTCCCTTTATTTTCTCTCATTTGGCTTGTTACGTTTCAGTATCTCGTGATTTTCGAGCAGTTTCTGCAGACTGTAACTGTTACTGTATGCACACTCAGCACTGCAACCATTTGATAAACTTGAGGAAAATTTCATATTGTGCCAGTGTAGGTTTGTCAGGTGTGCAATGAAATAGCTTGTATTATATATCGCTGATATCACTGCCTTCTGAGAAAAGCTTTTTTCTTGTTTTTCTTTTTTTTTGTCACTAAGCGTGGACTCAACAGCTTGAACGCATAACAGTGGAACAAAGCCATGGATTGTGTAAGATTTGAAAAGACCTACCATCTTCTTAGAAAGCATATCAGGCGTAACTTTAAATGGTACACCACCCATTCTTATAACACAACGTTGGACCTCACAGGGAGAGTATAACAGAAAGTATTAAAATAAATACAGCATAAATGTTCTTGCTTGGCAAAAACCTGGCAGCTACATTACCTCCTGCACATTACCCATGTTTCCTGTTAGCAGAAGCTACTGGAACTTTGAGTATCAGAGGTTTGGTAAGTTTACTTCCCCAAGAAGAGTTTACTCAAGAATGCACTTTGGTTAACTGACACCCAATTTTTGATAGAAATGTTGACATTCTTGTGTGTTGGTTCTGTATTTCTGTTTTATGATTATCTAAACTAGATGCTAATTAGCCATGTGCTCATGGACTTGCATGCTAGTTAGCCTGATTTGAGAGAACAGTGGTTTAATCCTATTTGATTATTAGTTTTAAAAATTTCATTCCGTTACCACATAACTCCTACCACCCCCCTTTAAAGGCCTAAGCATTGAGGAGTTTTCTGTTTTTAATATTATTTAGACACAAGCTACAGTCCTTAATGGCAATTATGATATATGCAGTGGTTGGAGACAGCAGCATGACTAAAATTATTACGACCGTGTGCAATTAATTTCCAGTCTTGTTGCACTTGAAAGACCAGGACCAGATACACGCCCACCTACAGTCAGTTGATGTTTTCCAAAGGAACTTTGGTGCCATAAAATGGCAGTAAGATGGAGCCTGTCTGCTCTCAGTCTGAGTGGGGGCAAGTTGGCATTCAGAGTGCAGCCAGAAATTCGGAAATTCTTTCACAAATAGGACTGCGATTTACCTGCAAAATCATACAGGCGCTCAGCAGTCCTACTTCTATATAGGAATGTAATCAGAATATGACCAGTTGTCAACCAGTTGAGTGAAGATTCCTGTTACAAAGAGACACGTCACAGATGACTGATTGCAACTTGTTGACAATCTATCTGCATTTAGAAATTAGATGACAATTATTTGCAAACCTTTCCAATCGGAAAGGGGCCATGGTTCTTTAAAGAGAGATTGCCTCCCATCAGGCACTACAAGCAATTGCCTTGTGTTTCAAAGTGGTCTCCCAGAAGCTGAGGGTGTTGCACGCCCAAGTTCAGGAACCAGTTAGTAACTGTAACTACTTGCAATTAGTTGCCAAATAAATAAAATAAAAATCTCAGTGCATTCATCAGACAAGCACCATTTGTTGTGAAATGGAAGGAGGTTGCCTTCTATTTTTAGTTTAGTGTGACTGGGCTGTTACCTAGCCCATGTAATTAATTTGTCAGACATTAAAAAGACCTGAAACAGTTACTAAAATTCAAGAACTTTTGAAAATAATAAAAACAAACAACAACCAGATAAATGTTTGGGCTTAACATTGTTCTGTATTTTCACTAATGGAGGATAATAAAGGATAATGCTCCTTTAACCCCAAGCAATTCTAGGTCTAACAGCCCTTCAAGTAAAAATCCAGCTTTGCTTGCACTGAGCCTTGTGAAAGTTCATGCAGAGAGTAGATATGTGAGGTGAGGGGTGCAAGGAGAAATGTTTGGCTCGTTTGTGCATTGGCTGCACCCATGCTATGTGAGGTGTAAATGAACAGTTCATAGTTAACTTTGGAGCAAGTGAAAATGAGCCAATTTTTTTATTTTATTTTTTTTATTATTTGACTAGTTGTTAGTAGCTGTCATTGTCACCTTCATGCAGAGAATGCACATGCAAACAACTCTCAGACGTGTTAATTCGAGTTTTACAAACAAGAGTCTGCCTTCCCACTACAAGCTATAAGCCCTGGTAGAGACTACCTGATTGGCCTACATTTAACACTTACTAGGCTTATGGCAAGAGAGCTATGATCTCAATGGTCCTCTGCAAACTGCACAAATTCTATAACTCTCCTATACTATGCTTGTTTTGCTGGTAGTATAAAGTGATTGTTTTTTATTCATCCAGTATTGGCACGTATACTCTTCTCACAAGTTAAATCAAAGATGGTTGTCAACCTGTTATCAGTAATTTGGATAGTATCCAGCAGCTTTGCCGTCTTCCACCAGAATGTGGGTGTAGAAACCAGCTGGTCAGTGCGTGGGATGCCTTGTTTACTGTTTCAGCATGCTGGCATAAAGTAACACTGGGAATTTTCTTCAGTATCTCCACTGAGTCACCTTTTGTATGCACTCACAGCTCGCAGCCATCCGTCGCCTCCGTTTGGCTTGGCCCTTTTTAAAATATCTAAAATCATCAGTTAATCCGATGAAACAGGTAGAGTCCTTCACATGTCCTGCAATGTGGCAGCACTGTATGTTAGCACAGTCTGATGATCATCAATTTGCATTTGATAGTAGACGACACAAGGTAACCTTCAAAAGCTGCAATTTCATTAACACCAAAGATGAAAAAGGTGCTTGTAAGACAGCAGTACGAGTGTGAAAGAGTACAAGTGATCACTAAGTCAATTTCATAATCAAACCATTAGGACATTATAGTTCCACAATCAAATGGATCAAGTGGCAGATTCTCTGGTTTTTTGTTGTTGGTCATTTTCTGTCTTGCAGCAGAAAGATCAGACCAGTTTTATGGGAGTGGGCAGTATGTGTAATGTGTTGTCTGACATAATGATATTCTGCAATCGTTAAGAAATAGGCAATCACTAAAGACCAAATCAAATGATGTTATTTGAATGTTCAAGTCACAGTTGGGTGCGCATACTGCTTCTCTCAGGGAATATTAACAGAATCATCACTTTTACTGCATGCTGATATATTTTACAACAAAACATTACATAAACCATTCTAATTTAAAACAGGCAGCAGCCGCGGGAAAGCGAAAGATGAATGTTATGACACATAGAGTGATTATGCAACACAAAACATAAATATTCCTATCTGGCAAACAGAGAGGCCAGAGGGTTATCTGTTGAACTCAGTGTTGAACTGTATGCACTATCCTATATAACGACTTGTTTGTTTTTGCAGATCTACATGTTGAGAAGACAAAGGAATTGTGCATTGAACTGAACCAGCTGAGCAACAGAGTCTGTGTGATTCATGATGGAATGCTTAATGCTTGGATGGCAGAGGACTTCCTCCACAGCACATGGCATATCACAACTGCATTCGTTGATGCTACTGTTTTACATTTGATGGCATCGTTCCTTTGTCAAGCAATAACAATTTGAGTAAAACAAGCAAAAAATTATGAAGTGAAGTCAAGGTGGATATTTTGATCAGATTTGCTCACATTAAACTTCTTACCCAGTTAATGCTTTGGCTTTAACTCTGTAGCCTGGCTCAGGCAGACGCATCCTACGTGTCTACCTGAGGCTGTCCTTCCATTTTATGGAGGCCTTGCATAGTCGCCTGACCACTGGGGAGCAGTCCGGAGGTCAAGAACATTCTCAGAAGGAGTCTCCACAGCAAGGCCCTCAGTCCAAGTCTCCCCCCCAGCCCTGTCAACAACAGCAAACCGGCTCCCCAAAGCCCCATGGCACATTACAGCAGCCCAAACAATCCAGAAGGCAGAATCCAGAACGCAAACGTCTCAGACACCAGCGGCAGAGCATTGACTCAGATACAGCACCGGCGAATAAACAGGAGGCATCGACAGCAACGAAACCAACCACAGGTTTGAGTTTGACTCCAGAAATCCCACCTTCCTCAGCAGACGAGCCTGCCCAGTCTAAACCAGAAACCCAGGATGGGACCCCAAAGCAGAAACGTGAGCGTAAGCCTCAGAGACCAGGGAAATATGTTTGCACTTACTGTGGCCGTGCATGTGCTAAGCCTAGTGTTTTACAGAAACACATTCGCTCCCACACGGGTGAAAGGCCCTATCCCTGTGCCCCATGCGGGTTCTCTTTTAAGACCAAGAGTAACCTATACAAACACCGTAAATCTCATACCCACCGGGTGAAGGCAGGCCTGGCACTTGGGGAGTCGAAATCGACAGCGGAGCAAGCCACAGAGTCGGACGAGGAAACGAGACAGCTATCATCAGCTTCTTCTGTTTCAGAAAGACAAGACAGTGGAGCCTCAATCAAGAGTGTTGAAACGGACATGGCCAAAGATTGCCCTGGAGGAAACAATTACTCCTATGCGGTGAAAAAAAGATTGGCCCTGCGCCTAAGCAGAGGAAAACACACTCCTCAAGACTCATCTGATGAAAAGGCGTCATCTTTAGCTTTAGGTAGTAGAGGTAGTACAGAATCTGGCTATTTTTCTCGCTCTGAAAGTACAGAGCAGTCACAGGACAGCCCCCCCAACACAAGTGCCAAAAGCTATGCTGAGATCATACTTGGTAAATATGGACGCTTTGGACACCTACAGAGGATGTCTCGTCATCAAAACCAGCATCCCTCTGGTGAGGAGGACAAAAGCATCTCATTCACGGTGCCCAAGAAACAGGTCATCGACCATATAACCAAACTTATCACCATCAACGAGGCAGTGGTGGATACCAGTAAAATTGACAGTGTAAAACCAAGGAGATTCTCACTCTCCAGAAAGAACAGTTCTGAGTCTCAGAAGAGTTCAACTGTGAAAGAACCGCTCATTCATAGCCCCAAGGTTGGCGATGTGGGCTATAAAAGCAGCGGCTCTATCACTATGGGAGTTCCATGTGAAAAATTTCATCACCCACCCTCAAATATGGAGCAGCCAGCTAGCCAAACGTCCACCACCCCGCTGGTGCGAAGTCATTCAATGCCACCTGAAGCCAGTTTATTTGAGACCACCAGTGGCGGCCAAAGCAAATGTCGCCTAAGTCAGTCCTTTGACGAACGACAGCCTTCACGTCGTTATGGGATGCTAAGACGACAGCCAGCAATTGAAATTCCACTTGGTACAGAACTTACAAAAGAGGAACACGAGGATTCTCTTTCATTTTACTCTGACAGCTTAACCACTGTGCCTGACTGTAAGCAAAGTCAACCACAGCCATATGAGTGTGAGGCCTGTGGCACAGGATGCAAAGATTGGGTAGGTTATAAAAAACACAAGCAGAGCCTGTGCCTATCACATCAACCCATCAATGAAGTGGTAATTAGTCAAATGGAGTGTTCACAAGTAAAGAACAGTGCAGTCAGGGCAGGCGTTTCAGTAATGCGCAAGAGAAGGAAAGAGGAGAGTTTTGAATTTGATGACCCCTCTTCTCCTTCTTTACCTTGTTCTTCCCTGTCTTCAGGCCAGTGCAAAGATGAAAGCAGTGGAGCTTATGAGGGCCAGAGGAAGCCTGCATTGCAAACTTGTTCAGTAATTCAGCATACTAGTTCCTTTGAAAAACAAGAATCCTTGACTAATGAGAATCCAGGTGCAGAGGCAACAAAGCACTCTCCACCTCATGAAGATCATCAGCTGTTGCCTCAAAAACAACCTCAACAACATGTACCAAAACTAGCAGCCCGAAAGCTGGTCCGCCAACACAATGTGCAGGTTCCAGAGATCCTGGTGACAAAGGATCCCAACATGAGTACAGACACTTCAGCCGAACCTACCACCACAGCAAAACATCAAGAGAAACTAGATGAATTTCAGTGGCCGCAGAGAAGCCCCTCTCTGGCACAGCTCCCTATTGAAAAGCTTCCTCCAAAGAAGAAGCGGTTACGATTAGCTGAAGCTGCCCAGTCATCAGGAGAATCTAGTTTTGACTCTCTGTCCCTGCCCCGCAGCCCTAGTCAGGATAGTAGTGCATCATATGCATCCAGTCGCTCCACGTCCTTTGAAGAGTCAAACAGACAGGACATGGACGTTGCAACATCAACGCCACTAAGGAGATCAAGAGCTCTTCATATGCTGACGGTGCCGGGGGTGCATCAGCACAGAGAGATGAGGCGCTCAGCATCTGAACAGGCCCCTCACGACCCACAACAGAGTGTCCTCATGGCTGAGACCCGCAGTAAGTCTTTTGACTACAGCTCTCTGTCCCCTGAGCGCTCTGCAGTTGGGTGGAGAGAAAGAAGAAAATGTCTATTAATGAGACACACTGCTATCAGTGATCCAGATGAGGAGGAGGAGGAGTGTACGATCCTGAGCCGTGGTCCTGAATATCTCAACCCAAGCAGATCTTCTCAAGCAAAAAGCCCAACTTCTGTACACTGCAGCAGGCCCTCTTCTTCTTCTCTATCAGGGGACACTGTTTTACATAATCCAGTGGAATTGCAGTGCAAAGATATCTTTTCTCAGTGGAAACTTACTCAAAATATTCAGTTGATTGGGAGCACAGAACTGTCCCTTCCTCATGACCCATCTACAACTGTAAAAAAGGAGACCTATACAGAGCAGGCCCTTGCTCCTGCACCACAGCAATATCATACGCATGGACCATCAGGGGCTGCCAGAGCCCGCTATCTCCCCATGTCTACAGGGCTGAAACTAGAGATTCCTCCACAAGACGATGACTACTCAGTAAGTCGCTCCCATGTTCGCCAGTCTGCCCCTAACATCAGTTCCAATCTTGAAATATTGAGGCCAGTCACGGATCCAGCAGTTGCAGTCCGCCTCCAAACAGACACACACATCCCTGCATGCGCCATATACACCACATTGTCTCAGTCCTCCTCCCCTAGGCCCCAGGAGGCAGTTAGTGCTGTCCCACAAAGTGCAGGTGTTTCAACAGCTGAACAAAGACCCCACAGGGACATGAGTCCAGATCTTCAACTGTGGTCTGATGATAGCCTCAGGTTATCAGGCTCAGGGGGCAATAAACGGATGCTTTCCCCCTCAAACAGCATGGAGCTGCCTCCAGAGTCACAGCAGCAGCAGAAAAGAGTAAAAGAAGAAGAGGAGAGGGAGATGGGTTGTTCTGACAAAGCAACAGTTGAGACTTGCAAGCACAAGCTCAAACAGGAGTCATGTTTACCTGCTATTTGCTCTCCCGTCTCGCATGTTGGGCCTTCATTCCCCAGTCTGCTGTCCAGCACCTGTAACAGCTGGTGCTATTTAAACTACATTAAACCAAACCCTTCTGCTCTGGATGAACAGAAGCCCTCAGTGTATTCGTCGTGGTCTACTAGTGGCTATGACCCCAATCCACCTGGCCTCTCCAGCAAGACAGTTCTCTCTCTGCTTCACTGCAAGCAGAGGCTCAGTCCATCCATATATACACTATCCCCCATGTCAGTGCAGGCAGCAGAGTCAGTGGAGCAAGAGGACGACAAAAGACCCTCCTCCACAGAGGTAATTACAACACTGACCACTGATTACACCTGTCGGTAGACCTAATCATTACTGTTGTAACAGAACTGAACAAAAAGAATCAAATAAAACTGATCAAAATGTAAGGACTGGTAGGTGATAAGAAGTAGAGCAGACACTGAGACACTCCATATAGGAGGCATAGAAAAGAGTGGGTTAGCTTTCCTTACCATTTTTGTTATAGAATCCAAAACGGGAAATGTCATTTAAAGGGGTCAAAATTTAAACTGTTGAAATGAAGCGTGTGTCTTAACACATGTAATAAAATACATCGTTCAATGAGAATTCCCAATTTTTGTCTCCCTGGGCATGCTGGAGCAGAGTTGGTGAATTTGCCCGTGTCTCTTTCGAGTGTAGGTCTGCAAAAAGCAGTCATGCTACAGAGACTACGAGGGAACAAAGAAAGGACATACATCAGTGGATGACAACAAGTCAAACAGAAAGGAGGAGAAGGAGGAAGAGAAGGAGGACGAGGCAGAGGAGGAAAAGGTCCAGTCATGCTCCAGAAATGAAGTTTGGGTCTCTGAAAGAGGGTGAGTATGATCTCCTGATAATCGCAGCAGTATGTTAGCTAACCGTGTTGGGTTCTGGAATGTGATGTTATACATTACTCAGTACTTTTCTTAAAAGTAAGTAAATATGTAATGTAGTGCATTATCAAAGAAAGTAACTTGTAACTCGTAATGTGCACGTTGTATTACTCTGTATCATGACCTCCAATGTATTGTCTCATATTTACCAGTTAATACTATAAACCTCAGGCTACAGTCTTACATACTGACACAAAGGCTTGTCCTAGTGAGAACACACGCCTGAAATTTTATTTATTTTATTTTTATTTTTTTAACAATATGAACACAAAGCTAAAAACGCAAAGCTGAATTATCACAGTGATTCTACTTTACAAACATGCACAGATAGAAATGGAGGCTGCTACGCTGCAAGCCTGACTGCTCATTACTGCCTTTGTTACCTGTTAAAGTTCAGGGTCTGGCTGCTGGTCTAAGGTTGGCATGCACTCAGCTTTGAATAATTCTAGTGCTAGCTAGCTATGTGTTAGCAGCATAATACAGTTTTTTCACTTTACCAACGTACTCTTGTCCTTTTATGCAATAGAACTAACAGTAATGTCCATATCTCAAACCACTGAAGTTATAGACGGCGTCACCATTTTCCTCTTCTCTGCACAAAAACGAAAATCAGCTGATTGTAGCGCTAGTGTGTGGGAGGAAAAAGGCATGGTTCTTTGTTTGAGCCACATGTTGTGCAGATAACTCTTAAGGTTCTCTTTCATAGCATTCGTTTCGTGTCTCACTATGGGGGAACGCCTCCTGCGTGACCTCATCAGAAGCTCAAATACCATTATGCCAGCCCTTACAGGCTGGCTAGGTGACGCCCATGTCAGGAGGGGCTAGTGCCTCCCTATATAATAGGCTGGCATAGCGTCAGATGTCATTTAAAAACCTCTTCTTGCTTCTCACAGAAGCCTGTAGACAACTGTGCTATTGGGTGCTAAAGCTAAACTGTCCACAGATTCGAGTGAACAACTCGGTCGCCGGGCGCTTTGTTCCCAGCTTTTCAGTTTTCCACTAGCATACAAGCAGTAGCAATACTGTTCTGTAGCTAGTGCTGGTGCCAAGTAGCAATACTTTCACCCAGGGAAGTAGCAATATTTTCCGAAAGTAGCAACACTTTGCTAACAAAGGTACCTCTAGCTTCACCATCAGGTAGCAATACCCTTCGACGCTAGCAGTTTTACACATTAGGTAGCAATACTTGTAGAAAAGTAGCAACACTTTTCATCCCACGTTAGCGAGGAATAGCAATATTCTCCGCACTCAGTGTCAGTCTCGCTAACGTGCGCAACCCTCTAGCTAACCATGGCTACGACGGCCAACGAAGTTGCAAAGCTCTGTCCTTGCGGCAAGAAGATTTCTGCCTGGGATACACACCCCGTGTGTGCAGCATGCCTGGGTTTATCTCACGCTCGGGCTGCCTTGACACCCGCACAAGACTGTATCCACCGCAAACTACTCCGCCGCAGGCTAGCTCGCCAGGCTAACCTGTCGGGTGGCGACCCTTTGCTGTGTGAGGCTGCTGCGGCGCAAGGAGAAATTGAGGTGCCCGAAGATTTGGCCGCAACGCCAGGGGCGAGCTGGGTAGAGGCAGACCTTCAGCCCATCGCGACTGCTTTCCCGTCGCTGGAGGCACACGGAGATCGTGAGTTTTTCCCCAATGTTGGAGTCACCTGGGGAGGAGATGCCAACGAGGACGGAGATGAGTCGGCTGACTCGGAGCTCCTGCTGTCTGACAACGAGGAGGAAGATTCCACCTCCTTGGCTAGCATCAGCTGGGCTGCAAAGCCCTCGGCTACCGGCGAGGTTGAAAAACTGACACCGCCGTCTCCCCTGGATCTCGACATGCAGGACATGTGCAAGCGCGCCGCTGCAAGGCTCAACATCCCGTGGCCCGCCGTACAAACAGAGGTTGTAAAGTCTTGTTTTGACGGAAAGAAATTGCCGAAGGCGAAAAAGACGGGCAAGCATGTGTTGCCTGTTTTCCCGGAGCTGCTCGATGAGATAGCGGTGACGTGGAAAGCAAAACCTTACAGCGAGAAACACCCCATCGTGGGGGGCTCCCTGCTGGATTGTGAGGGGATGGAGTCTATCGGCCTCCGCCAGATGCCGCAAGTGGAGCCGTTGGTAGCGAGCCATCTTCACCCGAAGATGTCTCTGTCCTCATCGGCCCCATCTCCCCCCTCCAAAGCAGACCGCTTCCAGTCTAGCCTTACAGATAAGTGCTACAAGGCAGCGGCTCTGTTAGTAAGAGCCCACAACGCCTCCTCTATGCTAATGGCTTACCAAGCTGAGCTAGAAGACGACATGACAACTAAACCAGATACCACAGTGTGGAAAGAAATCTGTGTTATAACTGACCACGTCCTCCGCCTCCACAAGGTAGCCATACAGGCTACTGGGAGAGCCATGGGCCTCATGGTTCTTCAGGAGCGAGCACGCTGGCTCGGGCTCACCAACCTGACGACCAAGGAGAAAGAGGAACTCCTCGACACCCCTGTCGTGCCTCAAGGTCTCTTCGGTGCGGCTGTTACATCCATGCAGAAGAGATGTGAGGAGAAAAAGAGAGATGATGAGGCTCTGAAACTCTGCCTGCTGAGGAGGGCCCAGCACGCTACCCCAGCGGCACCGCGCCAGTCATTCGCGCAGGCAGCGTCTCGCCCGGTCCCTGCTTTCAGGATTCCCAAAGTGCCTAAGACGCAGGCAGCCCCCCAGGCTGCCGGGGCCCATAAGAATCCATGGACTCGGAAACAGTCTCCCCAGGCCAGACCTCAAGCGGCCCCTCCTCCTCTCCCCGCTGCCGCGATCGTGAGAAGGAAGAAGTGGCCAGCCTGACAGCCTCTCCTCTAGGTGGGAGCAAACCCAATTTCTCACCTTCATGGGCTGCCTCTCAGCTCCGTTCCAGAGCAAGTTCAACAGGACATGTTCCAAACAGAGTGCTTAACTCGGGCCGGTGTTCCTGTCACCGGACCCGCCAGAGGGAAAGAGCATTCTGTATTAAAAAAGCCCCGACACGCGCATCCAGGCAGTTTGCCGAGGGCGCTGTCGAGTGTTGGCAAACACATGAAAAAAATCAAATGTGATGATGCAGATGAGCCCGTCACCTCGCTCGCCTGTGACAGAGGTGATGGGACACCGAAATGGCGTATGTTTCGCGCTGCGACCACAAGGGGGCGCCAAAACGCCATCTTCGGTGGAGTGGCCAGTGAACCCTGTGTCAGTCAGCATGGGTGCTGAGGACATTGGAAAAGGGCTACAGGCTGCAATTCAATGTCGCTCCACCACATTTCAAAGAAATTGTTTACTCTCGTGCTCTGGGTGAGTCTGCCAGTTTTCTCCTGGAGGAAATTTCCACCTTGAGAGACAAAGGAGCTATAAGAGTTGTCCCTCCGGAGGAAATGCACAGCGGATTTTATTCAAGGTATTTCCTTGTGCCAAAGAAAGGGAGGATGAGAGCCATTCTGGATCTCCATGCCCTGAACCGGCATTTAAGGACATACAAGTTCAGGATGTTGACGCACGCCTCGCTGCTACGGTTTGTACGAGCGGGCGACTGGTTCACATCAATTGACCTGAGGGATGCTTATTTCCACATCCCCATATATCCCCCACACCGAAAGTATCTGAGATTTGCTTTCCAGGGGATAGCATATGAGTTTGTAGTCCTGCCTTTTGGTCTCTCACTGAGCCCAAGGGTGTTTGTGAAATGCACCGAGGCAGCAGTGGCCCCGCTCAGGGAAAAGGGCATTCGGGTGGCCACATACATCGATGACTGGCTGGTGGCAGCCCCAACCCGCCAGGGAGCGACTTGTCACACAAATGCTCTCATACACCATCTGGAGAGTTTGGGTTTCCAGATAAACGTGGAAAAGAGCACATTGACGCCAACTCAATGCATTACTTTCATAGGGCTCAGCCTAGACTCCCTCCGGGTGAGGGCTTTTCTGTCTCCGGAGAGAACAGCAGCCATACGGTCATCCCTAGCACTGTTTCGCAGAGGCAACACAGTGACCCTCAAACAGTGCCAGAGGCTGCTCGGTCTGATGGCTTCTTCTCTAGTGGCGATAACACTGGGAGGCCTGCACATGAGAGGCTTTCAGTGCTGGGTGGGCTCGCGGGGACTGGACCCTCACCGAGACTGCCACCGTCGCGTGAGAGTCTCTGCAGACTGTTCGCTCGCTCTCCGCGAGTGGAAGAGGCCAGGTTTCTTGTCTCAGGGTGTTGCCATGGGGGCAGTTTCAGCCAGGAAGGTGATTTCCACAGATGCCTCTCTTTCAGGCTGGGGGGCCACCCATGAAGGCAGAACAGTGAATGGGGAATGGGGCCCTCACATGCGCTCCACCCACATAAACTGTCTGGAACTGCTGGCGGTTCACCTGTTGCTAAAACACTTTCTCCCTTGGCTGAGAGGTCATCATGTTTTAGTGAGGTCGGACAATTCCACCGTTGTGGCCTACATCAACAGACAGGGGGGTCTGGGGTCCCCCAAGTTACATACACTGGCACACAGACTGATAGTCTGGAGCAGTGTCCACCTGCTGTCGCTGAGAGCAACTCACGTGCCGGGAATCTTGAACTTTGGAGCAGATCATCTCTCCAGGGGCAACCCACTGTATGGGGACTGGAAGCTTCACCCAGAGGTGGTGAAGCAGATCTGGCTGCGATCTCCACCATCAAGGTGTATTTGGCAGCAATTTCGGCCTGCCATATTGGTTTTGAGGGGAAGACTGTTGGCCAGCATCCCTTAATATGCCGTTTCATGAAGGGTGCACGGCATAAATTGCCTACATCTAGGCCGTTGGCTCCATCGTGGGACCTTCCCACAGTATTAGCTGCGCTCTCCTGTTGCCCATTTTAACCCCTGGAACAGGTTGAGTTAAAATTTCTGTCCTTGAAGACGGCTCTATTAATTGCTTTAGCTTCTGCTAAACGCGTAGGAGAGATCCACGCTCTCTCAGTGCATCAGTCATGCATTCAGTTCTCTTCGGATAATACGAGGGTCAGTATGCGGCTCAACCCTGCCTTTGTTCCGAAGGTTATCGGCACATTTTCCCCTGTAGAACTGCCGGCCTTTTGCCCACCGCCTTTCTCCTCAGAGGAGCGACAGCGGCTGCATAACTTGTGTCCAGTCCGTGCTCTGCGCATTTACATGGACCGAACCCAGAGTGTCAGACAAAGTGACCAGCTGTTCGTGTCCTGGGCTAAACCACATATGGGAAAGCCTGTGTCTAAACAGCGCCTCTCCCATTGGATAGTAGGAGCAATTGCCCTGGCCTATACTAGCAGGGGCCTTCAGCCTCCTGCTGGCTTGCGTGCGCATTGCACTAGAGGTCTGGCAACCTCATGGGCTCTCTTTAGGGGAGTTTCTATTCAAGAGGTGTGTGCAGCTGCATGCTGGACCTCACCTCATACATTTGCTAGGTTTTACAGGTTAGATGTGACGGCACCTAGCCTAGCGCATTCAGTCCTCAGTGCAGGTTCTTCCCGGGTGGGGGCTTCTCCCCTGTGAAGTGCTGTTGGGGACAGTTGTCTTCTTAACAGGCATGTCTGGCAATCCTGGAGTCAGTATTTCTCCCATAGTGAGACACGAAACGAATGCTATGAAAGAGAACTTAAGGTTATGTATATAACCCCGGTTCTCTGAGTAGCATGAGTGAGTGTCTCACCATCACCTCTGTCACAGGCGAGCGAGGTGACGGGCTCATCTGCATCATCACATTTGATTTTTTTCATGTGTTTGCCTTGCTATGGAAGCAAGGAAGAGGTGGGCTCGTTTTGAATGACATCTGATGCTATGTCAGCCTATTATATAGGGAGGAACTAGCCCCTCCTGACATAGGCGTCAACTAGCCAGTCTGTAAGGGCTGGCATAATGGTATTTGAGCTTCTGATGAGGTCACGCAGGAGGCGTTCCCCCATAGTGAGACACTCACTCATGCTACTCAGAGAACCGGGGTTATATACATAACCATAAGATTTTTGTAACACAAGTAAGATTATCCAGCATTGTTAGGTAATAATGATACATTGTTTTTATTTATATTGTAATGCTCTGCATTACTTACAGCGCAGAAAGCATGTGTCACATTCTGTTCTGTGTTCTGGAAACTGTTGTCGTCCGTTACGTTGGACAGGCTAAGGGTTGGCTGTCTGCACCAGCAGAGTCCATCTGTTGAAGGCCTGAAGCCAGGAAACTACCTAGCTTCCTCTGCTCCTGCAGAGATTCATTTACACCAGCCATCAGAGCCATTCACATAGAGCAGCAGTACATTGTTGGCTGTGTGTATTGGTGTAACACGGACATTGTGTACAGACATGGCATTAGTCATTAAAGAAAATCTGCTGTACAGACAGAATGGAAAATGGACAAATGCTATACAAAAAAAAAGAGCTTGGGCCTGGGAATATGCTGAGGAAACATGAAACAAAGGCTCTGAAAATGTTTTCATTTGCTGTTAGTTTGGAAACTGTTTCCTGTAGGTTTATGGGTATAATGCTTTTTTGTAAAAGCATTCCCAAAAACATAATAATATTAAGATGAGTCAAATATTGACTATATTTTGTTTTATTAACCCGCTGAGGTTCAAGTCCTCATTGGTGATAATCCTAACCCTATTTTGGAGGAGAGCAAAATGGGTATTTTGGTTAAAACCCTTTAGCAACCCTTTAGCCATTCTGAAAAATAATTTCTCAAAACAGCTTGCAGATTAACCCTGTGAGGTCTAACTCATTGGTGATGACCTCACCCTTAAAGTTAACCTTTACCCTAACTCTAGAAAATCGGAATATGATTTTTTTTTCTCCTGTATTTATATTGTTCTTTCAAGTCTTTGCAATAATGGAACAAAGAAATAATTCTTAAGATTACTCTAAAAGAGACTTATCAAAATGAGGGGGTAGGCTTATCGACAATTATTACTTAGACCAACAGCCCCCAACCTTTTTTTGCACCGGTTTATGTCCGACAATATTTTCATGGACTGGCCTTTAAGGTGTCGTGGATAAATACAACAAAATAAAACCAGTACCGGTACCAAAAGAAGATGTATTCATAGCACACTGGGAAAGACCCAGGGAAACAGAGTTAACGATTAAAAAAATAACAATAAAAACCCTGAAAACCATAAATTTCACACCTGAGCCTCAACTCTGGCCCAGGGATTGGGGACCGCTGACTTAGACCCCAGAAAAACATTCTAGCCCAGACTTGGCCTGTCAGACCTAGCAGAGGTTGGCCAGGCTATTTGGTTGAATGAGCTTATTATTTCTTAACCTGTAACCTAATGTTTGCCACTTGACTGACTTGCATCTTACTCATGGCAGGAAGACACATTTGATTAGCTGTCAGGGCATTTAATCAATCTTCCAACCTTCATTTTAAATACTGTTCTAAATCAGCGTGAAACACAGTATATTAAAGGATCATTTAAATGCAAGTAACCATAGTAAAATAGCTGTGCTCAATGATGTGTAACAGATATGAAGTACACACAGTAATTACTTAAAACTGAATAATAAGCTGTGATGTGAACACAGTGTTATCCTTTGGCAGGATTGGCACAAAGACAGTAAAACACCTCAAAGTGCCCCAATCCCAGCAAATCAGTGGAGGAACTACCTCCGATTTACCCAAATTTGGCAAGAGTCACTGTTCATGTTAAAAAGAAAAGAAAACAAGATGAGCAATGGCTAACACTCATTCTGAAACTAACATATCATTTGAACAGATGTAAGTAGGCACAGTCCGTTCTACTATTCTTATGTAGCACACACTCATCTCCTCAGATTCATTTGCAGGGAGGTTAAGCCAGACATGCTCAGTAATTTTGATACCTATCAGAAATAAACACTGCTGTGATGTGATAAGGGGAGTGCAGAGAGGTGCCATCTGTGTGTCTCTTTTTTGGTTCAGGAGTGTGTCTGCGAACAAATCCCTGTTGTGACTCATGTTGACGCTCATCGCAGCCTTCCTAAAAAGAGTGAGTCATCCTCACGCCCGCCCGCTTTCTGCTTTCTCCGTCTGCTCTGTCTGTCTGAGGAACATAAAGACACAACGGAGGCAGCAAGCTAGTGGGATGTTGCCATTTTTTCCTTTCTTTTTTTTGAAGTGGGGAAAGCCAAGGGCTCTAGGTTCAAATCTTGAGTGGGAACGGGTGTTACATGAAATTTATACCTGCCGAGTACAGTATAGAGGTACGAAGGCAAAGTGTTTCTCTTTCATTAGCTTGGAAGTTTTCCGACACTGTAAAAGCAACCATTTATGATACCTGCTGAGTTTATCCAGCCACACAGCCTGTGGTGAAAATAGAAGAGAAAAACAGCCAATTATAACCAGAACCATTGTTTGTCATAGGAATGTGTTTTTATTTTCAGTGTTTTTTCACGTTTATTTGGAGCAGCTGCTGGTTTGGGCGAGGGTTTCCCTCCCTCTTGTGCCTGTTTTTATTGGCTGCGCTTTCAGCAAACCTCTGGACCTGAAGCCGCATCGAAAGCTCCCTCTTGTTTGGGCTTGGTGGTTGTGTTAGCTGTGAAGGGTGGGAGGCGGAGGGGGCTGGTTTTTGGCTTATGAAAGCTTCTCTGTTGAAGCTGAAGTAGGTGCCTCACTGAAGGAAGTCTAAGTGAAGTGGTGTGGACCCCAAGCCCAGCCGCCACAGTTTGAAATTCCCATGTTGTAAAGGCCAGCACCAGACATTACACTTACATTGGATAAATGCAGTCACTAACAGGTGCTGAAGGGCCCCCAGCCTGGCTGTCAGCTCCTGTTACATTCATATTGATTGCTGCTATCATCCTGAGCTGACTGACAAGGAAACACCCTGAGTACCAGACTGAAACCTCTTTCTCTCTCTTTACATTTGCAGATCAAATAAGAGGTATGATGACGCACATGGTGGAGTTGGAGAAAAGTGCCAGTGTGACGATACTACAGTAATCACCAAGGAATCACCATCATTTAACTACAGTTTCTGTGAAACCGCATTCAAAGCTACAGGTAATGACAGGCAATAAAATGTTTTTTCATTTTAAGTTTCTTGTATGTGTTCTCTGTGCATCAACAGTGAGCGGCTCTTTTTTATTTCCAGGGAGTCTTACTGAACACCTGATATCTAAGGGACATGGAAAGGAAACCTGCTGTTATCCAGGGAACACACATGAAGGTACAACTTGTTTTTGGCTAAAAATAAATGCAGTAATTGCTTTGTAAATTACATGCCCTGTGCTCCTTTTTCTCTTCTTTTTTGTCCTATGCTTACCACATTAGCATTATTAGCACTATTCTTACTGTGTTAAATGTCTGCTTCTAACTCCTTATTATGTACACATTTTATCAAATGTCAAACCTCTTTAGATAAATGGAATATGGAACAAGAGGCCAGGCCAGCATTTCGCCTTTAATTTAACATAGTGACCCGCTCTACAAATTCCTTCAAGATGCAGAATTCGATAGAAATGAATAGAAAAATCCTAAGATGAAAGTTTCTACTGCGTTTGCGTCATTTATGTTCATGCTAGTTTCTCTCAGAATTTCTCAGGCTATGGGTTTTTCGTGGTATCGTAGCAGATGAGGGAAAGGTGGCATTGAGTTATTTAGATAAATGAAACTGAGTTTATTAAGATCTGCAAGACTGAGTTTTCAGTTCTAGAAAAGCTGATCAGAATAAGTTCAATCGACTATTTTTCACTTAGAGTTAAGCGTGTGTGTGTGATGAGTGAGTAATAAGTTACTGTTAATAGTAAGAGTTAAGTAATAGTAACTGTTTTACATGTTACTCAGAAAATGCATTGCATCCTTTGAAGTCTTGAATGAATGTAAAGTTTTGTAGGAAATTGAAATATAAGCTTTCATAAACTCTCTACATGTTGACATCTACATGTCAAATTTGAAATAATCTAAATAAAGTTCTTGATGTTTTGCCTTACTAATGTAAGAAAAATTTGAAAAAATTTAAATATAAAATTAATTTAAAATAAACCTTTTTTTCTGTCCTTAAAGTCTGCAAAATCTCATCATGTCAGCCAAATCAACAAAAAGGTCATCAGTGCTCTGGTGCTGGGAAAAGTGGAGATCAAGGAGATCCAAACACCAAGGACAAGTATGACGGGCATAACAAAGACAGCCGGTCCACAGCGGCTGAAGGCTCTGACACTAACAGAGAGAAGGTTCATCCAGCACATCAGCTGGGGGAGTCTGAAGGCAGCTCATCCTTTCCGATTACCTCCAGGGATTCCACCCAGAAAAGCTCAGCCAGTGCCAGAAGGGCGTTGTTTGCCCGCAGACGCCTCGACGCTTCAACGTTAGCATCCTCTGGAGGTCCTCATTCTCCAAGTAGTCAAATCCTGACTCCACAAATTGAGCTTTCTCCATCTCGTAACCCATCACCCAGGCCTTGCCAGTCCCCTGCTCCTCCTTCATCCCTCTCCCCATCCAGTTGTCATGTCTCCACCGCCTCACAGAGACCAATCTCCCCTGTTAGAGGCCTCTCTCCTATAATAGTGCAGTCTCAGGGGTCGCATTCCTATGGGTTTCTGGGCTCCCTAGCTGACACCTCTGCTCACTGTCAAGCCCATATTCATCCAAGGGAACAAGCATCTACGGCAAGGCTGGTGAGTGACTTCAAAACATTTTTTGAGTGTTCTTCATAACGATTTAATTATTTTGTTTTTGTATACTTAAGTCAGAATTTTGCTGCGTGTATAATTACCACTGGCCAAAAGGTGGCTTTTCTTCAAACCGTGTCACTCACCTGTGACTTGATCCAACTCTATTAGTTTAGCCTAAAGTTTTTAACCCCTTAGCAGTCGGACGTACCGCCCACGGGACATTGGATGGTTTAGGGGACTAATTGGACTGCTAAGGGGTTAAATAAATCAGGTTCCAGCTCACAAAGCCAATCTTGTGTGGTTCAGCTAAATTCCAGCAAGTCAACATTTAGAATAAATATAGATAGGCTGGTACATATGAGGTTATTTTAAAGTCACATTTATTGGAAAGGTAAGGAAAGGCAGCTCTCTTGTTTTATATCAGACAAAGCAACCATGCAGCTCCTAGCCCTAAAATAATGCAGGAAAGCTCCCAAATAGACACATGTTTTCCCTGGGTAACCAGGGGAAAAAGGAAAAGCAGGCCAATCACTAAATTCTGAAGATTGGAACCACATGTCAACAACAAAAATAGTGTGGGTGAGTATCTCGGCTCACCCTAATTAAAAACTGATAAGCAAAAAGTATACACCAAACATGTTATGGTGAAACTTCACCACATACCCCTCACACTAATGTGGGTCCCAGAGGAGCAGGTACTGATTCACATTCACGACAGAGTGACCTCTTGTGTTTGCATATACACGGATCAGATATAACTTCATGACAAACCTGCCTAATATTGTGTTGGTCCCCATTTGGCTGCCCAAAGAGCCCTGACCTGTTGAGGCATGGATCCTTTAAGTCTTGTAAGTTGTGAGGTGTGGTCTTCATGATTCGGTCTTATTTGTCCAGCACATCCCAGATGCTCAATTGGATTGAGAACTGGGGAATTTGGAGGCCAAATCAACACCTTAAAGTCATTGTTGTGCTCCTCAAACCATTCCTGAACCACTGTTGCTTTGTGGCAGGGCACAATATCCTGCTGAAAGAGGTCACAGCCATCAGGGAACACAGCTTCCATGAAAGCGTGTACGTGATTTTCAACAGATGGTATGTACAAAGTAACATCCTCATGGATGGCAGGGACCCATGGTTTCCCAGCAAAGCATTGCCCAAAGCATCACACTCCCACTGGCTTGCCTTCTTCCCATTGTACATCCTGATTACCAGGTGTTTCCCAGGGTAAAAGCAATGTAAAAGAAAATGTGATTCACCAGACCAGGACACTTTATTCCATTGTTCCATGGTCCAATTCTGATGCTCATGTGCCCATTGTTGGCACTTTTGTTGGTGGACAGGGGTCAGCATGGTCCCCCTGACTGGTCTGTGTCTATGCAGCCCCATACACAACAAACTGTGATGCTCGGTTCTGACACTTTTCTATCAGAACCAGCGTCAACTTTTTCAGCAGTTTGAGCTACAGTAGCTCGTCTGTTCGATTGTACCTACTGTACCTGTAAATGTTTTTTTTAATAACCACACTGACTAGGAGACACTACACAGCAGTACAGCACTTGAGCAAGCACGCTTCAAGTAGACTTCAACTGGACTCGAAAAAGTCTAACAGTAATGTTTCCTAAGCTTTCCATGTTGGAAAATGGGACATTTCATACAAGGAGGAAAAAAATATCCATCCATCCATTCGTCTATTTTCTTCCACTTATCTGTGGCCAGGTTGCGGGGGCAGCAGCATAAGCAGAGAAGTCCAGACCTCCCTCTCCCCGTACTCCAGCCACAGCACCAACCTTTCTGTTGATCTCGCACTCCCCTCTCCCCTAACTCATAAACAAGACCCCAAGATACTTAAATTCCTCCACTTCAGGCATTCCCTGACCCGGAGTGGGAACTCCATCCTTTTTCACTTGAGGACCTTAACCTGAAAGTTGGAGGTGCTGATTCTCATTCCTGCCGCTTCACATTTGGCTGTGATCCACTCCAGGGCGAGTTGGAGGCCACCACCTGATGAAGCCAAGAGAACCACATTATCTGCAAAAAGCAGAGACGAGATACTGAGGCCACGCAAGTGGAAGCCTTCCATCACTATGCCTAGAAATTCTGTCCGTAAAAATTATGAACAGAATCAGTGACAAAGGGCAGCCCTGGTGGAGTCCAACGGTCAACCTTACTGGACCAACCCTTGAATATCCTCAGGAGGCTAAAGAGCTGGTCTAGTGTTCCACAACTGGCATGAAAGCCGCAGGTTCCTCCTGAATCAGCTAATGGGCGGACTCTCCTTTCCAGCACCCTGGCATAGATTTTCCAGTCCAGAGTATCCAGAACATATGGCCACAGATCTGATGATACGATCACAATCATCATCGACCTGCAGCCTGCGATGTCCTGGTGCCACTTGCACTCATGGACACCCTTATGTTGGAACATGGAGTTTGTTATGGATGAACTGTGGTTTGCGCAGAAGTCCAGTAACAGAGCACCATTCGGGTTCAGATCTGGCAGGCTGTTCCTCCCAATCTCGCGCTTCCGGGTCTCACTGTTGTTGCCCACATGAGCGTTCCCAGTAAGACGAGAAAGTCCCCAGGTGGAGCACCCTCAAGAAGTCAGGGACTCCAGGAAGACCAGGTACTCTGAACTGTCGTTCAGTGAATAGACATAGACAGTGAGGACCCGTTCCCCGACCCAAGGAACAAACCCTTTCATCCACCAGGGAAGAACTCCACCATACTGGCAACAAGCCGAGAGGATACTAAGATACCCATCCCAGCCTCTCACCAAGGGCAACTCCAGACTGAGACATAGTACAACCCCTCTCCAGGAGACTGGCTCAAGATCCCAAGCTGTACATTAAGTGCATTGAGTCCGACTCAATGCACAGACTCAACCTCACGTTGAGTCTCACGTTCAGGCTCCTTCCCCACCAGAGAAATTATGTTCTATGTCTCAATCTCTAGTCTCGGCAGCCATGGATCGGTCCACCAGGGTCACCACCCATGGCTGCTGCCCAGCACGCACTGTACCCAACCCCTACGGCGCCTCCTGCATTCTGGGCCTACAAGAGGGTGGGCCAAGGGCCAAGGTGCCTGGCCGAGTCCCATGGACTAAGGCCTGACCACCAGGCGCTCGCCTTTGGGCACCTTCCCAGGCCTTGCTTCAGTACAGGGACCTGCTAACCCTATCCCATGCAGGGTCAACTGTTCCCTGGATCTTCAGCTCATAGGGGTTTTTTAATCACTCTGTCTGGTCCCTCAGGACAAATTTGCCATGGGAGACCCTAACAGGGGGCAAAAGCCCCCCCACAACATAGGCCACGGGATGCACAAACCCTTTCACTCTTTGACAGCGGTGATATTCAGTCTGCCATGATTCTTTTCATTATTTATTATTCCACTTTAGAGCAGAACTACTATTTGTGTCCAAAAGCTGGGACACTGTAAAAATCAGTTTGAGGAAAATAAAAGGTGGGGGGGACCTCTATGCAGTGATTTGCAAATCATTTAATCGTAATTTCAACCCTATATCCTATAGATGGCCATATCAAAATGAAACAGATATTTTTATAGCTTTTTAACAAAGATATCTTGTCAAAATACAGAAAATGAACTGAGACAGAAACAGTTTCTAAAAATTGTAGGTGAATTTACCACCAGCAGAGCCACTGAAATTTCAGTTTGTTTTTGTTGTAGTGTGTAGATGAGGTTGGACTGACCCACATCCCCTCGCATTCCATGCGTCCTCGTGGAGCCCACAACCTTCTGAGTCACCTTCCTCTGCACTCGCAGCAGCCAAGCAGAGCCCCAAGCATGCTGATTCCAATTGGGGGGATTCACATGATTCCGCCCAGGTCCCCCCTGCAAATGTACAGCTTCCTGAGCAGCACGACTGCTAACACCTCAGGGGCATCCATGAAACTGAGCGAGGCTCCAAAGGGAAGGCTTGCTCTGCCACATCGCAAGGACGTTCTTAAAGAGATGCCGCTGAGCAGCCAAGCCAGCCTACCGAACCCTGAGGCGACAGTACAAATGCCTGCAGGTGTCCTACCCAACAAAAAGAATCAAGGATCCTTCACCATCCAGCAGCCGTCGAGTCCCAGAACAGAGACGAGACACCTGGAGGTGAGCGCAGATGCACCTGTTAGAGAAAGATGTGTTTACCCTGAGAACTCTCAAGGCCAAAAAAAGACTCCTTCCTCCCAGACACAACTCTGATCGGAGGCAGAGTCCGAAGGGACAGTGCAAAAAGACTAAGACCAGCCTGTGGCCAGAAATCACCACACGCTTGTTTTGAGTCTGACGACAAAACGCAAAAGCACTTGAGCACCGCTTCTGAATGACGCTGTTATGTAATTATATTATTAATATATATGGACACTATGTTAGATATGCAGTATGTTTTGTAAATCTTTTTTACCCTTCTTTGATGTCATTGGTGTTTATTTATTTCTGTGCTAATATGCAAATTCTGTACTATATGCAAAAGCAGCTGGAATGAAAATAGACAAAGTTTAAATCAGTTTCCCTATTAACCCTGTTGACAGCTAATATACTATTGCTGTGTTTATGTACTGTATTACCAAAATGGATATAAAAAGGTATCGCAAATATTTATTCACCCAACCAGTATTTTGAAGTGCAATTTTATGTCAAGATTGTGGTTTAATATGTCATTCTTAAAAGCTGTGATTATTATTATCATTATTATAATAATTATTATTATTATTAGTCTGATTTTTGTTGTTATTGTTGTTAATTTTGTTTTTAAAGAAGCAAGCTCACGATTAGCTCCTTTTCTGAAATCTCCAGGAAAAGAAGTTTCAGATCCTTTTCGAGTGCACTGACAAATGATTTGATATCCAGTGGAGACCTGTTTCACGTACACGGTAGCTACGGTGCAGTTTTCTTTCATAAATAGATACATGTATTGTTGTGTTGTTGCTTTTTCTACATAATACAATCACTGTCATTTTCATGTTTACCATTAAACTTCTCATTTTTACAGATTTCTATTAAAACTTTTGAAAGTGTGTCTCGTTTTCTATTTATTTTCATTTCAGTTATTTAAGTTTAATAAATCCTGTTGATGTATGGAAATTAATTAAAATCAATGGGATCCTGAAAGAGGTGCAAGATGCCAAAATTACAAAAAAAATAGTGATCCAAACAAAATACAATGGAGTTAAGTTTAATTTATAGGGAATACATTTTTGTTTATGACATGTAAGAGGCTCAGCAAGACTGGTTCTTTCTTGAAATAATGTCAGTAACATTAATTAGCTGCTATGAGGTAAGTCAAGCTTCTGTTTCCCAAATATTTCATGGGACATTATCAACTCTGACATCTTGCCCATCTTGATCTCTTTAAAAACATTAAATTTTTTTTCGTTTATACCGAGTTTACTTGTTTGTGAGGTGTTTCATCGTATATAAAAAAAAATGAAAATAAAAAAAGTAGGTATGCTGTGTGCTGTGGGTTTTTACCCCACAGCTGGGCAAGCAGGCATTCAAGACTGTGAATGTGATAACTCAATACATCGGTGCATCGACTAAAATTCTCAGATGAGTGTGAATCCCATGACCAGGAAATCAAGGTCAGAGGTCAAGCCCCCTGAAAATCTTGTGAATGCAATAAATGGAGTGATGTTACCTAGGATTTTCAAATTTATACCATAGGCACATCTATTAGGCGCTAAAGGGCAGCACTGGCCACCGCCAGTACGTTCATGCAGTTACCATAAACCTTCACCAAACCTTTACCAAACACCTTCTATTTTCTATCTGTTAACAAAGTGGCTGATTAATCATTTTACTACCACAGCGCTGTTTGCTTGCTGGGAGCCTGACGAAATGATGACTTCTCCGTGGATGTCAGTGCGGGCTCTGTATAAGGACAATGGGTTTCTACTGTAGCTTAGTAAAAAGAAAATACAGTCAAAATTAAAAAAAATAAATGTAGCAGGCAACTCATCTGAAGAGCTTGTTTTCACCAATGGAAGTTGCTATGATTGTTCTAAGTAATTCTTGCAATCCAACAAATGGATCTTAAAAGACTCATTTTTAAGAAAATTGTGTGCTTTAAACAAAACCACGTCTTGGGGTCAATAAAACTAAAGTTTAAAAAAACCCCAGCTACAAGTAGGTGTTAAAAAGTGCTTTTGATCATAGAAATTAAAGACTGAACAATATTATATACTAAAAACAGTAACTAAATAGTAAAATGGAACTGCTTTCACAAAGTATTTTGTTTTGCGCTGTAACACTGAAACAAAAATTTCCCCTGACAAATACCACCCCTGGTATAAAAATTAAAAAAGCTAAAAGTAAAACCAAAACAAAGAAAAACATTTCCAAACATTAAAAACTGAAATGAGCAAAACTCTGGTAACTAACAGAAACTAAACTTAGTTAAAAAAAAAAAAAAAAATCAAAGTAGAATTAATAACTAATTAGAAGGTTTTTGTTTGTTTGTTTTTTAAACTATAATCTTGCCAAAATAGTCTGTGGATTGATTTTAATAATGTTGCTGTTGATATTTTCCAAATGTAATTTTTGAGTTGCTGTGAATGTAAAGTTACATTTGATTTCCACTGTGCTGTAGTGGAACACATTTAAACACGTCAGCATGTTTAAATGTTTCAAATACGTTTATTTCCTATAGTAAGCTAAAAGATAAAGGAGATACAATAGTCTGTAAGAATCAAGTGCATTTTTCCTGGACTGAGCGCACTCCATGCTGATGATTATGGCACCATCCTGTGGATATTTCATAGCATAGCAAATTCCATCTCATGGAATCAAAATATTCATTTCACCCCCTCTTTGCTGTCTGCTCGGCTCGGGCAGCTCTTTGTTCTTAGGTACTGAATGTTACTCTTGTCACCACTGGGTGGCAGAAGAACTCAAATTAAGGCCTGCTGTTATTCTCCGCTAGAAGAAATGACATCATCCACTAAAGGTAATGGAGCACATACAGAAACCAAAGTCAGACCAGTTGGGGGGATTTTATTGTATATTTTCACAGGTAATATGGAGACAGTGACAAAAAATAATGAAGTGAAAAAAAATCCCCACATGACAAATTTGGGAAAAAAGGAAAGTTTTAATGTAGCACTATAATTGTCTGCGTTTGTGTTTTATCAGCAATCTACAGATAAGTTTCTCAGTAAAGGAAGAAGTTTCAGGGAAAGGGCAGCCAGACACATCCCCAAAGCTTTAAATCATCTACCTGTGAAGAGGCGTGCATTTATTTACTTAGAGTATAAAACAAACGTTAACGTAATTACCCAATTTTATGACGATAGTTCCTAATAGGAACGTTGTGATATGTTTCGTTAGAAAATGAGCTGCAAACAATAACCCAAAACGGGGAAACCTGTCTGAGGGCAAAGTAAAACAAACAGAACTGAATGGAGATTCCTGAAAACTGGAAGCCGGGTCGGGTCGGGTGTTAATGCAGGGTGGGTTTGTTTGCATATCATCTTGTTACTGTAGTAATAATTATGGAATTATGGAATATGACAATTTTATGAAAGCAAACACACAAAAGACAGGAAAAGGTTAGCAATAAAAACATGTGTAGATAGTTTCACTTCAGAGAACATCCTGGAAGTTGTTATTTCTAATGGCATCATTTTTAATTTTTTCATATCTCCCATGTGATCCATTCGTGTTAATGATATAAAGCTCAGAGTTTACAAATAATATGAATGTAATGAGTCAGATGAAGTTCATACACATGTTAAAGGTTTATGGCAGAGTAAATAGAGTTCAACCTTTTATTCTGAGAAAGGCTTTCTCGCATTTAATTCATTTATGTATCACAATTCTGTTTTGTGGTTCTGTTCTGGACGTAAAACCTTTTTTGACAAAGCTTATCATTGAGGTTAGATTGGCTGACGCTGAAGCATCCATTAGCCATGCTGCTATCGTCTCTGCGTGCTGGGGCTTCCCATGATGCACTGTTTCTTTTCTATTCACCTGTTTTCTCTTTTCTTGTTTTCATGCATCACTCTTACATTTAATCTTTATTAATTAATAAACGCCCTCCCATAATATGTCTTGTGCTACCCCCACCTCCTCAACCAGTTGTGACAGATGACTGCCCTGACCCTGGTTCTGCTGGAGGTTCCTTTTAATTTAATTTGATTTAATTCCAGAAGGCTACACTATAATGTTTTGGAATGATTGTTAGTCAAATTAATTAAGTAACTTTAAGAAAAAAAATTGTGTTTATTGTCCCAATGTATTGCAAACTCCATGAGTCACTCTTCCCAAAGAAATGCCCCTTGGTAGATGTTTTATCATTTCCAAACTGTTCTACGCAAACCTGGAAAAGGTTGTCTCGAAATCTCAGCAGTTTCTGAAATAGCCAGACCAGACCAGCTGGTACCTATAACCATGCTGCATTCAGAGCAACTTTGCATGTTCATCTAGCCAAAAACAGAAAAAATTATGAAAATGTTATTGCAGAATAAGTAAATGAAAAAAAGCTTATTTTATTTTGCGTAAACTGTAAGTCAATATTATTAATTATATAAAACTAAACGTTACAACATTTTAAATAACAAAGTTAAAGTTAGCCAGTTATGCTATAAAGAAGAAACTGTGATGTAGCCATTACATTAAGCTAACTGACTTAAAGTTTTAATTTAGCTATCATTTTAACCATTTGATGTTGTATTAAATTGTGTTTCTATATATACATCATACATATACATGTCATCTATTTGTAATAACGGAACATAAATTATTATTTTAAATGTTACAGTTATTTAAGCTGTTTATTTAACAAAGTTTTACTTTTTTTATTTGTCTCTGTCTTTATCTCTTCTTTTTTGTTTTGTTTTTATCATTTTCACCCATTTGTCTGCTATTTCACTAATTTGCCGTTACATTTACTGTAGCTCATTGTCTAAACTTTTTTTCCCTTCCTGGTTCCATGTGCGACTCATTCTTTTTCAATGATTGACCTTAATGAAGCAGACAGGTGTGCCAGGCACTCTCACGACATGCGATGAATAGAGGCGACAGGAGAGGCCTAATAACAAGTAGGCTGCCGACAGTTAGTGTACTTTCGGTCTGTATTTGGCATGCTGGTAATGATACTGCTATCATTCTTCACCTCACTCGCATCAGGGTTCTGTCTGAGTGAGTCAGCGCATTTCTGTACTTAAAATCAGTTAGGTGCCAAGTCCATTTCCTGTCTTCTTTTCTGTTTTTTTAAGCAATAAGGAACAAGGACAAGGTGTCTGCATTTTTCTCTGATGAGGCATTGCATTCCTGATGTACATCAGAGATGTAGTACTATACAAACTTAACTTGGTAATGGAATGAAAGCTTAGCTAGCAGGACAATACCTTTCAGGATAAACATTTAGATAAACTAGCTATTTTTTATAACGTTGTGAAGAAGTCACACTAAATATAGAAAATTCTGGATGAAAGTATAAGTTTACTGAATCCGCTGTTCAAAAGTCACTTAAAGGAAAAATGTTCCAATACATAAAGATCTACGAAAAATACTTCTGAAAAGCAAAAAGGCAACAATGCTGAGCCTTTTTGTGTAGTTTGAACAATCTCTCCATGTCTGCGTGGGTCCTCTCCACAGTTCAAAGACATGCAGTCAGTGGGGTTAGGTCATTCAGCCCCTGAAGTGGATGGATATATTTACCTATCAGAATATTTTCACTAAGGTGTTGCCCTGATGTTTGCAGCAACGCCAACAACACAAATAGAAACTTCTGGGCAAAGGAAAACAAACTGACTTTCGCAGTACAACGTGCCTTGGCTGAGCACCCTTTTTTAGTAAGTTTAGAAAATCCCATGAGCTGGTTGTTTTTGTCAACTATGTTAACAAAATATAAATCAAATGTAAAATCCATGAAACAATAGTCAAAGCATATGTCTGTCTTTGTGTCCTTTTGGTCCTCCAGCTTTCTTCCACAGTCCAAAGACATGCTGGTGATCCTAAACTATGCACAGGTGTGGACATCTGTCTCACTGTAATCTTTTCTTGGACTTGTGACGTGTCCACTGTGACCCTGTGATTTGTATAAGTGGAGCAAAGTGGATGAAGGAGAATTACTATCTTCTGGGTTATTCCATTTTGTTTAGTGTCTAATATCATAATGTGTGTACAAGGCAAAGCTTCAAAGCCCAAAGGAAGCTTTTAGCTTTTTAGCTCAAATAAACAGCAGAGACACTGTTCTGACTCCAGTCTTTTCTTCAGTCGCTTGTCTACGAAGACTGAGCTGCTGCCTCGCAGTCTGCCAGTTTCATTTTCTCAGTAGAGTTGCTTCTTCTAAGTCTCGACTCTAAAAGTTCTCAGCAGCAAGCACATCAAACCAAACCTTGTGTTTTAGGGTGAGCATGAAAGGAAATGCAGCTACACTAAACAGCAGGAGTGGACAATGAATTTTCCAAAGGGGCCACATGACAAACTGGGACTGCTGTAGAAAGCTGCCCCACTAAGCCTGTAAACAAATAAAATCAATATTAGGCACAACTGAGGCTTCCAAAGTAGTCCAGGTTTCTTGGGAAAATTAATTGGCCATTATTTATTTTGTCATACAGTATGGCAAAATGAATGAACCATGATGTTCTGTAGCTTTCTACAGGAAATCCTGATGTTTTTCTCCGATGCAGAAGATAACTCGGCACGCTGTGGCAGATATTTCATGTCGTGATGTCTTATTTTCCAATTGTGTAATGGCCCCGGTGTACGCATTTTTACAAATGCGTCCTGAAGGTGATGACTTGCATGCTATTGTGTCACAATCCGTATGATCGACCTCAACCCCAGGAAAATTCTGCAATTATGGCGCCGCTGTTTGTTTGCCATTACAACAACATACATTCCTCAGCAGCAGTTGGAAGTGCTGAACAGATAAGGGCACTTTTTTTTTACCCGAGACTGGCACGTCTGGGAAAAGCAACAGAGGAAGGACACAGTGGCGAAGGAGAAATTAGGGAAAGTGGACTTTTTCACATTGAGCCCATTCCACTGAATTACGGGACAATTTTGCTCTAAAGGAGTTTTTTTTCTTTCTCCGCTGTAACAAAGAGTTGGTCACATGCCAGGCATTTTTGCATTGTGACATCCTTTTGGCATTTCCCCTTCTTTTAAACTGTGACAACACGCAAATCTGCAACCTTCAGCTGTGTTTTTTCCCCCTCTTGCTTCTGTAAGCGTCTTCTTCTTTCGTCTAGATTTCCGTTGGAGCTGTGATGTTAAATTCCACAACATCTGTAATATTTTTCCAGCCTTCATCACCTAAACAACTGTACTTCTTCCTGTTTTTCAATACGGCTTGCTCTACATCAGCCACATTCAATTCCATTTATGGTAAACAGCCTATGAAAATGATGTGCCCGCTAACACTCTTTAACTGCTGCTGAATTATTATTATTTGATTTACTAATGAAGGATACAATATCCATATAAGATTTTAGTGACAAAATGAAGTATTTAATCCTCTGGTCAAATACTTCATGATCTTCAGGTTAGCAAACATCTCTGCAGGGATTTTTTCCAAGTCCTTAAGGTTTCTCAACTGTCGCCTGAATATACAGAACTTCAGATCTTTGTATGAGGTTCTTATATTTTGAGGCATATTTGTACGCCTCAGTATTGGTAATGCCAATACTTCAGGTAACTACCTTTCTGGAAAACAGACACATCACACATTTTCAATGCCATAGTTGAGGAAAAGAGGTTTTCATCCAAGAGGTTTACATCTTTATGTCAATGAGATCCTAATCAGGAAAACATCCTCAAAGTGTAATGATCCCACTGCCAGGATTGTTGGG